>NC_071530.1:18704967-19021112 GCF_026979565.1 Vidua chalybeata
AAATAAATTTAATAATAATAATAATAATAATAATAATAATAATAATAATAATAATAATAATAATAATAATAATAATAATAATAATAATAATAATAATAATATAGTAATAATAATAATAAAAGCAGCAAAAAAGCGCCGGGGTGTCAATTCTCCCTTCTCCCTTTACACGGTGTTTTGCAGCTCCCCAAAAGACTCTGCGGCTCCGTCTCGCCACCCCCGGAGCAGCGGGGGATGGAGGCGCCAGCATGCGCGCTTCTCTGTGGACCCCTCCCCACCCACAAGTCTCACCGAGCAATGATTTTGCTCTGGCTCGTGAGGTTAGCGAGAAGGCGCGGTGACAGCGCGGAGAGTCCTCCCAGAGGAGCGTCGGCGCTGAGCCCCCGAGGGGCCGCACCGCGCAGGGCGCGGTGCCCGCGGCGGGGCCGGCCGGGCCTCGCAGCTCCCCTTCGGCTTCGCGGACGCGGCGGTGGGACGAGGGACCCCGGCGAACCTCTCCGGGGACCCCCATCCAAACCTCTGTTACCATCCGAAATTAAGGCTAAAAGGCACGGGGGGTGCCGGGGATGCCTCTTGGTTGCGTGAGAGCGCGATCGTTCTGCTGAAAATTCAGGGCTGAATTACTCAGTTTCCAGACGGAGATGGGTTTTTTGGGGGGTTGGTGGTGATGGAAACTAATGAAGACAAATCTGCACTAGAGCTACTCCGCACAGACCATTAAGCACGACGAGGTTTCCCTCTCGTGTTTTTTAAGCGGTGATTTGTGAGCTCCGCGCACGGCGGTAGCGGCGGGGTGGCTCCACCGCACAGCGTCCGCGACCTCACGGTGGCTGTAGACACCGAGCCTACACCGAACCGGCTGGAATAGCAGTGAAATGTTTTCAAAATCAAATCAGCTTCCTGCACCCCCCTTCCCTCCCCGCTCCCCGCGCAGACGAGCTGAGGGGTGGCGGCTGGCGGCTGGCGATGTGCCCCGCCGGCTGCTCGGAGCGCGCTAGCCCAGCCGAGCTCTGAAACAAGGCGAGGAAGGGACTGTCATGTCCTCCACGCTTCGCCGCCTAAGTTTTTGTTTTTGCGCTTGAAGTTTCCGTGGACTAGCCATGGGGCTCGCTCGGCCACAGAAGATCCCCAAAATTTAGCATTTATATGTTTAGCTTGCTGGAGGCAAAAATCTACACTCCGCGAAATTACCCTAGACAATCAAATGCTGGAGGGGGGAAGCGATATTTCACCCCGTGGTTCACACACAACTGAATCAAAAATAGTACACGGCGAGTTATTGATCAATCTAATGTTGCAGCGGGTGTCTGTAAAATCCTGAACGGGTAAGATGTACCATGAGAAAGCAACACTCCCATGGACTTCAGCGGACCGTGTCACAGTAAGCCATAATAACCGCGATTAAAGCGGCAGCAGCAAATCAGGTACCTTATCTCACCTTTTTGGCTAAAGCATCAGCATATTCTGTCTTCCCTTGACAAAGAAGCCCTCATCCAAAGCATTTTGTCCCCCTTTACAGAACGAAACACATTTTCCTCCACAAAGTAAACATAATGCATGTGACTAACACACTGGCAGGGCCAACAGCAGGAAATTTAACTTTTAAAGAAACCGATCTCTGCCCGTGATTGATGCTGTGTCGCTCTGACAACAGAGAGTGTGTAGCTAATTGCCTCTATAAACGAAAAAGATATTGCCCTCATTTTATCAAACACATTCTTTGTCCGGGGCTAAAACAAGTGTCACAGTAAATGGACATGACTGTAGAGATTAATAGTTTCCCAGCAGTGAAATCTGAATAAGAACCACAAGCTGGCAACCAATGTCTGGTTTAAACTGGGAAGGAGGTTTACATTAATTTTTCAGGTGCAATTCCCCTACCTATGGAGCTATGATCACTTGGGTGCTGCTGAGTAGGTTAACCCACAGCTCCCACAGGTTAATCCACGGTCACCAGGATCTCGAGGAAATCCTGGAGGCCCCTCCAGTCCTGGGGATCTCTTTGTCCTTTGGAAATTCTCAGGGCACAGCTTTGACCACAGATGCCCAGGGCAGGCTGGTCTACAGGATGTAGCTCTCCCACCCACCATCCACAAGACATCACAGAGAAGGGTCTGCAATAGGTTTCTTTTGTGTCTCACTAAATGACAGGGCACTCCTGACTTTTTTTGCAAAGGGACTTCAGAAATTTTCTTTGCTCTTTAAGAATATTTTCTTTACATCTTGAAAGCCAGTATTAGGAAGAAAATAAAAAAGCTTTACAGCAGTATTTATTCAAAGAGGTAACAACAAATTCTGTGTGAGCATCCAACAAAATAAAACTTCATCTTCAGTCAACAGACTTCTGGGATCTTTCTCTCACAGCTGCTCAGTTTATACTTTTACTCCTATTTTTTCCATACAAGTTATTCCCTCAACTTTACATCCAGACAAAATAACAATGTCCTATTGCACTTTCATTTTTCAAGGAGTATTGAAATTTTGAAGAACATGGAAAAGAAACCATCCCCTCCCAGCCTTATGGTTTGAAAACCAAAAATGTTGTACAAGATGATCTTGGAGCATATAATTTCTTAAGGGACTGGGTTACAGCAGGAAATACCCACAAGAGGTGGAAATATGAAGTGTAGAAGCTCTCTTTAACCTACCGGGGAAAGGAATAGTCTAAACAAATAACTAAAAACTGGAGCAAGACAAATTCATGTGTGAGGAAAGCATACATTTGTAGGATGCTGCCCAGGGAAATGGCTAATTCACTGTTATTGCAGGTTTTAAGCCTTCCTGGGAATTATGCTTTGGTCAGACACAAGATCTTGGGTGAAATCTAATGGCCAATCTTAAACAAAATGTATTTTTGTAGATTAACAGAATTTAACACTGAGGGTCACAGTTTCTTCTGCTTAGTCCCAACTCAGTGACAGGTCAAGAAGCACGTGAAGCAAGAAGCATGGGTACCTTCCCCTGAGGCTGCTGCTGAGTTTTTTATTTTCCTTCAGTGTATCTGGAGTTACTGACAAAGTACCTCTGGAGTAAAGCATCTTTGCATTATTAGTTACATTCAGGTTTAAAGTCTCAAATCTTTTTTTTTTTTTTTTTTTTTTTTTTTTTTTTTTTTTTTTTTTTTTTTTCTCCTTGAAGAGTTTGCCCCTTATTCGTGGAATAACAAGCACGTTCTCGGTGCTGATATTTTCCCTGCTGAACCTGCCTTACAGATAGCATGAAGAGTGCAGTTATGCCTATTAGTCACAGTGCTCGGCCTTGGTGTTAGACTAATTTGGAAAGACTTCCTGCATAGCAAGAAACAGCAGGATTTGATCATAGTCAGAGGTGCATTACAACATGCAGCAAGGCTCTTTAAGGACCCCTTATCACCTGGGACATTTAAAAATTGTGCTCATGAGACATCAGTAAAAAACACAGAAAGAAACAGTACACTCAAAGGAAGTATGATTGCTCAATCTGCTGGATCTTTTCCATCACTGAATTCTAGGACAGTCATTTGATTAAACAGTAATAATAAAAAAAAATCTGGCAAAACAGGGGGAGAACGGACAGCAAATATTGACTCTTTAACTGCACTGTTTTGTGGAATATTAAATTAATGTTCCCACATGATGTCCAGGCATCAATCCTGATCTCCCTTGAGTCAATGGTGACATTTCTATTGCCTCCCGTGGAAGAGGACTGTTTATCTGAGGGCATCTTGATTAAAATAAACACAATGAAATAGATTGTGCTAAAAAATATTTTGAGCTTCCTTTTGCTTGATTTGAACAATTGCTTTGGTCCTAGGTTATTAAATCTAGACTTTACCCCAAGAGAGGTTGCCGCTGTATTGCTATCCTCTTTCCTTTTGCTGCAGGGATAATCAAACATTTCAATAGCTTTCTGTTGAGTGTGAGACTATAGTTACTTTTAACCCTTTATCAGCCTAGTAAAAACAAACAAACAAACAAACAAAAAAACCAAACAAAAAGCAAACCCCCCCTACCCCCCCCCCAAAAAAAACCCCAAAAACAAAAAAACAAAAAAAAACCCCAAAAATAATAATAATAAAAAAACCCCACAAACAAACCCCCCCCCCAAAAAAAACCCCTCCAACATCTCCAGACCACTATTGGTCAATCTAAATATCAATTAGACTTTCAAAAACCCTAATGCTCTAGGTACCCCCCAGGTATTTTACAGAGAGGCAAATACATTGATGCACTTTGTACTGAAAAGAAAATCACCTTGTGAAATTTGAGTGCCAGTACCTGGCAAATACACAGATCATATCTTCTGTTTTAAAATGCCACCCTGAAGCTCACAGATAACATGTTGGGCTCACAGCAACTAACATCTCCTTTTTTAAGAAATGAAACATACTGATTTTCAAATGAGGACTACAGGGGGAAAAAAGTGTTTCTCCTCTGATTTACATGGGACAGTTTTTTTCCCCTGCCTTCTTGTAATCCCTTTTGGTTTTGCCCCATGAAAACATCCCCACAGTAAGATTCACAGCTGTTTATGTGAACGTCTAACTCTACTAGCTGCAAAGGGAGACAACTCTACACTTATCCAGTTATTCTTTCATTTTAACTGGTGTAGCTGCCACTGAATTTTTCCTTTAGTTCCTAGGACAAAAGTAAGTGGTACTGGGAAAATGTGGTTGATTTTTCAAATGTCTTTTTGTAGGATCCTGTAAATAATAGTAGTTAAAAGGATGCAACGTGTGAGTCCTGTTATATTATGAGACCTCTCAGGTATTAATGATGTGCATTTATATGCTCTTGTTTAGGCAGTCAAGTTACCAGTCAATACAGATCAACACAACAAATTCAGAGCAAGATTTTTTCATCTGTGTCTTAGTATAAAAACCCTTCCCCAATGAGTGGATAATTTACTTTCCTCATTCAGCGGTATAACTAAGCTGGGCAATTAGAGGCCCTGGTATTTTATTAAAGTTTCCAGGGGTGGAGAAGGCAGGGAAGGGTTAAACCGCCCGCCTCCCAACCTCTTCCGAGGGGTGGGTGCAGGGGAAGGAGCCGTGGCCTTTCTCTAAGCCGAGAGGGGTGCGAAGGGAAAGCCCACTGGCTGTGTCGACTGTTTGGTCAGAGGAAAAAGCTTTGTTTGGTGTTACTTTGTGTATTAATGAACCATGCCTTAAGGGAAGGGCCTACAAGAGATTTGGGAGTTTCTCGGGCAGGCAGGAGTCTCCCCGGGCTGCGAGGGAGCCCGGCACTCCGGAGGGATGCTGAGACCCCCGCGGCACGCGGGCACAAAGCGGGCAGGACACGGTTCTGTAGCCGTCCTTCGGGAGCACAAGTTATCCCCTTGGACGCCCTCATACGTGTTCGTTCCCCAGAGCAGGCTCCTTACGAGCCCGCCCGCTGTGCCAGCTCCATCCCCGGCTCTCCCGGCCCCTGCCCAGCCCCTCGCGGGGCGACGGGTGCGGCAGCGGCTATCCCTGTCCCGGGATAGCTCAGCCCCGGCTTTCGCCCGTCTCTCCCAGGAACACCGTGGCTTTACGGTTGCGGGTACCGTTTTCTGAGGGCGGAGCCGCCCACGCGTGGGAGCTCCGGGCAGCGGCGGGCGGCGCGGGAGCGCTTGGCTCCTCTCCTGCGGAAAACCGGGCTCGAACCGCAACCACCGGGTTCAAAGGTCGGAGAGGCTGCGGCGGCTCGGGGGACTCTCCTGCGGGGACCGCGCCGTCGGTTTGACCCACAGGCTTAAAAACACACATGCGGGAACTTTGCACCCCGTCCCCGCCTGTCCCCGAGCAGCCCGGGCTCCCGAAGAAGCTGCTTGCGGGCAGTCGTTTGGCTCTCCGGCAGGGGCTGGTGCAGGTCAGCTGCCCCCATCCGCTTTCCCTCTCTCGCTTTTCTGCGGACCCTCCCCAAACCCACCCTTCGCTCCCTCCACACATCCAGTGTCCCGAATGCAGCGAATGAACCAGCAGTAGCGGGTTGTGGTATTCACCAGGGGTTCAGAAAACTCCTTTTGGGAAACTAAGGATGACAGAAAACTGGGAGTTACCTATCCACAGCTAAATCTAACCCGGAGTCTCAACGAGATAAATATTTCCCTAAAAAAACCCCAATTCATTACACACACCTGATTAATGCTTTAGTTGTTTAATGGCTACCGAATCAAGCCTTGTGGAAAAAGAAAAAAAAAACCCAGTCCAACAACCCAACAAGTCCTATTCGTGATTGTGCAATTAAAGACTGTCTTACAGGGTGTGCGCACAAACAACTGAATGAAAACCACACAAGCAGTTGTATTCCAGCATCCTGACTCTTCGGTACCTTTCATTGTAGGCTGGGTTTTCTAAAGGTGAAAGCAATCTCCCTCTCTCTTTCTCTCTCTCTCTCTCCACCCCCCTCAAGAGGAATTCCCAGCGACGGCAGCAGCAGCATTCCTCGTTAGCAGGATCTGAAACCTGAACCTTTAGCCGGGCGCCACAGCTTGAGTTACAGGACGAACCGCGCGGTCCCACCCAGGAGCGCAGCGTTCTTTGGGGTGAGGAGAAGGGCTTCCCGGTGTCAGGCTGGGCTGCGCACCCCCTGTCATCCTCGCGGCTTGCCTTCACCGCCCGCACAGGGGGTGCTACAGCTGCTTCCATAAGAGTCTCTTGGCCTGGCCTTTGGTTGAAATGTGGAGTTTTTTTTTGGAGTGTCCCCACCATTTCTGTTAAGAATATGACTGATGCGAATGTTTGTAGCTTTGTATCTTGGCCAAATCGTAACATAAAGTCATGAGACTGAGAAATGTTTTTTTTTTCTGGTTCTGAGTATTTTCTTTTCCTAGAATTCGAAAATCTTTCGCAAGCAAGTTAAAGGTCTTATAAATTCCCTAAAATATCTTACAAAGCAAAGCGTTTGGCAGCTGAGGTGACCACTTAATTAGTTTACCAGTATTTTAATTTAATTGTATCAATTCCAAGGCACAATTGACTAGGTGTTTGCTGCTTATGGGCTCCATTCTTATTTAAAATTTTTTACCATTGAGAAAGGACTGATTTTATTATTGTTGTGTGTGTCTACATGTGAAAATCTACCCCTAGACTGATTCTTCTTTTTAGAGAAGCAAATAGGGAAGATTGTTTCTATGTGCTCTTTGCAAGAGGTCTACTTTTTCCTGACAGATTTCTGCAGGCTAGTGCTGATTTTACTAAAACTGAAATGCTTACTTTGACTTTGCATTGTGCATTATTTTAATGGCAGAAGATGGCATATAAACACCTTTTATCTACTTTCCCTCCTACTGGGCTTGCAACATCAAAGATAGTCCCATTCATCTTTGTTTCAAGGCGGGCTGTAAGTTTTCATCTGGCAGGGTTGTTGAAAATCAAACTGACTGTACTTGATCACAGTGGGATCTGCATGAAAATCTATCTGCAAGTTGAGCTGTAATACTTACCTGTCTAGGTCAATTTGAGAACAACAAGGATGATAAGCACATAAAACTGAAACACTGTTGTTTCACAGTAGGACTGTTCCACCACCAGTGTAGCAGAAAAGGTTTATTTAAGTAACTGTGGAGTCATGTGCAAAGCCACGTGATTTTATCCCAGAGGTTCTTAGATACAATTCCTTGTGATAATTTGTCTTTCCACTTGTCCTGACTTTGTGTTCCATATTGCCTGGGAATTATCCCAGATAAGGAAGGAGGATTAATGTATGTGAAGGAATATTGTGGAAGTGTCAATAGAGGATTCTTTCAAGCAAGGGAAGAGCAAAAAAAATCCATGCATGCGTCTTGGTGTCATGTGAGGAAAAACTGCTGGTTTCCAGTGGGGCTTAAATTGTCACTGGAAGGCTGATGGGTGTAGGGTACAGCCACCACAGGCACAAGCTGGAGGTTCAGCTTCAGCCTGTGGCCAGGGAGTCCTGTGTGAATTGATGTCTTATTGTTGGTTGTAGCAGCAAACCCAGCAGCAGATCATACATTAATTTACAACTTATTCTTCTATCAACGTATCATTTTTATATATATTTATATTATAGATATCACATATACATTATATAATAAATACATATATATTTATATTTATATTTATATTTATATTTATATTTATATTTATATTTATATTTATATTTATATTTATATTTATATTTATATTTATATTTATCAACGTATCATTTATATATCCAGAACAGTGAAAAAATGAGAGAAATGCTCTCCCCTTTCAAAATGAAATGACAATATGCTATGATGTTTTGCCACTTTTGTGGACCTTAATTTATCAAATAACCTAAATATATGAAACAAACAAATAGGCACAACAATTCATTTTTCCCCCAAGAGTTAGCTGTACTTTAAAAAATACATTTCATATGACTTAGATATGCTGACACTGCATAGACATGAGTACTGCTAAAGAAAATACCCCCATGAGTAAGTTTTGGACATCATATATATTTATTTGGAAATTCAGTCATTAGCTATGCATCTTCCATAATAGAGAAAGTTTGCCAGATATATGAGTGTTTATACATGTTTTAGTGGCTGAGCTAGTCTTATTGCCTATAACTTAAGCTTTCTGAATCTTTCCATTATGTGGCCATGCTTATACCTCAGCAAAACTTTAACAACTGGGACCAAAACTTTCCAAAGAATATTTAAGCCTGAAGCAGAATTTGTGATGGAAAACTTCAGCTAAAAGATTTCAGATCTCTCTAAAAAGAAGAGAAAGAAATTTGTTTGTCTGGTTCCGTTAAGAAGCAAAAGAAGAAAAAAAAGTCCAAACTTTAAAAAAAAGCTGGTGTTTTTTCTGTAGCAGTGCCACCATCCAGTATTTGGGAGAACAACAGTATTGGGAAAAACACTTCTAGCTGCTCCTGGGAAAATGTGTGGGAGTTTAGTTGAGCCATGATCCTCAGGGCAGTTACAGATTGTGTGTGCTTTTGTGCTCCAGTTTCCTGAGGATTTGACCTGAATGTAGTCCCTTTTCTTCCCAGCCTTAGAGAATGCCATGGAGCTGAGGTCTCTGGACAGGCTGGGACAGCACCCCAGAGCATTCCATGTTTTTGGGCCAGGTGGGTTGGGAGGACAGGGGTTGTGGGATGCTGCCTATCCTTTCCAAGAAGGAAATTTCCATTAGGAAATTATATACAAAAATAAATGGAGGTTGTAAGTCAAGTGCTCAGGAATTAGGAAATGCCAGAGTGATGTTTCCTGTTCTATCTTCCCTCTTTGTCCCCTTTCTGTGTAACCGTTATGATGCAACTTTTGGGCACTCAAACTGCTTTTACAGGTTTCTTGTTTAAGTTCTGCTTAAATCCTTTTCTTCTGAAAATTAATAATAACTGAAAAAATTGTTTAGCAGCGATAAACTGATGGCTGCACATATTATGGAGTAAAAATTGATTTCTTTCCTTGAGCAAAATGTGGCTTTTTAAAATCAAGTTTTAATGCTTTTGAAACAGAGTGTCATGTGACCCTAATGAAAATAGAAGTCAGTAAAATGTACTGGATCTCTCAGAGCTGTTGTCTCTCTTCCTTTTCTTTTGTTGCTGTCCTGTCATTTTTCATTGGTCTTGGTCCTTATCTTAACGTTATAGCAAGGAGATCAATGTTCAGCAAAACAAAAAAATGCTAGCTAAAATGGAGCAGTTTATGTTGCCCTAAAGAGGAAGGAAGGATGCCTCTTCCTGCCTAACCGATGGCGTGCTCTGCAAGGCGTTACTTATTGCTCTGCTTTCCCCTGTCTGTTTCCTGGAGGAGGTAGAAAGCAAATGATAAACGTCCTTGGCTGAAACTTGCACAAATTAGCTTACAGAGACAAATTACTCCCCAGATCTTCTTATTATACATCCTTGTCAGTTTTTCTAAAATTAAAAAATGTGAATTCTCTGTATTCCTGCTCAATTATTGCCTGCAAATATCTAAGTTGAACATATCAAAGCAGAATAGCTTTTAATTGTGTCAGAAACACAAGTCATACTTTTTTCCAAAAAGAAAGAAGTCTGAGTGAAGAAGATATAACAACAATGGTGAAGTTCCTACTTTCATAATGCATCTCCACAGATGGGCTGAAGCATAGCAACATGGATTTCATCAACGTGTCTGTAACAGTCTCAAATTCCTTTTCATGCTTCAGCAGCTCTGCTGTCACCTATTTTCAGACAAGTTATACACAAGAAAAGGGTAATTTCCAGATTTTTAAGTCCTTGAAATTAATCTCTATAAACTCCAGGTGGTTACTCTCTTGTACTATATTTGAACTGGGGTCCCTTTTGATGGACATTGTTGTACATAAGAAGTAAATAGGACCCCCAGGTCAGTCTTGTCCAGTGCAGGGAAACCAGAGGGAGCCTGTGCACACTTGTGTCCTGCAAACAGCAGTCACGTTTTCCTTTTGTTTTCTCTTGAGTTGAGAATGTTTATCTGGCTAGTTTGCGAATCCAACTCCATGGATGTTTTGCTAGGCTGTGCTTGATAAAGGGTTGCTACAGGCTGTTGTGAGCCTGTGTACACTGAATTCCTTATTGAGTAAATGTAAATGAGAGGATTTGAGGACTTCTACAACAATTGAACTCTTCAGTTCTGTAGCAACCCTCATTTAATCTGTGTGAAACTCATCAAAGAACACCTACTAGCACCAGTTTTGGATGTCACCAGGAGATTTTGGGGCATTGCAAACTCCTGAAAATGGAGGGGTGCTTTTGGAAACCTGAACAAAACATTTCTCAGAAACTGTTCATTTGTTTTACTCATCAGCTTTTCTTCTTCCTTTTTTTAGCCTTCCACAGGCTAAGAATTTTTTTTCTTTTTCTTAAATAACAAGATGGTGCTGTTGGTTTTGATAACGTGCTCAAAGGTTTTGTAGATGTGGTGTCTTCTGTGCTTGTGGTTTTGCTGGTTTCTTTCTTTGTTTTGTACTCTTTCTGGTGATGCTCTGAAACCCTTAGCTGGTCCTCACTGATTTTATGCTCAGGATACAGCTCCTTACAGGCTACTCTTTGTTTCTTGAGGTTTAAATCTTTAAAAGCTTAAAAATCTTTGCCATTATTGATATGTCTTATGAAATATGTGACAGCTTTTTTAGTGCACAGAAACAATACCTTGAACGGAACCTCCGTAGTTCTTTAATTTAAAAAACTCTTTAGATCCTTCAGTTGAGTTTAGATCCTAAATTGTGCCTGATTTGTTCCAGGTTCAGAAGGACTGAAGTGATCCTAAGTTGCAGTTTATTTTCTTGGTCCTTTGATTCCCTCCTCACCTGAGATTATACAAATTAAAACTGTTGAAATGTCTTGCTCCTAGTATTTTATCCATGTGTTTGACTTGCCTGTACATTATATCTCATGGAGCCAATGCATGTTTTTATGTCTTTTTTGGGCTTTTGAGGGGGTGGGTAGAGGTGTCCTAGGACTAGGCATGTAGTCCAGCCAAACTAACCTTGAGAACATCACTTCACTGTTAGCTGGTATTCAGGGAATTAAAACTGGAAACTGCCTGCCAGGAACTCTGCTTACTTTAACAGCAATCTGATGTTGCACTCTCTCATACCTTGGCAAGCTCCCCTTTATTCCCAGAGGATTCGCTAGTGCGGCGTTGGTGTTATGGCAGCTGTGCTAACTGCTTCCTTTCACTACCTTGCACCGAGGCTTCTCTAGAGTCGATCTCTAGCTGTACTGGTCTGTACTGGCTGCTTCAACGCCTTCCTCCTCTGTTGCTGTCAGAGGTTTTGAGAGGCTGTCTCCACCGTCTGATTATTCGCTAGCTGCACCTCCTGCGTAGCCTTAGTGATGGCTCCTGCACACAGCTCATGTCTTGCTTCAGCCTCTAACATTCTAGTGCTGAACAGCAATCTTGTTCTTGTACAGGAACCCAGGTATCATCACGTTCAGAAAGAGCTCAATTTCCACTGTTGTCAGCACTGGGTGCTCAGCAATAGCCATTATTTTCATTTGTGTAATTCACTCTTTCTTTCCTTCCAGCACACCAGTGTATCCAAGAATTGGAGTAATTTCAGATGTCTGAGCCATCACTGGCATGCTGGCTACTGATGTCCCCAAATCCAAAGGAGCACACACATCTCTTTGCATGGATCCTACCAGAAGTTATTGGCAGTAGCTCTTGTCTACCAGCAGCTTTGCCTTTGGACAGTGCAAAGTGTTTAGTGCCTGCCAAGCATGGCCTGTGGGCACAACCTGGTCTGGCACCTAGTGGGAAAAAGTTTATTTTACCCACTGTAGGTCAGAGCTTCTGGCTCACTGCCCTCTGAAATAGGGTGATTGCTCCACTGGCCACTATTTCTCCAAGTGTATAAAAGTTTGACAAAGGAGCCCTCCTCTGGCAGAGAATTGACAATAAATCTCTCTAAAGCAACTGCATTTCTGTTTTTACACTTCTAATTCTCCAGCAGTAACCTGGACCAGGATCTGTGGATGCAGTAAATCAGCAATTGCCAGGGCACTAAACTACTGAAGACTTGCAAAATGGTCAAAGATTTGCAGCCTACTCTGCTGTGGTGATTTAACACCAGCAGGAAATTAAGTTCCAATTAAGCCATTCTCCTTCCTATCACCCCTTGTGGTAAGGGAGAGACAAAAGCAGAGACCGGGTATGCAGGGGCTGATCCCGAGACCCTCCTGCTGCAGGGAGGGAGGCAAAATGGTGCACTTCCAGTGGGATGCCCAGCATTACATCCTGAAACCATGTCCCCAGGGATGATGGGGAAGGGACACAAGAAATCTGGCCCATGCCCACACAGCGCTAAGCCCCGGCCCCTCTCTGTGACCAGGACATTTGCTTATGCCAAGACATGGGACTCCAGGCTGGTTTCTCTTCCTAAGGGAAAGCACAGGGGCTCAGCTTGGGCAGGGTGGCTGCTCCTCCCTGCTGGGGTGTCAGCAATCCAGGATCTGGGCTGTTCCCCTGGCTGTTCCAGCCAGCTCTGCTCCTTTCCAGTAGTCTCTTGTAGCAGGATCCTTGCTGGGCTGAGTTGAGTTGCTTGTTCCTGGAGTGCAGAAGTTGTCACCTCCCTCGTGCCAAGGACCAAGCTGGCTGTGACCTCCTCCAGACTGCCCTGGGCCCCTGCCCTCCTGTGCAGGGGTATGCAGACCCCTCAGCATGCTGGGCTCTCCTCTGTGAGGTTCTTCTGCCACCCCGGGGAGAATGAGGCCAAGCCTGTTCCTGCCAGCCCCTCTCTGTGCCCAGCAGGGCCCAGGGGGGCTGCCTGCTGCTGCCTATTGGCCGTTCTTTGTCACCTGGCAGGGCCACCCCCTGTTTGCTGCTGGCTGTCTCGGAGGGAAAAGCACCGGTGTGTGCTGAACTGTCTGAAGGTGATAAAACGCAGCTCGGTGGATATTTTAAACAGAACATTAGTTACATCTGTAAGTCTGTAAAAAAAAAAAAAAAAGCCAAGACAAACCTGAAGTGAGTTTATAGCCCTGTTTTGTGTTTCCAGCCCTTCAGCTCCAGCTTTTCCTGCTCCACAGAGGGGGATGCTGATGGCACAGGCATTTGGGCCCTCAGACACAGCCAATGGTCCAAATCCATATGACATAACTTTATGATTACATTTATTTTTTAGTTTGGGTGACTCCTCTTTCTTCTTGTGATTCAGAGAATATATTTTTGTCTTTTTTGTGTGAGAAGAAATGCAACCTGTGCATTAATGGATGCATTCATTGTCCATTGCACCCTCTGCTGACCTCCTGGATATACTGGGACGATGGCTCTTTTGAGAGCCTGCATTACTAGAGATTACATCATCATGTTGAAAGGCATGTATTCAATCTGCTGATCAATAGCAGGGGAGTGGAAGGCGTGCCCAAGTCACAAAAGCTTTCCAATATATTCCTCACAACTTTTGGCTCCCAAAATACTGTTCTTCCCTTTATCCATTGCAATTCAGCTTTTCAAAGCTCTTTGCCTTAGCTATCACTTCAAGTGTATTCAACAAGATCTATTTACTGTCAAATTCTGTTCTGTTGTTAATTCCTGGAGAGGGATTATTTCTGTTTCATGCCTAATGAACATGTTGCACTGTGTTTTTGCACAGTGAAGAAATAAGAACTGTGGTCAGAGCCTTGGTGAACAGCTTGTTGTGGGCAGGACAGGGCAGAAGAAAGGTTTTCCCTTCTTTTTACGCTGGCTTTTTCTCCCAGTGTCAGGAGATGGTAGGACCTGGGTTTCCCTCTGTCACTGACACAGTTAACATCTGTGAGGGGATTGGAGACAAATGCCAGAGGAAGAAGAGCTGTTTAAGATAACAGACTGTGTTGGGTCAAGTGGGGTATTTGCAAGTGGGGCCAATGAATAAATCTTACGTAGAAATTCAAAAGTTTCCTGCCATTAGAAGAACACGGTTTTGGAGGCTAAATGGTGCTGAGGTTGTGTGATATGATGTGTGCTGCAGTTGGGAACTCTGATTAATTTAAAATGTATCTTCATTCTTGACTCTAGTTATAACCTAGGATCCGTGTTTTCAGGAGTTTGCAGATTTAATAGGCTGCTTCTTTTGATGTCAGAATAACATATTTCCCATTAGGTTAAAACTGAGGAAGGAGAGGAATTTTTATGTCTTATTTGTCTGTTTTTGCACTCATATTTCATTATGTCAATAAATGTGGCGTGGGAATAGGGTATAAATATTAAGTACATTTTCTACCTTTGTTATATTTAGTGTAATAATTACTAGGAAAGTTGAAGCTGCTATCTAGTATGGATGAGAGTTTGTAGTTATGAGCTTCCAGAGGTGAAGAGCTGGGGTTTTTCTATAGACTGCTGAAAAAGGAGGACCTAGAGCCCTGCAAGTTGATTCCCCCCTCCACACTCTTATCTTTCTCTTTAAGGTGAGAAGATGTCAGATGTCTGAGACTGGTTTCCATAGGTAGGCTGAGGACAGTCAGCCATGAATTATAATTTGTATGGTGGGAGTCCCTTAACTCCTACACTGAATCCACTTAAATGCTTGGAAATGTTAAGCCAATAAAGCTGCAGGCTGCCACTGAAATCCATCCCAGAGTCTGTCTTCAATAGTCTCCTTGTAGTGATTAATGACAGCAAGCCCGTTGCTGCTTGCAATGAAGGATTTGCTTGTATCTGTCTGCGTTTGCAGATAGTGAAGTTTCAGATAACGGATTACAGTTCCTGTGGTTCTTTGTTGCCTAGAACATGGCACAGAAATTTTACACCCCTGTAAATTGTTGTCAAATGCTGCTATTCTGGTTTAGTTAGCCACGTGTCCACTTTGCATAGCTGTAACCAAGGAGTTACGGTACAATGGTGGAAGGAGAATTGGGACCTTTGATTCCAGTGGTGTATCAGTAGTTCAGGCAGTTTTTCTCCTTCCATTTCTGGGTAGATGTATACTAGAATATTTTTATAGATGCTGGCAGCTCAGGGAAGAAGAATTAGCACGATGATAGCTAGCAATTTGCCATTGATGGCTTGTTTTATTTACTAAATAAATGCTCTCACCAAGTTCTCTTCCTTTTGTTTTTTTATCATGCTTATACTCGTGACATTAAAATTTTCAATTTTTTTCCTTAAAAAACCAATGACAGGAATGTTTCTCAAGTATAAGTGAAACAAACTCTAGGCGTCATAAAATTATAAAATGTTTTCTATGTTAGTACTAATTCCATCTATAATTTTATTGAACTAACATTTTAAATACTCTTCACTTCTTGGTAGGAAGAAGAGATAGAAAAGCAAAAAAAAAAACCAAGTGATCAAAAAATCTGACTCCTCAGGACCATGTCTTGGCTATTGCCAATGCTTTCGATGCTTTGAGGATGTCTTGTTTCTCATTGTCAAACCTCAAGGAAATGGACTTGCTGAAGTTCCCTCCTTCTGCCTTCCTGCTAAAAATCACTGGTTTTTAGATTTCTTCAGTACTTTGTGCAATAGCCTCAGGCATTAGCTGTATCTCTCAATTAGAAGCATAATGTTAAATGTTTTGATTGTCAAAAGCATCCCTGTAATTTACAATATGGCTGTGACGTCCAACTTACACATATATGTGCTTGCAAATTGAACGTTGCTTTCTGTTTGGTTTGGTACCAGTCACAGTGCAGGCAAGCACACAGCTTTAGTGTGTTCAGCCATAGGAAGTTTTGTTTACTTTGTTAAAGAAAATACCTCCTGTTAGACTTGGGTGAGTGAATAAAAAAAAAAAACAACCAGATTTCTGCAAACAGATTTCATCTGTTTCATCTGACAGATTTCACTTGACTTTGAGTGGTCAAACCCCACTTATATTATTACTATTTTCTTCACTGTCTTTCTAATTTAATGCTGCATTTATAGATTTTTTTTACATTGTATCCTTCCCTTTGGATGCTTCCAGTATCCTTCCCATCAAAATCAATTTTGCCTAACAGTGGGAAGGGATGGAGAGGCAGGAGAGCAGTGGTGAAATTCTCATTCATTGGTTCAGCAGTATTGAGGGAGCTGAATGAAATCTTTCCACTCATACAGCTTCTATGGCCTAATATTCACCACCTTGTGACTCCTTGGCTTGTGCTCATGGCACACTGAATGCCCAGATGGTCTCCACATGAAATGCTAGTCAGGCTTGGGACTGCTCAGCTTCCAAGGCAAGGCAAAACTGGGTGCATTGAGTCTAGTGTGGCAAAAAGCCAACCTGCACCTAACCATGTAATAATTCACAGATACATATGAATCCTTCATATTCTGGAAGATATTTTTCATTTGGTGTAAATATATATGTCCCATTAAACTGAGTAGCAGTTATTTGTGTTCTCAGAGAGGAGAATAACTTCTGTGTTTTCCTTCTTACAAGGCATATGCTGTTACGATATATATTTTTAATTGATTAAGAGGTGGGAACAGTAACAGTGTATCTGATCCAAGTTTTTAGCAAAAAGACTCTTTATTGGCCTCCATACTGTGAAACATTATTCTAGGCATGATCCCAAAGGCATTTTTAATCATCAGGATAGATGAAAAGAATATATGTTTCTAAGTATCCTAGAAGTACTAGTAATTAAAATTACAAGTTTATCTTGTTAACATTTTGTTTGGTGGGCAATAAGCCACAATTCAGAAAAGTTAAACAAAATCCTATCATTTTTAGAAAAATACATGTCAGGGCTTTGGAAGCTTCTCCCTTCTCAGTCCTTTGCCATTTGCATGGCAGGATCTCAAACACTTATCGTAAATAATCTCCTTGTCACTAGAAGAGGGGTTGACCTTGCCACTGAGATTGGGGTGGCTGCAGCACCTCCGGTTATTGTCCAGCATGGACCCGTGCATGACCATACCATGAATATCCCGAGACCTATCAATCTGTCCTAGACACTGTGTGATCAAAAATGATGTTCATATCAAAAGCACAGGGAAGGTGACCTTTCTGGTATTTGCAAGGCAAGTGACTGGCTGTGGCTGGCACCACTGCTCCAGCTCATACTCACAGGTAATTGTGGGGTTGCCATGTGCATGTGTAAGTTCTCTGCTTGGGACTGTAGCCCTCACTTCTCCTGTCCTCTGCAGTCACAGCATACCCTTGGCAGTGCTTCCCTGAAAAGTGGTCTCTGGAATTCCCCCTATCATTGTATTTTTATGTTTTAAATAATGCTAAAACATTTTAATATGAAAGGCCAATGTAAATATTTTTATATACTTAAATAACCTGAATTAATATGCATTTCTATAGACTCTTTTCTTAGAAAACCCCCCACAATATTATTCCTTTCCTTTGCAAATGATTTATAGTATGAGATTCTATCACTATTTTCATAAGCTCATACCATATGAAAGTATAGCATGGACTATCTCAGAGCTATTAAAATAGGCGATGAAAACCATAAAGTTATGAAAGTACACAATTTTATGATAACTATTCACATGTCCACTTTGAAATAAGAATATGCCACGTAAAAGTTTAGTTTTATGAGCAGACATGTTAGCACGACCTCTTATTAAGGTCTTCTGTTAGTTTCTACTAAAAGACTTGGTTCTCAGTTGTTTATAACTCTACCATCTGTTATCTGCTTAGACTGAAATTTCCCTTAGCGTGAACCTGGCTTGTGCTGTATTAGTTTGGAAAACATCAGCCAGAATTTTCCATCCAGTAAGGGGAAATGGCTTTAGCCATGGTAAAACTTCTTTTTGAATAGTAAACAAACTTCTTACTTTGAAAGAGGCTTCTTAATAAGGGGATGGGAAGGAGGGTCTCAGAGCAGATTTTTTGTCTTACTCTGAAACTGAAAACCTGTCAAATGGAGTTTATAAAACAAAACCATATTATACAGATGCCCTGTAGAAATACTGTAGACATTTCTATCCTTCCAACCAGAATGCTATTCATGGAGAGCATCTCAAATCCCTGGAAGCTCATGTGTGTGATTAGAAATCATGTTTCTGACAGCAGAGGAGGGTGACAGTGCGTCCCAGCTTCAAAAGGTGTAGGCCTATGCAGGGTGTTGCCATTCCCAAGCAGGATGGATTTTGATAAGAAAATCACAGACCTATCTAAGCATTTGAAGAAGAGATGGCAGACAATGCCAGTATTGCAGAGAGTTCATCTTATCGCATTTGGTAGGAGCATTATGACCCCATGGGCTGCCACAGTGCCTCAACATGGCAAGACACAGGAGTTTTCCATCCTTCAGTGGTCTCACTCCTGGATGTCTTCCCAGAGCAGTAAAATAAAACAAGTGAAACTAACTTTTTGGTAACAAAACCTCACTGCAAAACTCAATTTACTTGGGCCAGAGAGGCGCTGCAGGCTGAGCCTGTTATTCTCTGCCTTGCTTTGGTTTCTGGTGTATCTATTCTGAACTAGATGTTGACTCCAGGTTTTGAGGGAAATATCTTTATGAAACAATCTCTAGTTTTTACCAAAGATTTTCTAACCTATACCTCAAGTTTTGTTCATCACTTGAAAAAACTTTTATGTTGAGCTTTTTAATGCAGAATGAAATTATTGAAGAGAGTAACAGATTGACTGTAATTAACAATTTCAGTCCGAGTTCAATTAAGTTAACCCAAATACTCCTTGCTACAGAACAGCAATCAGAGAGACTGCTAAACAAAAGGCTAAAATGTCCCAGTGAATAGATGTGACGTTGGTCAAAACCCTACTCCTTGCTGAGGAAGAGATATACAAAGGAAAGACTTTTCTTAATGTTTGGATAGGGAAATAAATACAAGTTACCTGAGGTTCTCCAGTCAGGGAAGGTGAGAGCCTGGTCTGGATACCCGTGCCTCAGCCTCAAGTGTGTGATGTTTGCTAAAAGCAGAGTCCAGTCCTGAGAACAGATGTGAGGTACCAGAAGTGAAGATATGGCCCAAAAAATCTTACCTTTTTTACAAAACAAGAAATGGGCACTCATAAAAGGAGGGACTCCTGGAGGGCAGCTCAGACTGTGCTCAATCTGGGCTGAAGACCAGAGAGCTGCAGAGAAGCTCATAACCATTTGTCTGATGTGAACTTTGAATTATGAAGACACTTAGAAATAAATCTGTGGAAGGATGAAGACTCAGAAAGACAGAAGATAGTCTCCAGCTTAAAATATCTGTAAGGTACTTACTGAAAGCACAGCTATAAAATACATCTTTTAGAGTCCTGTTAATCTGTACAGCCTGATAAGGAAGGGTATTTCACACAGTCTATCAAGTGGGCAGCAAGTCTTTAGACAGAAATGGTGAAGAAAGCTTTGGTTGATGTGATTAAAATAGAAGGCATCAACTTTCCTATGGATGCATTCTTAAACATTAGTAAATAAAAATATTTAAAGATAATTACTGTAAACAGGGAATTTGTTGAATTTAAAAAGTAGTGTTACATGGGAATTAATTTTTTATGAAGACTATTAAGATGCAGTTATTACATTTATGCATCATGTTACCTTAGGTTAATTGGCATTTATTTCAAAAGAAGAATTCACTGAGATAATATGATAATTGTGCAGTCAGTTAACTGGTTTTGCTAGGAATGATTGTATTGAATATCAGTATGAGGATCATGACAGGAATGACTATCAAATTGAAAGAAAAATAAAGATGTATGAGAAATAAATTACTGGCATGAAAATGTAAAATTATCTTTCTTCAAGCTCTCGTGCAAATTCAGAATTTTCAGTCCAACACTCGACTTCATAAAGAAAAAGTGTTATTT
This sequence comes from Vidua chalybeata, assembly GCF_026979565.1. Taxonomy (NCBI): domain Eukaryota; kingdom Metazoa; phylum Chordata; class Aves; order Passeriformes; family Viduidae; genus Vidua; species Vidua chalybeata. Next base: position 18,725,051 of record NC_071530.1, read on the forward strand.
TCATTTATATTATTTAAAATCTCATATAAAGCAGTAGTTCTTAATGACACTGGGATTTTAAAAATTACTTTCATTTACTTTATTCTTTTAGGAGACTTCTAAATTTTTACTGTTTATTTTGTTTATGTATGTGATATGCATTGAAAAAAGATTGAATCCCATGATAAGATTTTCTTCAGCTATTAACCTTCTAACCAGTCTCAAATTCTGGTTTTTTTTTGCCAATTTTGTGGTAGGGCAGTATTTAGATGATGTATTTTTTTAGTGGTGGAGTAGAAGAACATCTAAGAACAAAGCTCCTATTTTATCTCCCTTTTGCTTCTTATCCACAACATTTGAATCACGGCACGTTGAATTGAATCTGCTCTTAGCCAAGAGGTACAACCAGTTGGTGGGACTGGAAGGGGGAGATATTCCTGGAATGTCCCTTAACTCTCACCTTAAAAGCTAAGCCCACATGCTCTCATTGTGTTTCTAAATAAGTTGGAACCTGGCACTTGTTTCCTTGTAACCTGGCTATTAGGCCCTTTTTCCATTGGCACAAGACAGACAACTTGGTGTGTTTGCTCAGCTCAGGGCCCCATTTATACTGACAAATTTACTGTGCCAGAAGTTACATTAAAGAGTCATACTGCCCTAGTTGTTTTAGAACAGGATTCAGTAACATGGTAAACTTTCCTACATAAACATTTACCTATGCAGAATTTATGTCTGTACAGTTTTACCTTTTTAAAAAAATAAAAATCACATTTTTCATTCTTGAAGTGGTGAAGACAACTTTCACATATATAATGCTACATTGCCTTTTCCTGTTTCCAGAGGAAAAAATTGTCTACTCTGAAGGCTAGACCTTTCCTTTAGATTTAGAGCATTATCTGCACACTGCTCAGCTGAAAAAGTTGAAGAGGTAGGAATCAAATAAATGGACACTCCTAGGCTTACCAGTCCAGAAGATAACAATGAAGGAAATCAGCCTCAACATATTTTATTTCCCACTAAATGATCATAAACATAACATAAATTGGCTCTCCTAATGACGCTGAGTGTCATATTTGAGTATCTGGTACTCCAGCATGGTTGCAACACAGCCTGTTACCACTCCTTGCAACTTTGCAATGTTTTGGAAATGGAGTTGTGTACATGTTGATGTAAAATATCCGGGTAAGTGAGAAGCAAGTCTTTAAGACAGGGCTTTAGAAAGCTCTTCGTCGGAGTGATTAATCTATGAGTAACTGGGTAGGTGTGCTCAGGAAGTGGAGAAATTTGAGCATTACCATGAGGTATAGCTATGAAAATTTGCTGAAATAAACAACTGAATATCTATAACAACTCCACTCTGAATTGCAAAGATGTTTGATTGTGTGGGAACTTGGAAGTTACTACCTAAAGAAAATTGTTGAAACACTGTTGTTGCAATGTTTGTAATGAAAACGGATATGCTGCATGTGTATTGAAATGGGATTGGTGCTGGACACACTAAGTCATTAGAAACCCTTTCTTGCTTTCACTGACTTTGGCCTGCAAGTCATCACCCAAGCTGTGAAAACTTTAACCTTGTGTTTATTTGGTACCAATACACGCTAACATTCTTTAATTGATATAATAGCATAATTATAGTAGTGTTTCTCCTTTATGGTGTTTTGACTGTATCTAGTGTTGGGAAATCCCCTGGGGAATGCATCTGATGGCTGGGTGGTCCTCAGGCCACTGCTGGTCCGGCGCTGTGGACTGGCACAGTCTGTGTGGGTTTGGGCAGAAGTCCTGGCTGCAGCAGAAGGGTGTTCGTGCGACAAGGGCTGCCTCTTCCCATGCAATGCCTGTCCCAGATAACTGCTTGGGAGATGCAGCTCTGCAGCTCCTGCAGCTAGCTGGGTTGAAGCTGGTTAAATCTCTCTGCACCAGGCTCCACTGTGAGGTATAAGAGTGGCCTTGAAAATCCTTGGGATAATTAAGTTTTACTTTGGAAATCTTGCCCCGCTGAGCTCCATGGCAAAACTGCAGTTGACTTCACAGGGATAAAACCTGTCTCTTATTCTTGCTAGATTTGGACTAGAAATCTCAGCTTCCACTACAGTTAATGGAAGTCACATGCACGTTCCAGGAGGAGAGCAGATCTCTTTCATCTCTTGAGTACCATGCTCCTCTGTGGCACTTCCAAGGCTGCATCAGTTATCGCAGGTCCGTTTATTTTAATGATGCAGCAGGAGTGTCCTAACTTCCTATGAAGGTACTTTGTTGTAATTATCTTGTATGTCTAGGGGCACCACAAGGGGTTACATTTATTTTACTGCCAAAGAACTGTTGTTTCAGCTGCAGTTCTATGAAGAAACAATCACATCTCCAGCAGTTTGTTAGATTAATCACAGGTGTGTAATCCCAGCGCATACCCTAGAGGGTATATCCTTTGACCCGTTTCCTTTTTTAAAGGAGAAACTCTGAATTAATATCACTTGCATTGCTTATCACCATTCACATTGGGTTTCTGCAGGATGCTGCAAAAAACAAACTAAAAGCTTCTATGACTTTTATTTTACTTGTATACAAGTGAGGATTGTAATTTAACAAACCCGAATTGGTCATTGGCAGAATTCCCTGGAATACTGAAATTCAATGTTAACAGCTTGAATGTAGAACTAGTTCAGGAACTAAGTAAAGCCTTTTGAAGCAAGGAATTTGTCCACCCGTAGCACATAGCTATGCTTCAATGTTTTGTTCTAATGGCATTAGAATAATAAGTGCATCAACTCATCATTTGTTACTTTGCAGTAAGCAACAGATAAACATCTCTGATCCTCACCCATCTATGTAATCATTGCACAGTTTTAAAATAGGATCGCCTTTGATATTAACTTAGTAATTATTCTTTCAGGTTACCAGTAGCATAAGGACGCACTATTTCCCAGCTTCATTTCATGCCTTGTGCTACAAACCAACATCAAGTAAAGGTTAAGAGACTTCAGAGACAAAGCAGAAGGTTTTCTGGACTTTTACATTTCAATCATGTTACCATGTAATGTGGAAACAAGTAAATATCTAAGAACTTGAACTTTTGTTGACTATAGTATGTTTAAAAGCCTCATCTGGGGAAAATTAAATGAATATGTGAGAAAGGATATGCATTTACTTTTGTTATAAGTTGAATTTTACAATAAAACAGCCCTAGGAATAGAATCTCTGTAGGGGAACGTATTTCTGTGCATTAAAAAGAAATACAGCCAATGATTCATAGAAACATATGAACTGTTTTACCCGGGAGTATATTTTTAAGTAATTTTGGCTGCTTAGTCCTCTGTTTTTTTTGGAAATGAGATTTTTTGTTTTACCTGAAGCAGTGGGTTGGTATCAGTGTCTCACACAGCACTCCAGAGACATGTGTGCACTGTGAGAAAGTGGGATGAATCATTAGGGCTTAATAGCAACTGTATCAGTATTTCTGAACTTCCATGTTGAGCCCTATCCTGAAACAAATTCAGACTGGAGAAACAAACACTGCTGAAGGATTTTTCCAAGACCCATTTTCACAGTAAAATGTAGCACTATGTGAATCAGTGAACATGCATCCAAATAGGTATTTAATTAAGGTGACTATTGGCATGGATTTTGCAAGGGCTCTTGCAGGAATGGGGCTCTTCCCAAGCACAGAACCCTGTGGACTGCAAGTCTGTGGCAATGCAGATGTGCAGAATTTGTAAAGCAGTGAGGACATTTGTGGAAAAACACCATTTGGGAAAGGGTTAAACCCGAATTTTCCTGCTGTCTGTATTCTTTACTCATATTTCCTGAAAATGTAGAATGACTCTTGAATATTTAAGAGCTGGATTGGATATAAGTCTTTTGTATGCCTTAAGGATCTGTTCAATATGCACAGTACATTCTTACTTCCCAGATTTATCACTAAGCACAGAAAAGCAAGCTTGCTATTGTTTTAGTAGTCTCTCTAGGAAAGGAGTGGTCTGGTGGGTCTTGCAGAATAAAGCATAACTGCAGTTCTTCAAGATATTTATATGAAATACATCCAATGGAGATTCAAATTCCTTCTGGGATTTCTTTATGGGATAGGGTATTGCAAGTAATAATGTTTAACTGCTATTAATAATCTATTAACTCCTTTGATGACTCTAGTGAACACAGCTGTGTGACAGGAAATCTTGTTTTGGGAGAATGGATGTACAGAGTCCACCCTGAAAAAGATATTTGTGGGAAGAAGAAAAGGGATAAAAAAACCAAGTGCCTTGTCTCATCTGAGTATTTGCTTCTCATACTATTGTGCTTTATAATAGAACCAACTTCAAAGCCCAATTAACACTTTTATGAACACAGTATGACTGGCAAAATAGTTCACATGTTTTTTTGCTAAAAACAAGGTTGTTTTCTGCTAGGGTGAATTCATATGAAGGCTGTCTCCAAACAGACTTGACTTGAAACTTAATTGAAAATGACACATAATTCTGCAGAAAATGCAAAAATGAACATTAGTTTCTTTTTTATGTAAAGTTCTTAGTCACTGTGATTGGGCTACTGACAAACGTCTGCTCTGCTTCCTACATAAGGCTGCTCTGTTGCAGTAGTAGAAGATCAATCAGAGAAAATGACTAATACTGGAAATATAATACTTCATTTTTCAGGCACTGCTAATTTGTTAAATTTGGCCTGCAACAATCCAAACTATTAACAATCAGTATGTTTCAAGAGGAGCAAGAAACCCTGTTTGTTCCTATTAAATAATTTCATGCGTTATCTTTGCTTTGAGATCTGTTGAAAGAGAATGAACAGTAAGAAGGAAGCATATTAACTTTATAAAAATAGTAAGCCTCTCACCTCCATTGCTTCCACTGAATGTTTAGTGATGTAATTTTACCAAAGGACCGCATAAGAACTGAATAAAGTCTTCAGGATTTCTCTATGTGGTGATAACCTGGACTTGTACCAAATACTTCTTCTGCCAAATCCTGGGAGTACTTTCGCTCTGTGTAAGTCTTGGCAGGAGAAAACTGTAGCAATTGCCACCAACAGGCTGTGGAATAAGTTTACTAGTATTTACACAAAGAGGAAATGCAATGATCATATAACCTAGTCCAATGGGGCATTTTATGCTGTTGTTATTTGAATTTTAAATTGGGAAACTATAACATATGAAAATCTGATTTTACTGAAATCAAAGGGGAAAACCTGCAGTGATTTTAATTAAGCAGAATTTTATTCAAGACCGCTGTTCAATTTTTTTTTTTTAATGAGAACAGTAAACATTGCATACTTTGTAGGGGTATTGTACAGAGAAAACTTCTCCACTTTCATGCGTGGTTTAATTAAGATTCACAGCTCCTCTGGATGGGGAGGTAAAGTCACTCCACTTCGAAAGAATTAGATTACTTAAAACAAGATAGAATGTTGAGAAATGCATGCAAAGACAGAGCCAGATATGCCTGATTTATATCTGTACTTATGTATACATAACATAAAGCTGTATATTACTATCTGACAATCTCACTTGACCCCAATGGATGACTTACTGCTGTAAATAAGTCATCTCACTGCTGGTCAACACTCCCAGGACTGATTGTCCATGGCCCTCTGTAGCAAAGTGAGTATTAAAAGCTGGATCTCAGGGGTTAAACCCAGTGCATTATCCGTAGGCAACCCTTTCTCTGACTTTCAAGGACAGCCCAATACCAGAACGTATTAATACAATAAATCTTTTTTTCCCCCTTTCCTTTCTTCCCCCCCCCATCTTTTTTTTTTTTTTTTTTTTTTCTTTCTGATTTAAAACCCACCAGGTGTAAGGAATACTGTTAAGATTTAAAGTTTTGAAACTCCGTGAAACCACGTTCCCCACGCCCCCGCGTTCTGCAGCCGCCAGCCCGGGCTCGGCGCGCAGCGCTCCCAGCGCCGGGAGCGGCCGGGCCGGGCGCGGGGCTGAGCCGCCCCGCACGCCCGGCTCCTGCGCGCTGCCTGCCCAGCTGCTCCCGCCCGGTGCGCTGCCTGGAACAGGGGGAACACGGAGGATGGGGCTGGAGACCCCTGGGCTGATTGATGCGGGCTGGAGGCCGGTCTGGCCAGGCGCCAACGCCTCCACCACTTTGAAAGACTTCTTTGAACCACATCTGTTTTTTCCAGCAACTGAAGACGAGTCAGCGCTAATCCAGAGACTGGCCCTGCTAATAGTGAAGAAGTAAAAATTAGTTGTTTGCTTACAGAGTTCTGATTTTTTTAATTTTAGAGGATTTTTTCATCTTAGTTCTGTGCTCCAGCATGTAATGTATATCCGTTTGAGAATAAACACTGTGATTCTTGTAATTTAAGTGAGTGCTGCTGTGTTTTGTAGGTGCTTCCCTAAGCAGTGAAGTGTGGAAATGGAAAGGATTAATTTAGCTCTTGCAATTTAGTGTAGATACCTAATGGGAAGGAAAGGGAAGAGAAGGGAAGGGAAAAGGAAGAGAAAGGAAAAGGGTGTATCAATACAAAATGTTACAATTTTACAATTTTGTTTTCACACATCTGTAGTATGCAGTATTTGTCTATTTTGGGTTTCTAGTATTTGACATGCATTCAATGTAACTAATGGTAATCTCTCTGAAATGAACTGTATACTAATAACACCTATTTGCTGGTTTTACATGCAATTGCTTTGGAATTTAATGCTTTCTAGAAAACAGAACTGCCTCCCGCTTCAGAAAAGATTTAAAGTGAGAAGGAGATGTAGCAGAATTACAGAGGACATTGATTCAGTGCCCCTGTTCTGTGTCATCATTTTTTTAAAATCTAAAAGCCTAATCTGTTTCCCAGCAGAAGGAAGAGATTTTACTCAGAGAATGAAGGCTTAAGGTACACTTTAATTTCTCATCACTCACTCTTTGCCATATATAAGTTAGTTCATTCAAAGACATCTGAATTAAAAAATAGCATCCAGGTCTTTGCTAAGATACTCTATCACAGGGTCAGTATTTTATAAAAATGATTTGTCTTTACACCACACAAATGTCTGATTTTACTATTATTATTAATGCCTCAGTGCTGGGGAGTTGCATTATTATAGAAACTAATGGGACCTTTATGAGATTCCAGGACCTGATCTTTCAGAGAACCCAGAGAACAGATACATTTTTATATTCAGAGACCAACTCTGATTGACTTTGGCTGAAGGTGGGAGAGTTCAGGACCCCTGCAAGTTCCCCAGCCCAGGGCGTGGGTTCGGTTTGGCAGAAAAGAGGAACTTACGGTTGGTGGCAGTGTGTGAACCCTGGGTTTTAGGCGAGCTCTCGAAGGAGCCTGTGGCACCAGTGGGGCTGGAATTGAAAGGCAACGCTCAACTGTCTTAACCACAGCCCCAATTCTCTCTTCTTGCAGCTCACCAGCAGGGTTGAAGCCTGCAGATTTACTGCCCAGATCGCTGCTGCTGGATGTAACGGAATGACTGCTCGCTGCAGCAGTTCTGATCTTCCTTGCACTGGGGCTGTTGTCCTCTGGCAGGGGCTTCCAGAACTGCAGGAGTGGGAATGGCAGCCTATATTGCCCTGCAGCTCCCTGGAACCCTTTTCTTGGGCTTTGCTTTCTTCAGCCTGTTGCCTCGCACCTATTTCACACTTATTCCATTTCACTACCAGGCTCCCTGCCCCAAAGTCGTCTCTAGGGCTCTTTATCCCATACATCTTGCTGAGCTGGCCAGAGCTGTCACTGCCTGTGGGCCATAGCCCAGCCTGGGACTGCTGCTCCTGCCCAGCTCCTCGCTCCAGCCCCCTCATCCTGCTCCCCATGTGAGTCCCTGCACTTTGTCACTGCCAGGCTCCAAGGTCTCTTATCTCCATCCTGAAGCAGAGCGCTGTCCTGTGCCCATTCTCAAAACCAGTCTTTACTGCAAATACAGAATTTAATTATTATGTCTAACAAATTATGAACTTCAGGTTTTTATTTTGAGGTACACAATTCCAATGTTTTCTTTGCTTCTGCCCCTTCCAAGAATAGCAAGAGACACAGCCAGGACACTTAGATAGCTGCCTGCACAAGTTTCTAGTTCTCTACCCAGACCTACAAGGGCTCTTCCAAAGCAGATCCAGATTTTTGGATCTGTTTTGTCCTTCACTTTTTTCTTTGAATATGGCTGAGCTCTTTTCCCTAAAGTGCAGGCAAACACTCTGAATGAAAATTTTAGCCTGGAAGTTCAAGTGGAAACAGAATCTTGTAATAGAAAGTGCCAAGACCACCTTCATTCAGGCAGAATGATCAGCTTATCCTGTAATTCTCCTTTATTCTTGCCATACCTTCCTACTGTTGGTCCCCATTATGAACTGCTAATCAAAAAAGTTTGTGGAATGAGTTCCAGGAGAAAAACCTCAAAGTGTTCCAAAGGACTGATTTTGAGAGAACTTTACCAGGAGAATTAACAATAGTGTACGGCAAATAAGGCAAATTAGTTTTAAATGAATATCACATGGAAGACATACATAATTAGTATAATCCTACAGCGAAAAGAGAATAATCTTAATACAGAAGTTCTTAAAAATGTATGAGAACACTTGCAGAAGTAGAGTGGTCAGACGCAGCAAACAGTAACATGCAAACAGTCAGTGAGGGCTAAACCTGGCCCAGGTATGGGGGTCCCCCAGCTGCGGGGGGTTGTCTCACTGTACCTGTGGGCAGAGAGAAGTGCTGCAGCAGAGCTCAGAGCTGCAGGAGCCAGCTGCAGGGCAGAGCCCACCTTTTACATCTAATTGCCATCTAATGTAAAGCTGCATTCTGTAAATAAGTATATATTGGATCAGGAATGGCATGGCCAGCGGGACCAGGGCAGTGATCATCCCTTTGTACTCGACACTGGTGAGGTCACACCTCAAATCCTGGGTTCATTTCTGAGCCCCTCACTACAGGAAGGACATTGAGGTGCTGGAGAGAGTCCAGAGAAGGGCAATGGAGCTGGTGAAAGGTCTGGAGCACAAGTCTGATGAGGAGCTGCTGAGGGAGATGGAATTGTTTAGCCTGGAGAACAGGAAGCTCAGGGGGATGTTATTGCTCTCTACAACTATCCCAAAGGAGATTTTAGCCAGGTAGCAGTCAGCTTCTTTTTCTAAGTACAAATGATGGGACAAGAGGAAGTGGCCTAAAGTTTTTCCAGGGGATATTTAGATTGGATATTTGGAAAAATTTGTTCACTGAAAGGGCTATCCATTTCTGGAATGGGCTGCCCAGAGAGTGGTTAAGTCACCATCCTTGGAGGGATTTAAAATACGTGTTAAGAAGTGTAGATGTGGCACTTAGAGGCATGATTTAGTGATGAATATGGCAATGTTAGATTAATGGTTGGACTTGATCTCAGAGGTCTTTCCCACCTGAATGATTGTATGATTCAATGGGAAGTGGTATATGTACTCAGTGTACCACTTCGGTTTTGGAGCGCCTAGATTTAATCCTTAGCCTGCTTTTAATGGCCTGTGTTTACTCAGGCAAACCTGATCTGGTCCTGGTAATTTCTGTGACTATTTTTCTTATTGCAGCTGCTTCTTTTGCCTTCTCTTTCTAGCTAAGGCCAAAAGCTTAAGTGACAGAAAAATAGTAAAGCTGTCAAATTTCAGTAGACCTGTGTCCCTGCTGTCATCTTCATCAATATTTCCTGCTTGTCTTTCACCCTCTAAGTAGGCTTTGGATGCTGCCTGTACTGTGCCACATCTGGCACAGCTGTGGAGTAGAGTTGGTCTCCCAGGGGCTGCTCAGGAGGGGCTGCATGTGATACTGGGGACAGTGCAAAGGTATTTGTCCCAGATATGCTGAAATGTTAGAGCATGCATAGTAACTGCCTGGCTAAGTACAACTATAAAACTTTATCACGTGTCCAAAAATGCTGTATCATCCTCTGGACTGGGTTTTTATGAGGGGAAATGCTGCCTGCTCTTTTGTGTTGCTGAAGATGTTTTACTAATCCTTTCCTACTTCCTTATTTGCCAGGGAGAGGAATAGTGTAAATGAAAGGAGTGGAGAGAATTCAAATTTTGGCAGTATTTCAGTTAGAGGAGGCAAAGGAGCCAGTGCTCTGTTAAAAGATGCAAGGCTTCAGGAAAAGCAATTTCTCTTTACAGATGGCTGGAAAACTGCTGCAGTCTTGTTAAAACTCAGGATTGAGCTGGAATCCAACTGCAATTGTTAATTCCCAAGTAAATTTCATAGGAGTTTGGACTGCATTTATCTGTGTCTGATGCAAAGTTTCTGCTTTAGGCAACCTCATTGTTCTTGAAAATGGTGTTAAATAATACCTAAGGCAGAAATCCCTCCTGGTGACACCATGCAAAAAATACTGAGATATATTTTGACATAATAGCTACTAAACACTGCTAAAATATGGTACTTAAGCCACAATGTTTTAGTGAAATAAAAAAATGAGTAATATTTACATTTGCTTCAAGAGTAGATCCAAGTACCTATGTCTGCAACCAGAATGTCTTCTGAGAAATTGTTTGTCAGAGAACAGCCTTATGAGTGCTGAATTTGAGTCCCAAACTTGCAGGATTTCTCCCAACATTTAGCTGTGATATACTAGTTAAGTAAAACTTGATATTTGTACTAGGAGTGCCTTCTAGCCATTTATAGTAATATTACTCCTTTCAGTTAATATTTGGTGTCTTATATAGCATATTGTGATTGACTTGTGGATGACGAGTGAAATAAGTGGAATTAGAAGATTTCCTTGGGGTGATGGCTTCCCAGAAAAGAGGCAGAAAAAAACCTCAGCAACCTTTTAAGATACTAAGTAATTCTTTGGGAATAGAATATTAAAATTGGGATTAAATACATTTTGATAGGTTGCTTCATTAGTGGTTCAGCTTCAATAAATGTTTGGTTGGCCTCTTTGGTTTGCTCTCACTGGGAAAGTTACTGATTTCAATAGTTTCATTAAGTACTTGCCTATCACTTCAAGTCACTTACAGTCTGATTTTCAGCTATTAAATGTAGTTAAAGCCTGTCAGCATGTAGTTGGTAGTCCCTTTTAGTCACTGCCAAAGCAAATAGCAACAGGTCAAAACTTATCCTTTCCTGGGCTTTGATTTTTTTTTAAAAAACTAAAATGAAGACACAAGATTCACTCAGAGTTATCTCCCCAGGGCTGGCTGAATTCCAGGCTTCACTCAGATCACACCCCTGGTCTCCCTGTAACCGTCCTAAAGGTAAGGGTTGTAACAAACATGGAGAGCCACCACTCCTATCTTTCCTGTGGCTGGAAAGTGTGCTACCTGCTTTGTCCATTCTGAAGGTTCCCCCAAGCCAAGGCAGCAGTCCAGCTGGGATGAGACACGTGGGACCATGCTTGGGGAGGGCCCCAGCTGGAAGCGGCCTCTGGTTCTGCATTTGGAAAGGGCGGTGGCTGATATGCACAAACAACTGCTTTGGGCAAGGTGGGGTGAACCTGCAGTACTGTGCGCCCTTCCCAGCAGGCAGAACTGGGGCTGTGGGGGTGAGGAGAAGTGTCTTCAGCATTCTGCCTCTCTAGGTAATGTTTTAGTGGTCAGATCAGCTTGTACCTCTTAGCAAGGTGCACAGAAATCGTTTTCAGTGAATCCAACTATTGGAAAAGGTTTTTCATACAAATGAAAATAGTTTATGTACCTGGTTGAAGAGAAGAAATCTTTGCCCTTTTTGGATTGTCAAGATGTGTCAGTTTTGCTTGTCCTGGTTAACCTTTGGTGATGTTCACACAGAGGTTGATGCTCTCTAATTCAGACCCTCAGAGCTCTCATTTTACCTCAAGACTATTCACAAACACAAAAGCAAACACAGACCAAAGTATCTGTATGAGTGAAGCAGATGAAACACATGGAATTTTTTGCAGGGTATTTAGCCCAATACCAATTTAAAATGATAAACTGAAATAATAAAATAAATTTATGTAACTGTAGTCACTTCACTTGTAAAATTTCACTGTTGCAAATTCAGGTCAGGAAGACCTTGCTAACAGGAGATTGCATCTAGAACAGAAAGAAAGAAAAAAAGAAAAGAAAAAAAAAGAAAAGAAAAAAAGAAAGAAAGAAAGAAAGAAAGAAAGAAAGAAAGAAAGAAAGAAAGAAAGAAAGAGAAGAAAGAAAGAAAGAAAGAAAAGAAAAGAAAGAAAAGAAAAGAAAGAAAGAAAGAAAGAAAGAAAGAAAGAAAGAAAGAAAGAAAGAAAGAAAGAAAGAAAGAAAGAAAGAAATGAAGAAAGAAAGAAAGAAAGAAACTAAGAAAAAAAATGTTCTTGCCATGTAACCATCTTCTGTTAATTTTTAATTTTGCTTTGGTGCAGAAACCTACTCTCAGTCAGAGCTTTGTATCAGGATACAATCACCCATCTTTGCTTCCAATTCTAAACCAAATTTAAGAAGATAAGAGGAGAAATTAGACAAGCACTTTCCTTCCCCCTGGAGGCTGGAGGTGACACTTCTGTGAGCTGTAGCTGGTCTCTTCTAAATCCTGGCCCTTGCAGCTCAAGACTTTCAAAGAGTGAGGGTGTGTCACTGCAGCTGCTGCATCAAACAAAATCAAAGAGATTTGATTAATATAAACTTCAAAATCAGTGCCATCTTTCCTTCACAAAATACTTCAAACACAGCAAGAAATGTCATCTCCCAGATGATGGAGGTTAATCTACCTAATCTCTTTTCATTCCATCTGAATGCAAACTACTGGAATATACCCAATTACCCTCACCAGTCAGAAGAAATTCCTCATTCCAGCAACGTCAATCAGATTTTAAGAGGAGATTTACAGTCCTTTTGTAATATCAACATGGCTTCTGAACCTGCAAAGCAAAGCAGGACAGACAAAATAGCAAGCTCCCACAAATTCCCACTTGCTGCTCTGTCAGAGTGAGTGTTTAAAAGATTCTGGGTGAAATCTGCAATGTGATTTGAGACCTCTGTTCAATGGCAGGGTCTGGAATCAGCAGGATTTGACCAACAGTCTGTAGTGACAGTGTGACTATATTATTTCAGACAGTAAATTTTCATAACACCATCAGGTTTTTAATTTAGGAATTCCTTAAATTTACAGATGAAAGGCTTTTTTTCTAGTGTTTCTCTCTGTTGCTTACAGGAGCTTTGTGCAGTCAATGAATTTTAACACTGTACACACATATGTGTACACATTGTTGTACACACATATGTGTACAACAAGCTCAAACTTTTTCCTTCACAGAATTATACAGTCTACTCTGTAAAATTGCTGATACCATAGAAAGTTAATTTTTTTGCCATCGTTAAGAGATTTCCAATACCACTCAGTGAGTAATACCTCTTTGTGGACTAAACATATTTTTTGTTTCATGTTTTCTAGTGTTATTTTACTCTTAACCTGTTTGCCTTCTGCTCATTGTTTTGAATCAGACATTCAAATTATCAGAGTATTCTGTGGAACTGTGCACATTTTTCTCAGTAGTCTGAAAGTGCAGAGGTGTTAATTCTGTCCCCCATTCCCTGTGAAACATTGAACAACCAAACACATGAGCAGGATTCTACATGTGGTCTGCTTCATAATGTAGTACAAGATTATACATTAAATGTTTGGCTTTAAGCTTGGAAAGAAGGAACAATTCTAAATCCCTCTGTGAGGTTATGTAGCAATTTGAATTAAACTGAAACAAAACAATCCTTTTCCCCTTCTGTTTGTACTTGCATCATGCCTGGAGATCAGTGCAGTAGTACACAAAAAATTCATGTGTCACAGTGTAATGTAGTCATATTTTCAAATTCAGTTGTCACCATTTAAAACCTCATTACAAGTTGTTAGTCATACTAAGATAATGAATGAAAGTATTACCCCTTGTAGAATTAATTAACTTGATGTACATATTGAAATGAGAGACACATATAATCATTTAATATTTCCGTTAGCATTATATTAACTTGATGATTTGTACTTCTAAAAAAATTACGTTGCCTATAGAAAATTTTTATGAGTCTGACTTGAGTGGTTATTTTAGAAAAGTAAAATCTAGGCTCTTATATTCCTTAGTACTTTCCTGTATTCAAATCACCCCTTGGAACCAGTCATGGTGAGATTGCTGCCAACTTTCCAATTGCTAGTGAATTAAACCTAAATAAAGTAACTAGTTGCCAGACAGAGCAATGGTCTGATGCTTTTGGCATTAAGAAATATGCATATGAAGTTTTGGTATTGGGTTAGTCAGCTGTGGTGATTGAATGGAAATGGAATTGAAGACCTCAATGGAATTGTTTCAACTTCAGCAGTAAGTTCCCTGCTGTCCCTGCAGGCACCTCCTGGTGAGCCATGCTGGGACATAATGAACTGGGGAACAAAGGGACAACTACTGAAAAACACTACTAGAATAAACTTTTAACTCCTGTGCATAATCCCAGTGTTTGAGGAAAGTCAGCTGGAGGGCTGCATTTTGGCTGAAGGGTATAGGAGGCCAGGGCAGAAATAAAATCAGTAAAGTCCTTTTTTAAGAAGAAAAGTAGGTGGGGAAGAAAACTGGGCTGGGACGATTGCTGGAGTCCCCCATGGTCTGAGCAGCTGCACTGAGGGACAAGACATGGAGCACTGGCAGCTGTGCTGGGGTGCCTGGGGAATGTGCAGCTCCTGCTTCACTGGCCCTGGGAGAACAAGCAGAGAGCTGGATGCAGACAAAGCCAGTTCTGCTCCCTACCTACTTTTCTGAATCTTTACTGTGGGATTGGGTGGTACCAAGAACGGCTCATTAAGTCCAGCAGTGCCTGAAATGGAAATACAAATGTTCAGAATCCATACTGTGACATGATTAGGTTACTTGGGTGAACTTTTTTCCATCAGGATTTCCTGTATTTCATAATGCATACAACAGTTATATTGACCAGTTGACAACAACCGATGAGAGCAGTGAAAAATCAACTCCCATCATTGTAAAATTAACAGCAGGATGCTCTTAGATGCCACACAAATTCATCTGCTGTTTCATGTATTTGTTTGTAATCTGGAAAGAAGAGGAACAAAGGGAGAGAGAGGACTTTGAAGACAAAGTTACTTATGTAGATTAACTGCTATGAAAAAAACCTGTAAGAGAAGTTGACTAAGATTTAAACCAGCTAGAGAAACAATAAAAAGATGGTAAATTAACTTCAGTGTTGGTAAATACAAAGAACTATACCCTGGATGGAAAAATACAGAATGTGTCTATTCCTTTGGAAAACCCTTGACTGTAAGAACTTGATGGTGTTAGATTGCATATGCACAGAAGAGAGATTAATATTGTAATACCTTTGCAGAAACACAGGTGAGTTCCCCCTTGGGAGAACAAGTACATTCTGCTTCAAAAAGGTATTCCTGAATTAGAGCACTGGTGTGCAGGACTGAATTACCCACATCTAATCCCATATGTAATCTATACTGAGGACAAATTCAGTTACTTAAATATAGGTATTGGTTTAATTTTGGATGCAGTAGGAATTCTTCCCTAATGTACTGTTGCATCTCAGAAGCACATAGATCTCATAAAAGGCCTTTGATATATATTACAGTTTCACATCATGGTCCTGGAAATGCAGAACAATTGAAATGGCACTGTGTTTAGGCAGACTAATTCACTTTTTAAAGTTCTCTTCCTTTTTCTTTTTTTTTTTTTATTTTTTCAGTGTCCTGTTTAGCTTCCAAAAATCTCACTCATACCTAGAGAAATTGTTTCCCTCTTTGATGCACAGTTGAAGAAAATACTTATGATGCTATTTTCTCTTCTTAATGGGGAGCTGTGAAAACCAGCTTTTGGTCAATCACTACGTGGTAATTCCTTACCCAGTGTTTGTATGGTCTGTTTGCTAGAGCACTATTAAGAGAGTTCATGATCTTGTCCTTATGGCATGTTTGAACTGTCTGTTTCATTTGACATCCCTGACAAATAGAACATCCTCTCAGTATAATGTCATGTGTCAGCCCAGCTGGCAACAGTGTAATGACAATGAGTGTGGACATTCATCTAGAAAATTACAGAAACAAGCAAGAGGATAGGTTTTTTTGTTGTTGTTGGGTGGTTTTTTTTTTTTTTTTTTTTTTTTTTTTTTTTTTTTTTTAGTTTCTTTGTACTTTTTATTGCTAGGTGACAGTAGAACCGAGCAGATCTTTGATATAACTACAGTAGTTCACATTCAGGGAGCCATTTTCACAACTGTGAGGGCTGAATTTTCTCTTTTATCCTTAAAAGAGAGCTTAAATTCTGATTAAATTGCTTGGGGTCACCTGCAGTGCACACGATGTCGCATTAGTAAGTAAGCATTAGTAAGTTAAATATAAGCACTGTTAGCTTTGTCTGGCCCTGCATTCAATCACTTGTCGAGGAACTGCACTGACCAACTTCTTTCTAATCCTTTGTATAGTTATAGGGAATTAATCTAATACACCTGACATCCTCTCCCTTTAATGCAGTTAGTGGTATTTTCCATATTTACCTCTGGGTTTTCATGCTATTTATAGCACAGAAATACCCACCATACACTGGGCAGTCTGACATAGCTGACCATGCTCAATTAGCTGGAGAACAGACATCCTAATTGTGGGCATGCCCTGACCGAGTGCCAGGAGATGAATTAACGAGACAGAGAAGTCTAATGATTATTATGTTGTTACACAGATTTCTCAACCTTTCCAAATTCCTTTCTGAAGTAAAGTGCCTCTTTAAATAATGACCATCTTCACCTCTACAGCCTCACATATACATGGTGTCTGCCTTCTCTTCTTATTCTGGTCTCCTTCACCAGCCACCAGCTCAGCCATGCTCTGTGCTGATGTCCTGCCTCACTGCCCATCCACCTTGCCCTGATGTGGCTGGACACAACCCATCTGCCAGCAGCAGCCTCCTCTCTCAGCATGATTCCTCTCCTTTTTTAATACTCTGTGTTAGATGTTTCAAGGCCTGCTTTTCCCATTCCTGCTGGCTTTCCCAGCCCAAATTGCATGAACAGACCTCACTCCAGGGAGCATTTCCATGCACTCTGGCTGGGGTACTCACTCCCTGTATGCCTGGGGAAAGACTGCTGGGATTGAGCACCCCATGGATTCCTCAGTTATGGGCTGACTCTTGTTCCCTGTGTAGCATACTGTATTTGAAGGTCACAAGTTGGGAAGAGCCAGCAGCTCTGGTTGGATTCATCTTTTCCTTATCTGGTTGGCACAAACCCTACCACTACCCCATGCAGTTCCTACCTTCAAGACCTTGAAAAAACAAAATTTTTCTCTTATCACCCAGTGTTTATCTTTTGTAAACTTGCAGGGTATGAAATTTTTCTTTGATGAAGCAGATGGCTCACTCTGTCCTCCCATTTGTTTATGATATCTTGACACCTGGTTCTTTCATTTATATTTATGGTGAGATGCTTTTTTTCCATGTGAGTGATCAGAATCCAGATTCCTTTTTAAAATCTCCATTTATCCACTTAAAAACCAGACTGGGGAAACTTTTTCTTTAATTTTCTTGCTTAATGGTGAGATTTCCCTTGCAGAAAAGCTACAATATTTTCTTACATTGTAGTCAATCACTACAAGGGACGAGCAGGGCCATGGCAAAATGTGGAAGTGTTTTTGTGTACATATACATTATCTACAAGTGTTTTTTGGTATGCTTCAATATGTCTTGGTAGTTTCCAAAACTGGCCGTTAATGATTTATTTCTGTGAAGAAGCAAATCACAATACAAGAGTTTGTGTCTGCCATATGTACCCTTGTGTCATTCATTTTAGTAGTCCAATGACACATTTGCCAGTGTAAAACTGAAGTTAATTTGTTGTCAGTTTTATTATTTGTTTTTCTTTATGTTCTTTCATTTATTGCTGTTCTTGTATTCTGTCTGCTTTCACTTTCTTTCCTCTTCTCTGCTTCCATTTCCTTTTCCCAAGGTAAATATGTTCCTAATATTTAGTTCCTGCCTTTGGCAGCTACATTAAAGCCTCATCTGGCCCAATTTAATGTCATACATCAAGGCCAGCTTCAGAGAAAAAAACTAGAGGCTGCACAGTTACCTTTCAGTTTCCTGAACCTCATCAGTCTAATTCCCTGAAGAGCATGGGTTTATAGCTTCATTCTTTTAAATAAGTTTTTTTCCTTCTAGCTTGTGAATTATTTCTACTGCATACATGCAGTACTCCTAAGCAATATTTTTTTTGAGTTCTCCTGAGCACTTTACCTGCTCTTGTGAATTAATTCCACAAACTGGTAATATATGATATTTTTCTGACTAAAAAAGTGTTTTCTTTCATCAAATCCATATTTGTTGCTGTCACTGGCTGTCTCCTTGCTCTTATACTAAAAGAATGATGCTTGTTTCCTCTGTGTATTTTTCATTTCTCTCATGTTCCATCTCAGATAAACTGTCCCAATTTTTCCTGTGCTTCTCTTCTTTGGTCATCTACCTCTGAAGCCATTCTGCAGCTCCTTTGTCTTTTCTGAGATAAGCTGACCATAGGACATCAGTTCAAGTGCAAGTCTTGATTCATACAACGCTATTTCCAGTTCTTTCTATCCACTTCCAAAGGTGGTCATACTGTGTTTGCTTGTTTATCCACCACTATAAGTTAATCAGATCCACAAATACACTTCAGAGGTCCACAGGGCCAGCAAAAGGGTATATTTTTGTGGTGGCCCTGTGGCTAGAACACTTACTAGGTAGTAAGTCCATTTTCTCATGCAAGAAATCTGAATCTGAACAGAAAGGGCTTAAGTGCTCCTGACAGAATTTCACAATGCTCTTCCTTCATTAACCTTATGTTGCAGCAAGTTGCAATAATGACTTATTAATTGTAGGCATTGCTTATTAGGAATGTATTTTTGGCTTTGCAGTATCTCATCATCCCATCAAATGTTCCTTTATTGTTGTATTTGATTAATAGATCAGAAATCCCATCTCTGTGCTACTCTTCTGAATCTACATCTTTTTGCGTTCTCTCTTTTTTATTCTCTTTGTAGGGTATTTCCAAAGAAAACTTCTTTGGAAATTTTTGCCATTTCCATGTAAGAAATTCCTATCCTCTTGATCGTCTCTGTTTTAGACAAATGAACCCAAAGGAGGCATTGCTGAGAAGTAAGTACTCTTGCTGTATTTAAATAAATGAAAGGACAATTATCTTAAGTAAATATATATGGTATAAGTTATCCTTCTTTGGAATTAGAGAAGTAGTAATTATAGTATGGAAGATATGGTATTTTGCAAATCAGTGTTTCACAGAACAGCGAAGGCCTGATAGAAGTAGACAGCTCTGCATGAACTACTGATGGTCAGCTGTGCCCAGGACATAGAACAAAAATATGTGGCTCGGGAGACGTGCAGGTACAGCCCCCATAGTAACACGGCTTAGGCATCAACTGCATGTGCAATGCTAATGACTGGAATGTGATTATGCACTTAGTGTCTGGATAAAGTAATTAAGCAATTGAGAAATGTATGATGGGCATACAATAAAAGATAATAACTAACACGTGATACAGTATAATGGACATAATCAAATACTTGTAAGGGGAAAACAGGGTCACTATTGAGGCCAGTTCATCATTTGGAGTGATCCAAACCTTTGGATGGATGGGATCATGCAAAATACAGCTGGGGCACCCATCAGTGCTGTCTTAGCTCCAGAAAGGAGCCCAAGAGTCGAGTGCTCAGCTGGGTCTTGTGGCTGTCCAGCAAGTGGTTGAGCTTAGTGTTTGGAATAGATGGGTAAGAAATGAACTGTGGGGCAGCCTGAGCCCTGGAATGCTGACAGGCCCTGCACAGACAGGTGGCCGTCGTGGGACAGAGTGGCCCAAGGGATGAGTGAGACTGTAAAGGAGCAGGCAACTTACATATTTGATTTTACGTAAGAACGTGCAAGATCTGGAAGCTTTGGAAAACATGTGCAGCTGTCTCAGTATATAGCTTTGGGAAGGCAGGCAGTAACTTTGGGAAGGCAGGCAGTGACTCCTACCTCTCCTCTTGTCTTCGGGACAGAGAAGTGCTGGTTTCGTTTGTTTATTCTACAGTGGCGTTTGGAAGCCTTTGCTCCTTTATTTCATCCTCAGGTTCTTTTGTCAGACTGATCTGGAGTTCAGTTTCAGTACTGAATTGTGCTTCACTGCAGTAAGTGCTGTCCTTACATTAACTTCTTTGGGTTGATTGAGAGTTGATTGAGAACAATACGACAAATTCATTTAAGGAACAACTGTGTTTCAAGGGTTATTGAAAAATGTTCTGAGGTAGAAGAAATATGTACATAGGAGAGTCTTAGCACACAGGCTAAAAGACTAGAAATTTTACTAAGTTGGTGTCCTAAAACTCTCCTAAAATTGCCTCTAGCCAGTACAGCGTAAGGCATCCTGCATAAACTATCTTTTTAATAACTTCTATAAAAAAAAGCATAAACCATCAAGGAAGCATATACTTTTCATTTATGCTTGGGATTGATTTCTACATCAGTATGAGAAAAGAGCTAAGTGAAAGGCATGTGATTGCATGAGTGAAATAGCAGCAGCCGCTGGTATGTTAAGTCATGAGGTTGTACATCTAAAATCTTCAAACAATTGGCTCAAAGCCTAAAGAGAACATACAAACTTAGGTACAGATGAGTTGTCTTGAAATCTCAGTTGCCTCTAGCATAGATTTTGTAGATAAGAGGAAAAGAAAGGAAAAAAAAATGAAAGAAAGAAAAGGGGGTCCAGTAATATTGCTCTTTTTGATGGTGAAAATTTGTTATTTCACTCCTTTGGACTGAATGCATAGAGCCAGGTATTCTCCACAACTCTCTAGTCTTTTTCTCTTAACTTCAACAGTTTTCTATTTTACTAGAAAGATTATCAGGAAATTTCAAGATTGATGATATTTTTCAGAAATGCAACATTCTTGAAATCAATGGCCTTGTGACAATCTCAGTTTTCTGTCTCTGAAGATTTCTGAAATAATGATTGAGAAGAAAAGCTTGTGACTACAAGAAGAAGTAGAAAAAGGAGTAATAAAACCTGAATGTTAACAAAGAAAAACTTCAAATAGTAGAATTCTACTTCAGACTTCTCCCCCTTCATTGTTAGCTTGTTTTAGTAAGGTATATTATAACACCTCTAATAATCTACCTTCAATGTGGTATCCTGTAATTTTGCAGCTCTACAGAGAGAGTCAATGAGAGACACACATGGGAACATTGCCCTCTAATTAAATAGGTTAACAGCAGAAAACTGCATTTTTGACAAACTCAGACCTATTTTACTCTGACTTGCAAACTGATATAAAACATACAGAGGAGGGACACCAAGTTGATTAGAGGGCTGGGGTGTCTCTCCTATGGGGAAAGACTAAAACAATTGGGATTGTTCAGTCTGGAGAAGAAAAAGCTGCAGGGAATTGGTGAGCATTTTCTAGTATCTAAGGGTAGCCTGCAAGGCAGCTGGAGAGGGACTTTTTGCAGTGTCATGTAGTCATAGGACAAGGGGAATGGCTTTAGACTGAAACAGGGTAGGTTTAAATGAGATATTGGGAAGAAATTCTATACTGTGGGGGTGGTGAAACACTGGAACAGGTTGCCCAGAGAAGCTGTGGATGCCCCATGCCTGAAAGTGTTCAAGGCCAGGTTGGATGGAACTTTGAGCAGCCTGGTGTAGTGGAAGGTGTCCCTGCCCATGGCAAGGGGTTTGGAAATGTGTGATCTTTAAGGTCGCTTCCAACCCAAGCTGTTCACGATTCTATTGTTCTGCGATACAGCGTAGCATCTGTATGAACTCGAGAACAAAGCAGCGCGGTGCCAGAGGAATGCTCTAATAATATTTGTCCTTATTCCTGTAACATCACGGTCGCAGGTCCGGCAGCAGCCGGTCGTGCCCGCGGGGACAGCGGGTGACCCCGGCCCGCGGGACAGAGGCGGCTCCGCAGGGCAGCAACACCCGCTGTGTCCAGCAGATGGCGCCGCCGCGCAGCACAACCCGCTCTGCCCGCCCGGGAGAGGAGCGCTCCGGGTCCTGCTCCCGAGGAGAGGAGCGCTCCCGGTCCTGCTCCCGAGGAGAGGAGCGCTCCGGGTCCTGCTCCCGAGGAGAGGAGCGCTCCGGGTCCTGCTCCCGAGGAGAGGAGCGCTCCCTGTCCTGCTCCCGAGGAGAGGAGCGCTCCGGGTCCTGCTCCCGAGGAGAGGAGCGCTCCCTGTCCTGCTCCCGAGGAGAGGAGCGCTCCCGGTCCTGCTCCCGAGGAGAGGAGCGCTCCCTGTCCTGCTCCCGAGGAGAGGAGCGCTCCCGGTCCTGCTCCCGAGGAGAGGAGCGCTCCGGGTCCTGCTCCCGAGGAGAGGAGCGCTCCCGGTCCTGCTCCCGAGGAGAGGAGCGCTCCCTGTCCTGCTCCCGAGGAGAGGAGCGCTCCCGGTCCTGACCCTCGAGGAGAAGAATGTTCCTCTTTTCCGACCCCACTCTCAAAAGAAAGAAACGCTCCTCTTCTCCATCCCTGTTCTCCAAGGAAAGAAACGTTCCTATTTCCCGGCCCTGCTCTCCAAGGAAAGTTTCTCTCTTTTCCAGCTCTGCCCACCAAGGAAAGGAAGGTTTCTCTTTTCCCAGCAGCAGAGTTCAGGTTCTCAGATGTATCTTGCAGTCTGTGACATGCTTCGTTTATGTGACAATCTATAATAGCCTGTTTGGTTTTACACTTTTTTTTATTCCTCTCCCTGGGCTATCTAAAATAATTGCTAGATGAATACTGAACAGAGCAAGAGCCTTTAAAAAATCACAGAGAAGCTCTGTTATACAAGCTGCCTTCTTAAGTGCTGTCTCCATCAAGCAGTTGATACCTTATTCTACTTTCCACCTACGTTTACCATCGATATAATCTTTCACTTTAAAAATAATATACACACTACTGGATATGCAAATGCATTCATTGCTCTTATAAAGAGCAGAAAACTCTTCTCTTCAGTTATATCCAACACCAAGAAGTCAGAGCTTGGGGAGGGTGAGCCTTCATAGTGAACTGATACTTCCATTATCTGTGTTAGTAAAAAAAAAGAGAGGAACTGGTAAAATCCTGAAGAACTGTATAGGGATGATTTTGCTAGTTTTTGAAACTCTATTTGAAAAAAATATCTGTCTTGGCATGACAAATTTGTTCAGTTTACCTGTACAATATGGCTACTTTTTACAGCACAGCACAATTCACTTTTATGAGTCAAAAGAGGACATTTAATTGTGAGGATGATCTTGTAGGGAGACCCTGTGTCCCTTGCATTCTGTGTGAGTCAGCTTATGTCTACTCCCTCCTCACAATGTTCATTCAAGGCATGGGAGAAGTGTCTGGGTTACAGGAAAAGATATGTCTGGAGCAGCCCCATTGCTCTCCATCCTTCAGTGCACAGCAATGCCTGGATAACTGCGGCGTTCCGGGATACAACAGATAACCCCCTCACTGCTCTTCCACCTCCAGCACTCCCTGCAACAGCCTCAGAGCAAACTGCTGATAGATTGCATAGACTGTGAGGAAAGGTTGAAGGAATTGGGATTGTTCAGCCTGGACAAGAGAAGGCTTTGGGGTGATCTTATGGCTGCCTTTTTGTACCTAATGGAAGATTACAAGAAAGTTGGAGAAAGACTATAGAAAGACTAAGGGGGAATGGAGATTTAGGCTTTTTTTGTTTGTTTGTTTTATATCCAGGGGAACCAGATCTTCAACACAGAAGAGGTAGCTGAAGCTGAAAAGAGAGTAGATTTAGATTAGAAATTAGGAAGAAATTCTTTACTGTGAGGTGGTTGAGGCACTGGACCAGGTTGCTCAGGGAAGTTGTGGCTATCCCAGCTCTGGAAGTGTTCAAGGACAGGTTGAATGGGGCACTGAGCAGCCTAGTCTAGTGGAAGGTGTCTATGCCCAAGGCAAGGCAGTTGGAACTAGATGGTCTTTAAGGTCCTTTCCAAACCAAGCCATTCTATGATTCTATATTTCTGTGACTAACAGCAGGATTAGAGCATTTTAAAGGAAAGCTTTCTTCCTGACCTGTACTTCTACTTGGTATTGGGTGGAATGAAGTAAAAAAGAAATATTTATTTCACTCAAAAGGGAATAAATACCATAGCTAAATATATGTGTGAATGAACACCAGATCTTTTAACTTTAATGCTCTTGCAGTTTCTCTCTTCCAATAGCTGGAGTCCTGAATTAGTCATACTTGCTTCAAGCAGTCATCAAGATATTTGCTTTTGACAGTAAAGACAGCAGCTTAAAAAGGCTTGCACAGGCTCTCAGTGCCATGCACCATATTTACCAAAAGACTGGGACAGCCACAGCTACAAAAGAATGATCTGCAGTATCACTGACCAATGCCCAGTGAGCAGCCTTCTTTTATTCATGGAAAATGCCTGCAAATTATCTCTATCATTTTAATCACCTCTCTGATTAAACATATTTTTTAAATTCACATATACTTCCCTCCACATCATTCTGCTGGAAGCAAAATAGCTTATAAACCTCTCAAAGCTGCAGTCTGGACATTTCCCAGAGCTGGCCCAGCACTGACAGGAAAACACCACCAGTGATTATTTCTGCATGTTGCAATCTGTCCCAGTGATTCCAAAAATTCAGTTACATGTCTCTTATGGGTGACTTACAGGCAAACCCATCTTAAATAAGTAGTAAACGTGGATAGTTTGGAATACATTTGTAATACCATTTGTTATTGAAAGGGCAAAAAAGAGAAGTAGGTATTGCTAGTGTTCAACAAAATTACATTTTATCTGATTTTTTAATCTTAATCAGCTGATGTTGACTTTGATCAGACTCAGCCACTGACTGTCCTTTTGTTCTCTTCCAAAACTTACTGGATATTCTGCTTTAAAGGCCACTGCTGTGATCTGAGGAGTAGTAGGTCATAGCTGCCTGAAGGTGCTGCTTGATCAAAGTCAGGAGACTACATGTTTACCTTTCAGCTTCAGCCCTGAACCTGGATAGGCACATTCTCTAGCTTCCACACAAACTCTGGGCTTGGTTTCTTTCCTTCAAAAGGCTCACTGTTTATAATGCAAAGCAATGTTGTAACAAAGCACAGTATAGCATGGAATGTATTTGAATATAAAGGCATATGCCCTGGGCTATAAGGAGCTATGAATATTTGCTTTTGAAGTATTACAATTTTTAATGCATTATTTTAGAAATACTACATGTCAGGTGTGCACACACAGTTCCTTTTGTTAACTGCAGAAAAGATATTATATGATATTTGCTTTAGAGAAGTAGCTGAGATATTCTGCAAAAGTAAAGTACTGTAACTTTTGTTCTTATTTGAAATAAAGCATATTTCTTGCTTCAGTAAAAAGCTTTGCATGTTCAAAACATTTAATTCTGATTTGAATTTAAGTTGCCACTTTCCCCAGCTATTTATCCTGATCCTCATGAGCTGTCAGGGATGAATCACTCTGCCAAGAAGCCATCCTCCTGGAGGATATAAGCAAGGTTTTCCTCTGAGCCAAGAGCTCCAGGGTGCACAGGAATGAAGCAGGCTCTGTTTTCCCTTTGCAGACTCACAATGCTCCTGGATGCCACTGACCCAGTGAGAAAAAGTCATGAACTCGATCCAGAATCCTGAGACACCTGGCCAGCTCCTTCAGCCTTTTCAGCGGGGCCTTTTAAGTTAAAGAATTTGTTTGTAGTAATATTTATCCCTCACAGACATTTTCCTGGGGCGGTCTCTCTCATACTTCTGCTCATTTGATTAGTTTCCATAGTGACACTTATTTGTAGAGTTTAGAGTTGCTCATAGCAGGTTTCTGCAAATGCCAGCCACATGCATGCCATGTTAATAAGACAAAGTCAGTTCTGTTTCTTTCCCTTTGTGCTCTGATTTTGCTTTACAGTTAGGAGCATCCTTGGGGGAAAAAAAAAAAAAAAAGGTGGTTGGGGACTGCTTTGGACACAGGATCCAGGACCTCTTAGTTTACTATTCTGGATGGTGTTTTTGACTGGACTTGTTCTGTTTGAATTGCAGTAGCAGCCTCTGAAGGACTGTCTGTCTGCGTGAGCTATTATATAAGCTGGGGAAACCTTCCATTACTGCAAGGCCTCTAGACTGCTCCTTTATTTAAAATGCAGAATTATGAGAAAAAGCAATTCACTTGAGTGGTGCCTTGTAGGTTGCCTTTTATCCCAGGCTGAAGTAAGAACTTGCTTTTATTGTAGGGGAGTTGCTACTAGCCCAAAAATAGAAGGCTAAAATCAAATACAAGTTCATGTACACACACACACATCTTACCAGTGTGCCTGTCTGTGGAAGGGATAAACAAACATCTGCAATAAGTGAATGAAAGGAGATTTACACACTGACAATTGACAAGCAATTTCAGGAGCATGGTTACATAAAAACATGCTGATCCTCTGTAGCAATCACAGCAAATTCATAGCAGAACAGAAGAAAGCTAGGAAGAAAAGAATGTACTGTTTATGAGCCATGGATAGGTATCCCCACTAGATGGGCATCCCCAAAGAACAAATTCCAGAATTCAGATATTAGATTTTTTTTTTTTTCTGATTCTGGGGAAGTATAAGAAGTAGAGGGAAGACTAGATTTGACAAGCATTTTGTCACACTGAGTGTTAGTTCTCTCAGGTTTCTTGCAGAGACTGTGAGGCCTCTCAGGTTAGTTTGACACATTTCTTTCTGTGAGACACTGGAAGATTGTTTGAGCCATGGATATTTATACATAAAAAAAGGCAACAAACAATTGCTGGAGTTCATAATAACATATGGCTAGAGGAAAGACAAGGAAAAACATTCCTGGGAGACCAGAGGAATGATTCTGCTCTTGTACAATGAAGAAAACAAAGAACTCTCTGAAGCCACAGAAATTAACCTAGGGTAAATGTGATGTGGGTCCTGCTGGACTCTGGCCCTGGAGTTCACAGCAATCTTGAATGTACTGCTGAAGTGGAGCCAGGGGAAAGCAGGCATGTGGTGAAAGGGCTCTCCTGCCCTACACAAGGGGAAGTGCCAACCTCCATAGCACATCCCACAGCAGTCTTTAACTCTCAGTAATGTAAAAGAGGATTTATAAACTTTATTAGGATAAATCAATAAAATGATACTACAAAATAATTGTTAAAACTGGTTGATTATTTAATGAAAAATGAAAATAAGCGAAAAAAACCCCGTTTTCCTCAGGAGAATTTTAAGGTAAAAAGTAATAACTGTAGAATGAGAGCTAAATTTTTAAAGACTGAGTTTCCTCCCCCTCTAGTCTTTGCAAAAGTATTCAGTGGAGGAAAAGAAGAAATCACGTTTATAAAATTAAACTTTCTTGATATCACATCAGTATGTGATAATTTTTAAGAGCTAGGCAACCATGCCCCGTAGCAGTTCCAGCATTGGAAAGGAGCCATCAGATTATGGGTTCTGTGGGATGCAGTCAGCCTTCAGGGACACTGCAAAGAGGAGGAGAAAATGTCCTCAAAATCATCCCATGCTACTCAATAGGACTAATAGGATTTACTGGGGAAACTCTCCAACACCATCTCAGTTAGTCAGATGGTGGTTGCAGGTGAAATCTTTCCAAGAAATCAAATTAAATCTCCTTTGAATATGATTACTGGTCTAAGAACAGCTCTCTCTCTATTGAGGTTGCCTAATTCTCCTTTTAAAAAATATTTATGAATTGTTTTGGTTGCCCTTAGAAGTTTGAGAGGGAGAAAGTCTTGTGATTAGATAAGCACATTGCCTTTCCATTTAGATTTGATTGAGAGATTAAGCCTGACAGGAAGGAAATGATTTTTTTTTAGCATCATAGTGAACAAAATAATGGCAGTGAGTCAAAAACAACAGGTTAAGATGAAAAATCTTGTCTAGGACTGAATCTGTGCAAGCATGAAGCAAAGAGGCACTGAGAAGAACAGATGGTCTCTCTGGAAGCAGGGACGGAGAGCATGGCCAAGCTCCTTGGACTCATCCACCCTCCAGATAAGGTGTGTGCATGCAGACCGAGTGGCAGTGGCTGTGCTGGGGTTGCTGCGTGGTATCTTTGGCAGGCAGTCAGTGTGCTGTAGAGCAAAACACTGGTTTGCAATTCAGGAGGCATTCACTTGAAATCCCATCTCTAAATCAGGTTGTAACTACAGACATTCAGCTCATTTTACCCATTTGTGCCATCAAACCTGTAATGTTCTCCTCCTGTGATGGGGATTATACATTTGTGTGGCACAAAGAAATGTGAGTAGTGTAAGAAAGGCCTTGAGGAAACAAGCAACTCTGTTTTAATTGCTGGCACTGGTGGATCACTGGAAAGAAATATGCTCTACTAATTAAAAGATAAAGGATAAAAATATCGAATGCCTTCCTCATTATATGAGCATCAGTCAGAGAGATGAGTGGAGGCAGGGAACAGTAATGATACACACATGTAGGCCGACAGTGCCTATAACTGTGGGGTTTGAATCTGTTCCTATTTACCTTGGTTTCCCAAGGAAGTGAGACTTGTGGAAGTGCTCTGTCAGTCTGTCCATCCATCAATATTTCTATGGTTTCCCTCCAGTAATTTCTGAACCTGGCTAAATTCCATCAGTTCTGACAGGAAATCATGAAGCTATGAAAATCAGCTTGTGGGCAAAACCCAGAGTCTTTCTGACTGTCCTGCCTCTGGCAAGGACTGCAGTGGGAACTCGAGAGCTACTTTTTCAGTGTGGTTTGCCATGTAGCTCATCAACACAGGCACTGTCTGGCCAGTCAGCCTGGATGTGTCTCAGACACTGTGTGTGCTGCCTCTTGGTGAGCGGGGATTTTACAGATATGAGAAAAATACAAAAGCAATGGACATGGGGCTTTACCGAGTTTGAAGGAGAACTGGAAGCACTGCAGAGAGGTCATAGCTATGTTGGTGGGATCTGCTGAGGCAGGACACACATCTCTGGGAGACCAGACATCACTGGGTCTTGGACTGTTCACTGATTTCCAATCAGGAGGTGCATCTAGATAAAGAATACAGACTTAGGAGAAGATTTTATTATCATCCAAAACTGAAAAGACAACATTATTATTTTTCAAAGTATTTTGGCATTTGTATCTATTGACTCATGGCTGTTGACTGATTCATGGTTGACAGATTCAATGGGCTAAGCCTGCATTTACTCTACTGCAGTGAAGAAATGATTTAAACTGCTCAAGCCTATCATGGTCAAAAGATTGTTCTTTTATGAAACATTTACAAATTAAAAATCTGATTTTGTATATGGATGTTTGAAAATATTCCTGTCTGAGTCTGATGTCATACAGATTGAACACACACTAAGGGTTCCTAATGACTTCAGAGACAGGTAGATATGTTGCTTTAGTGTAAAATATACTAAACATAATAAGATATCTGACAGTAACCAAAAAGTTAAATTGTCAAGTTGGTGTAGAACTCCCCTGGCTGCAGAAGATATCACTGCTCTAGTAATCTTGGCAGTAGTAAATCTCCAGGAGTGGCAGACAGGCCTCAGCTATTGCTGGTACAGGTTAAGACTTGGTTAGGACTGCTGGTGACAAAGGTATTTTCTCCCTTTTTTATTTTGTAAGAAAAGTGATAATGGACAAACAGAAACTCATGCAATAATTTTGATGGCATTCACATATTATGTGCCACTGATCTTGCAAACATCCCTTAAAATCAGGGTTTTTTTACCTGATTTTTTTAAAATAGAAATTGAATTCTGCACTGGCACTTGCAAACAAGTCAGAACTCTTATCTTCACACGTCACTTTTTGTAAGACATGGTCTAGAAACCATCTCAGGATCCACCATTAACTGAGTGTTCTGTAAATACTCCATATTTGTAAAGTAATTACTGGCTTAACAATTTTTTTTGTAATATAATTGTTTCAGATAATATATTAATGTTTGAATTACCACTTTGTTTTCCTTCTAAGTAATTAGATACTGCAAAAATGGACAATTACTTATCCTTCATATGTTAAGACCACAGACACGCTTGCTTATCACAAGATGAGTCAATATCCAAAAAACCTAGAGCTGATTCTCACAAAATTTAATTTCACATTTTATAACAGGTCCAGAAATATCCAGGAGGTTATAGAAAGTTTTTGACTTCGGGGTCTGTCTTGTCTCTTCCCATCTACACAATGCCAGATGACTCATTTCTTGTACGTCCTGGTTGCTTCTTACCTTCTCCTTGTATTATAATAATTTATAATATCCTATAATGCAGGTCATCATCTTCCTTAATAATTAAGTAGGAATTTACTCCATCACTGTGACCTGGATTAAAAAAATGCATTCTAATGCATGTTGGCACTCAAAATGACATTGTGAAAGAAGAGTAAGCTGAACAGTGTATTAAGCCCAAACTCAGTGTTTGGCACCATGCCACTTATCCACACTGCTAGGGAGGGATTTTGAAAGCACGCTACAGACCTGAGATAGGCCCCAAGAAGGTTCAGACCTCCAAGCCTCCTACCTTCATTACTCCCAGCTTCTTTATGACTCTCTAGAGCAGCAAACAGACCACACTGCCTCTTTTCTGAGCCTGAACCCATCAGCTGATACTGATTTAAGCGCAGTGTACCTGCCAATACCATGCAGAGATGTAAGAGCTGAACCAAGCCTGCTGGGGTAGCAAAATGAGCTGTACTAAATCATCCCCTCAGAGCTCTTCCCAGCTTTGCCTTTCCTCTCTGAAGGAGCTGGCCCAGGTACAGCTGCTGTGTGTTGTGATGGGTACACAGGTTACTCCTGCTCTACCCTGGTCAATCCTCACCCCTGCTCAGTGCGGAGTCTGCGAAGTTTCTTCCCTGCAACCTAAAAATCAAGCAGCCATTCTAAAAAGAGTTTCTGTATATAACTTCAAAATCTTTAGTTCTTATGCCATGATTGACAGTGTTGGACCTCTTTTTTTAAATGTGGTTTAAAGTTTCAGTGTAACATTGTGTAACATTTAAGAATTTTACTTTGGCTTAATAATTTTCTTCTGTAGGGAACTCACAGTAATTTTTGATGTTATTTTTACTCTCTAAAGAAAAAGAAGCATCAACATTTAAAGTATTGACTTTTCTCCTCCAAAAACTTAAATTACACTTCTAGTTGTAGAATCTCCAAATCCAGAATAAGTTTTGACCTCGGTCATTTAAATAGTACAAACATTTTATTCAAGGGTAAAAGCTACTTTTGGCTTATCTAGCAATTAACAAATCTGTAGTAAACCAGCCAGAGTTACAAAATCAAGCTCTGAGGCTTAGAATGCTATTGAAACTATACCAGAAACAACACCAAAAGGAAACCCATTAAAAATTGCATGTAAGTAGAAAACCTTATAATAAAGCCTAGTAAGTTTGGAATATTTTTCCCTGATTCTTCTCAAATGAAGTGATTTCTTCTTATGGTAAACTGTTTTGGAAAAAAGATTTATACTGATGCATGCACTGTACTCATATAATATTCATGGTAATATTCACCTGGGCTTTATCACACTTTGCAGTGTTGATGCCTACAAATGCAGGCATAGATGATAAAACCTGATATCTGACTAAAAAGCTGGTCAGGATTGACTGAAGCTGTTGATGACTCTAGATTTCATAACAATTAGAGAAAGGATTAAGGGATTAATATGTGCTAATCTTGTTATCTATGAGGTCCTGAAGCTGAAAAATTTATATTGAAGCTAAACTGGGATAATGTGTGAGGTTGAACTCACACTTTGTAATAAACTCTGGGTAATGGCAGCATAACACTTAGTTTTGTCACCTTCATTTTGATGATTAATTACAAATCTGTCAAAGAAAAGAATATATCATGCAGTGCCTAACACAAGGCAGACTTCCAGATCCCTGCACTGTGCAGTATTTCCCCTTCAGTTACTGACTGCCTGCAAGGATAGCCTTGTTTAGAATCCAAAAACATAAATTGTGGAAAAGAAGCAGATTCTGTGGAAATATGAATACCTAGAGTGGAAGCTTGAAATAAATTCAGAATAAGAAAGACTGCTTTATATTTGATTTGAAATTTTTCTATTATATTTATGCAATTCATATAGCTATCAAGAATTATTGTAGAATTCTTATTATTCCAAAGTCATGAATGAGATGAGATAGCATGAGATAAATACACAAATACAAAAATACAAAAAATTGTTGATTTTTACTTCTTATTTTTGATATCTGCATAAAACAAATATTCAGCATAGAGGTCTAGAAATTAATGAAAAATTTAATATTAAATCAAATTGAAATTATTGCAGTCTTGCCATCTCTGGACTGCAGTGTCTGGAGTTTTAATAAGGAAGACACTAGCATGTTACTTCAAAAGGGATTTTCTTGCTAAGAAATAAAATCATTACCTTTAATTTCAACTATATTACTGGTATTTCCCAGCTGTTGACTATCTATAAACAGTTATCTTGTGTTGCAGAGGTGTTGTCCTTTCTTATAAATTTGATCTCTATTATCCTGTGAGTGAAAAATAAACTGTTGTGACCCAATCAAATGCCCAGTGTTGCCAGTCCCTTTGTGACAGCCTCCTGCTGGCATCCTACATCAGCTAGGAAGGCAACTTTACTGAGATGAGGGCAGGGGCAGGAAGCATTTTAAGAGTCCTGTGAAGAATACAGTCCTCTGGATGCAGTGGTGGCCAATGTTGGCTTCCCCTCGTGTCCCAGTTTTGGGTAGGATGTGTGGGAGGAATATGGAAGCAGGGCTGCTGATTTGGAATTGGATCACCACTTTCTGCTATATTGTGCTTCTCTGTATGAACACCTGCTTTAAATTCTAAAGGGACATTTAGTCCTTAGCATTTTTAAAGTGTGCCACACAGTGATTTGCTTGCTTCAGCGAGACTTCACTCACAGCTATTTTGCACAGTCAGAGCAATTTGGAGTAACACTGATGAAAAAAAGAAATCTCTTGGGGGATGGGGGTGCATCCTTTTTTCCTCATTAGATGCATTATTTATTATGGCAGAGACTATTCAATTTTGCAACAAATCTTTAAAATTCCTAATCTCATTTTCTATTGATTCAGTTTAAAACTGGTTCCTTTTATAAGTAAATTTCAAAGAAATGTCTTCCTGTTCCTTTCTGGACTTTCATATCCTTATGATTTTCTTTTTCTGCCAGTGCTGTTACCAATGTGTGCAAGTGAAAAATGGATCCTGTATCTCAGCATTTTTGTGTAGTGGCTGACCTGGACACCAGGTGCCCACCAAGCTCCTCTCTCACTGCCCTTCCCAGTGGGACATGGGAGAGGAAAATCAGATGGAAAACAACTAGTGGGTTGAAATAAGACGTTGTACTAGTGCAAAAAAAAAAGCAAAAGTTTGTGCGCAATAAGCAAAGGAAAGAAACTTAATCTCTACTTCCCATCAGCAGCTCAGCCACTTGCTGGGAAACAGGGCTTCAGCACTCATAGCAGGTGCTGCAGAAGGCAAACACTGTAAAAAATGAATTCCCCCCACAAAAACCAAAATAACATCATCAAAACACAAACCAAATAATCGATTTATAAAAAATCTATCCCTTGACCCATCACCACAGTTACAACAAAGATTACCCATGATCATTCTACTCTCTAACATTGTACAGGGCTTGTTTTGCCCATTACCTCTCCTAATTCCTACCTTTATCTCAAAATCCTCATGATTTGCCCACATTCTCCACCAAAAAGACAGTAGTGGTTGGATTCCAGGCACCCACCAAAGTGTCTCTATTACTCCCCTCCACAACTGGATTGGTGACAGAAAATTACAAGGAAGGGTCCATGAGTTAAGGACTGGGTGAGAACACTCACCAAATACTATCACAGGGAAAACAGGATAAAATTAGAGATATTAATTGAATTTACTGCCAACAAATAAAGAGCAGGTTAATGAGAAATAAAATAAAATCTTAGGAGCACCTTCTTCCCACCCCTCCCTCCTTCCCAGCATTGTAGGGAGACAGAGAATGGAGGTTATGGTCAGTTCATCACACGTTGTTTCTCCCACTGCTCAGAGAGAGGAGCCCCTCCCCTCCTCCACCCTTGGGTCCCTCCCACGGCAGACAGCTCTCCATTAACTTCTCCAACATGTTCTTACATTGGTATTCATGTTTTTCTTCAAATCATCTGGATTCTGGGATTCCTCAGCCAAACTGAGAGGCCCATGCAAAGCACACTCTGTGGCCCTGCCATCTCTGGGGCAGAACTGGGATCTCTCCAGAATCTCCATTTGAAGCAGGTGATCCAGCCTGCCCGAGCAGCTGGGTACAGCCATGAGCCCTGAATGCCTGTTATTAGCAAAGGGCAAACCTTGCCAGCTACTGAGCTCAAGAACAGACTTTTCTTGTGATGTTTGTATTTATGATTGCTTTCTATAATTTATAAGACCAGAGTAGGATATACTTTAAGCTTTCAGTCTGGGGCTAAGATTTTTTTTTTTTAAGCCTTCTTTAAAATATTGTTTATAAGTTGCTGTAGTAGTGTTTATGTCCAGTACAGTATCTTATCAAGACTTGATGAATACCCCTGCCTCTCCACATGTTGACTAATGAGAAAGCTTTACTCAACTTTTGAGATCACGTGTTGCTGATTTGTTAGGACCGGGCAGCATTTAGGCATTGTACCACTGCCTGGGTGTCTGTAATTATACGGTTTTTGAAGAAGCATTAGCAGTGACATTGTGAAAGCCTGCAGCTGCTACCAAAAATGAAGCATTTGCATTACTTTCAGTCCAGTACTCTGAAACTAGCACTAACCCTCTCAATCCCACTCCCTGCTGAGCACACATGCAACTCCTAGTGAAAGGATGTGCTCTTGTGTTCAGGGACAAAAGGCACCTGAAATGGTTGATCTCAGCCCTTGTGTTGAGGCACTGCATTTGTATTGGCTCACATGAAAGAGATCCTAACAGTCAGGAGAGGAAAGAAAACACAAACATGCACATTCACCTGGCTGCAGCACAGCAGTGTAGCTTCCCTTTGGCCATGTAAGTGCTGGGGAGAAGCTGCAAGACTGTTCAGCACGATGGGAGCCACCAGTGTTGCAGTGGGGTAGGTGAAAAGGAGTCAGTGGCAGGGGCTGAGGTCTTTCTAGCCTCCCCTTGGAAATTGTGCTTATAGTTCACTCTTCAGAAAATGTACAATACCATACTTTTTTTTACATGGAGATTCAGCATGGGCACTATTATGTAAGCATGTGCTGTCTTCCCTCTAACCTAAATTTTACTTACTGAGAAAATACAGAAGGATTGCAGATGCACATGAACAAAAGCATCCAAATGTCTTCAGCCATCTAAGCACTACCAGGTTTTTTCAGCCTTCTTAGGCTCCTGATTTCATCTTCCTTTCCACTCTTTGGCTATCCTTTGGCTTTTCTTCCATCCTGTTTGCTGAGTCAGAGCTACTTGGAACAGACTTTATCCTGTTACAACTTCCTACTCCTTTTTCATCATCCTTACAGCTTCCCCTAAGGATTACTGAGATTTAATGAATTTTTGAAATTTACTATCAACTTGACATACAGACTCAAAAATGTGATTCTTGCAGCTTAACCACCCCTTGTAGTCAACTTCTTCACAGTTGTAAGAGTTGGTGATTCTGTGACATGGCTTCTGTGCAGTATGTGACAGCTCCTCTAGGCACATGGCTGATTCAGTCTATGTGGAAGCATTCAGTATTACAGAGCCTTTATAAAAATAATAATATTTTTTGGCTTATAGGTAGGTAGGTAGATAGATAGATAGATAGATAGATAGATAGATAGATAGATAGATTTCCTGCTGTCAAAAAATACTAAGAAAAGGAGAGTCATTTTCT
Source organism: Vidua chalybeata (assembly GCF_026979565.1). Classification (NCBI taxonomy): domain Eukaryota; kingdom Metazoa; phylum Chordata; class Aves; order Passeriformes; family Viduidae; genus Vidua; species Vidua chalybeata. Next base: position 18,760,712 of record NC_071530.1, read on the forward strand.
TACAGATTTATTCAGGAGATAAAGGTTTTTAACAATTATTTACAGGCAGGTTCTATGAGGCATTTAAAGCTCATTGTTTTTTCAAAGACTTCTAATAAGTATGAGAGACCATTGCAGTGGAAGCTGATATATCACACTCTGAGTCAGTCTTTGAGCAGTCAATCCAGCATTCTATTTGGAGCATATTCCATGGCCATTTTGCACCCCTCAAAAGATATATTTAGCTAGGTTACAAATCAATTGATTAGCTAGGCTGATCAATTCAAATTCTTGCAATAAAAAGTTGGTTCTGCATCCACTATAATATTTTTTTTTTGTGAAAAAGCCCTTTCCCAAATTTTGTATCATTAGTTTATTAGAACAAATCTAGTTCAAGAAAAGGATAAGATCAGCAATATTTTTTACTCTTTCCATAATTTGTCTACACTGGTCTGGAGTGTTTACTGCATTTTAGAGGGAGGCATTTGCATATTATATAAATTGTCTCAATCTCTGTAGACTGATGAAGTGAGTTCCTTTATCCAGGAGACAAAAGAAAAGAAGAAAAATTTCCTTCCTCACTTTCACTTGATTTTCACAAATTTTTAAATTTATTAAGGAGAAGAGCTTTATATATCACAGTAAAATCAAATCATAAGTGAAATCTAATGGCCACACATTTTCTGTTAAGCAAATATTTAGTGTACTTGAATTTATGTGTCTTTCCCAGTTTATTCAGGACATCTTATGCAGAAAGCACTTACTGTTTTGGGGGGAGGTAAATAAATTCATTCAAGCTCCATTATGGACCTTCAATGCAGAGTAATGCTATTACTACCATTTCTCCTAATATAGAGAGGATGCTCAATTAATGTTCCCTTCTACCAGCATTTCCTTTGGGTAAATGCTTTCTGTTAAAAAGCAATCAAAAATATTAACCATCCTTGAGATGTTAAGTAATATTGTTCCAATCTGTGGCTAAAATGGCAATGTTGAGCAGTAGTAAACCTGCAATTTTCAAAGCTGGATAGGGCACAGGACAGTCATGTGAAATCCTAAATTATGAGTAGTCATTCATTACCTTCAGTGAACCTTGGAAGATGCTGGAGTACTGTCAACATAAATCATTATAGTTATAAATCATTATAGTTATAATGGAAAAAAACAACATTTAAAATATTTGTATCCCCTGAATAAAACATTTTTATATTTTCCAGGAAAACACACATTTTAGAAGTCTCTTTATGCTTACTAAAGCTTCCAGAAATGTAAATATACCTTTAAGATCACCTAAGTAACTTTGCTACTGCCTCCTTACAACTAAAAAAAACCCCACAAAATATAGGAATAAAAAAAACCCAGCATCCTGCTAGTCCTCTCTTCAAACAACTGATATCTTCACTGCTTCAGTGACTTGGAAAATTGTGAAGCTATCTAGCTGAACCTCTACATGCATTGTTTACAGACCAGTTGGGTTTTAGGCTCTTCTAGTATTTAGATTGAATTTCACTTGCCCTTTATATATAGTAGAGCCAAATACTGATGTAATCTTATGTAAGATCTTCACCTAGTTAGGTGAAGTCTTTTAAAGAGAAAACAATATTGCAGCAATTTCATTAAATAAGGGATATTCACAGTCTTCATTCCAATGCAGACCATTTTTTCTTGAGAAATCCCTTATCCAATATCAGAATTGCTCATTATCAAAGGTAAGTTTTGCAAGGCAGGATCCTGCTTCAGCCCAGTTTCCTTTCCTGTGTCCTCAGACTCTTGCCCTGCTAGTGGGGCTCTTGGCTCTCCTCTGGGATGGCCCAGGCCCACCCTGGCTCACTTCCAGCAGAGAGGCATGTGAAATGCTAAGGAAAATCCCTCCCATGGAAAGCTGACATAGCTAACATGAGGAGCCACCTAGTCAAAGCATTGAGCTGGAACATAATTCAAAAGATTGACCGGCCCCAAGTTCTTGTCTCAAGGCAGATCAATACTATCTGTATTTTTCTTGATACAGTTTTAAAACAATGTAGGTTGGAAGGGACCCTGCTCAGGCTCACATCTGAGGTGTGCTGACTTCAGCACTGGCTAAAAATTTGTAATGCCTGGCAAAGACAGCAACTCCATCATGACAGTTTATGCCAGGGTTTTACTGTCCCGACTCGTACACATTCTTCTTAACAACTTACCTAGATTTAATTAATTAATAAAACCATAAAAATTTTATGACCTTTTCTGTCTTGATTCAAGAAATCATTGTTGGCAGGAGAGGGGAAGAAAAAAATCTGTTTTCAGTGCTATCAGAACATCCAGTTCCACACAGCGTAGCCCAAAGCTTGCCAGGCTCAGACATTTCTTAATCTGCTGTACTCGTGAGGGATGGATATCAGTGGACATTTCATTATAATTAATTCTCATTATTTTGTAACAAATATGTTTTAGTTTCATACATATTTATATGCTGGAACTTTCTGTTATTCTCTATTAACATTATAGATGTATATTTTAGCTCTGTTAGTTACCTTTGATTATTACTGTAATTTTTGGGATTCAGTTGCCTAAAGTAAATGTCTGGTTTGTATTTCAGGCAGTTTGGTAGGCTAGCGGAAGGTTTTGACTTAGATTTGGAACACTTTGCAGGTTAGTTTGTAGGAATAGCAAAAAGAAGAAATTTCACATGACAGTTATTACATGTAATTATGAGGATATACTTGACAAATTTTGGTGTAATTTTAAAATCTGACAGCTTGTGGGTTTTCTGAGCTATCATTAGTTGAGTGGCTTAATAGTTGCAACCACAACTCACACGCACCTGCGTTCTTCCCTTAATGATTTTGCATATTATTTTCCTTTCCAGAATCATAAAGAACTTTGCAGAGTGCTGTGTAAGAAAAATTATGCCTAGTAAGAGGAACATATTTGAACTGAAAACCAATTAATTATAACAAATTTCCAAATATGGATTCCCTGATTTTTCTTTCTATTATGCTTTCAGTTGGATTGTGTTTTTATATTTTCTTCTAAAAATAGGGTTGTGATCTCTTAGTGAGTAGGACTGCAGAATAATAAGTAATATGCTGGATCCATCATCCCAGTTACCCTCCCACTGCAGAGGCACTCAGAAGTTACAAAAGGGAGACAAAGACACGAGCTAAAAATACCTTATGGACTAAATGACTGATTTGGTGTCAAGATGATTGTGATGTTAGGGTTGGCCCTGCAGCCTCACCAGTGTAGATACACAGGTGCAATTTCAGTCTTACTTATGAGGAAAGTTTTCTGATAGGATATAACTTTTGATCTTCAGTGCAATCCCACCTTATTTAACTGGATTTATGGAGAGTAGATGTACTGTAGCTGTGGCAGTTATCCATCATGATATTTATGTACTGACCTCAATATTTATCCCAATTGGAATACATGCCAAGCAAAGGAAATCTGCCAAGTGCCAATCCAGAAAAGTCTACAAAATGTGGCTTTTGCTTAACTTTTGGAGAACCAGACACAGCAGGTGTTGTGGTCCTAAGTACCTGGACTGACAACCTCTGAATGATAATTGATGGGGCATGCATTTTTTGCTCCAAAAATTGTAACTGTTGTGTTGTCATTTTCCTCCTCAAGTAATTTGATAACATCAAATTGGGGAAATTTACTATAATCTGTGTTTTGTTTAAAAGTGTTCCCATAGTACAATTTCCAGGGTGTTGCACTATTAAGTTTTCTGCAATCATGAATAGTTTTTTTTTTTTACTAAGACCCTCTTTGAAAGCTGACTTGGAGCAGTTAACATCTATTTATTAGGATCTTATGGATATACAGTTCTAAAGTTCTTCTAAAGCAAATCAGTACAATAGTATTCAAAATGGTCCCCAGAAATAACAGAATCATAGAATCCTAGAATGGTTTGGATTACAATGGGCCATAAAGATCATCAAGATCCACCCCCCCTGCCACGGGCAGGGACACCTTCCACTACACCAGGTTGCTCTGAGCCCCACCCAACCTGGCCTTGAACACTTTCAGGGATGGGCATTGACAGCTTCTCTGGGCAACCTGTTCCAGTGTCTCACCACCCTCATAGTAAAGAATTTCTTACTAACATCTCATCTAAACCCACCCTGTTTCAGTCTAAAGCCATTCCCCTTGTCCTATCACTACATGACACTGTAAAAAGTCCCTCTCCAGTTGCCTTGCAGGCTCCCTTTAGGTCCTAGAAAATGGCCACCAATTCCTACAGCTTTTTCTTCTCCAGGCTGAACAGCCCCATCTCTCTCAGACTGCCATCACAGGAGAGGTGCTCCAGCTCTCTGATCATCTTCATGGCCTCCTCTGGACTTGCTCTGATGGGTTCGTGTCTTTCTTATGTTGGGTGCCTCCCGGCTGAATGCAGCTCTCCAGGTGGGGTCTCACAAGCCCAGAGCAGTGGGGGAGAGTCACCTCCCTTGACTTGCTGCTCACACTTCTTTTGATGCAGCCCTGAATATTGTTGTCTTTCTGGGATGCAAGCACACTCTGCTGGGTCATATCAAGCTTCTTGTGCACCAACACTCCCAAGTTCTCCTCAGGGCCGCTCACAATCCAGAGATTGTGAGTGGTCCTGAGTACAGCTTTACTCAGCCTGTACTTCTGCTTGGGAATGCCCTAACTCAGGATCTTAGACCTGGCCTTGTTGAATTTCATGATGCTGGCACAGGCTCACCTCTCAAGCTTGTCAACGTCTCTCTGGATGTCATCTGTTTCCTAGAGCACAGCTCCGTGTTATTGGTAGACTTGGAGAGGGTACACTCAAGCACACTGTCCATGCCGCCAGCAAAGATATCAAACAGTGCTGGTCCCAATACCAACCTCTGAAGAGCACCAGTTGTCACTGGTCTCCACTGGACATTGAGGCATTGACCACCACTCTTTGAGTTAGCACAGAGTTATCTACTGAGTGTCCATCTGTCAAATACATCTCTCTGGTTTAGAGACAAGGATATAATGTAGGACAGTGTCAAGTGCTTTGCACAATTCCAGGTGCCAGTAACTCTTCCCTCGTTCACCAACAGTGTAATCCCATCACAGAAGGTCACCAGATTGGTCAAGTATAATTTGTCCTTAGTGAAGCCATGTCAGCTGTCACAAATAATCTCCTTATTTTCCATGTGCTTTAATATAATTTCTAGAAAAATCTGTTCCATCATCTTTCCACACACTGGTGAAATTAACTGGCCTGTAGTTTCCTGAGTCCTCCTTTTTTTCCTGCTTTTAAAAATGAGGGTTATGTTTCCCCTTTTCCAGTCAGTGGGAATTTGACCAGACTATGATGACTTCTCACATATGATGGATAGTGGCTTAGTCACTTCCTTCACCAGTTGCCTCAGGACCCCTGATGAATCTCATCAGGTCACACAGAGATTGGGAGTTTGCGCGTTCTCAAGTTCCTTAGATAGTCTCAAACTTGGTCTATAATGGGTCTACAATCCCTGCCTTTCCGCTTTGTGATGCAGGTAGTGTGGCTGGAGCACTTGCTAGTGAAGACTGAGACAAAAATGTTGTTGAACACCTCAGTCTTCCCCATGTCCTCTGTTACCAAGACTCCCATTTCCTTTCAGAAAGATCCCACATTTTCCCTAGTTTTCCTTTTATCACCAGTGTCCCTCTAGAAGACTTTCTTGTTGGCCTTGATGTGCTTGGTCAGGTTTAATTCTATCAGGGCTTTAGCTTTCCTAACCTGACCTTTGGCTATTTGGACAATCTATCTGTACTCCTCCTGGGCTACCTGCTCCTGCTTCCACCCTCTTCTTTTTTGTGTTTGAATTTGTCCAGGAGCTCCAGACATTTTTTCTGAACTTCCTTTTTTTTCAGGATGCATTGCTCCTGGGCTTGGAGGAGGTGATCTTTGAATATCAATGAACTTTGTTGGGATCCTCTTCTTTCCAGGTCTTTATATCCCTTAGTATTTTATCAAGCAGATTCCTGCGGAGGCCAAAGTCAGCTCTCCCGAAGTCCCAAATAGTGAGCTTGCTGTGATTCCTTCCTGCTGCCCCAAGGATCTTCATAATTTCATGGCTACTGTCGTCCAGTCTGCCTTTGAGCTTCACCTTGTGTGCCAGCCTTTCTGGCCTCTCTTTCATCAGAGTTAACTGTGATGAAGAGAAGGATAATACCTATGCAAAACACCATCTCAGTGAAAATTAGTCTATTGTATGTAAACTCTAATCTAGCACAGACAGATGTTAGTAAAATGTTTCAACATGCATTGAATCAAACCCCAGCAGTCCAGGGACATCAGGTGCTCTAGGCACACTGATTAATTTGGGAAGCTCTCTCAGAAAGACTGAACTGATAACTTCAGGGCTGTGGTGCTAATCCTTCATAAGAGAGTCCTTTGCTCTGAGGCAGGAGATCTGCCATACAATTGCTGCTGCAGGAGCAGGGAGCTCTGGCTGCCTGACAGTCACACCAGCGGAGGCTCTGAAAAACTGATCTAAAAAAAAGATCTCGAGTTTTTCCTCCTTCCCTTGATGGACCAAGTGTATCACTCTTACAATAATGTGAAATGTACTCTGCAACCAAGCCAACCTGGTTTGGGTTGACTATTTTGTCTGCAGTTTACAGCAGCGAAGGGGTGGATGCAGCAGAATCCACCACAGGACTTTTATAAGATGAATGAAATGAATGAAATATTCTGGACAGTGTAACTTCACAATAATTCCCCTTGGATCATGTTCCTTCACATGGCAATTCACTTGTTGCTTGCCACTATGTAACTTCAGAACCATTTAACTATGCTGTTTTCCTTTATTTATGCTTCAGTAGTTAAAAGAAAATTAACTGGTGTCTCTGCAGTGTACCAATATTTGTGCTCTGCTTAATGCTCCATATAATAATTGCATTTCCTAAGATAACATTTAAGATAATTCATAGAATGCTGTCAGGGAAAATGAGAACTTCACACTGAAAATGCTCAAGTACATGTTAGAATATTTAATTTATGTCAAATGGTGCTCTCCATTTATTTTTGAGTCTAAAGTTAATATGCTAGCTGCAATTCTAACGGGAGAAGGAAAAGAAGTTAAATAGTCTCTTTTCAAAGTTCCTCTTTATTTTGTGTGCACCTTTGTATCATATCTAAAAAAGCTCTCCTCCAAAATGCAGCATTATTGAGGGTTTTCCTTAAGGTCTAGACTACTCAGATGAATTTTTGGTGGAACAACTAGTTCTGTTTCTTGTCTTCTAACTTTTTATTCACCAGCAAGTGCAAACATATGATGCAAAGAAAGGCACATACATCTTTTCTGTGACAGTGACATTGGGTCTGCTATTTCCAATTATATGTCATGCAAAGAGGAAAGAAATAAAAATAATAGGTTCAGACTAAAAAGATTAAATAGATTTAATAAAGTTCCTATGTGCACAACAATTTCTAGTCATAGCACAACTATATCAGTTAAAACAGTCAAGATATTTGAAAAACTTGCACGGATTATTAATTTTCTATTGCAGTTTTACTTATTTTAAAATAAACAATAGAAATAAATCGTGTATTTCCCTATTTAAGGCTTATATAACCCCATCAGTTAATTTCACCAACTATTATACAGTTCTGTGTTTAGGAAAATGGTTAAAATAAGAACTTGTTCTGTGCCCAGTAAAGAAGCCTATGATATTACAACCCAAAAGATGTTGGAGAGAGAACACTTTGCTTCCAAGTTATTTTTCATGTCTTTTCAATGAAAGCAGCACTGCACCAAGCCACAAATGGTGCCCTTCAAGTCCGAGAGAGCCATACAGTGGTGAGGGTGAAGGCTGGGTCTCTGTCTTGGCCATTTGTTCCCAAACTTTCTATCATTTGAAGATCTGTTTTTAAAAATTCAGATATCAGGAAGAACTCAGTCACATCTTTAAAGTGTCTGATCTGAGCTCAAAATGAAATGGGCTTTCCTAAATGTACTATTGTTGTGCTTTTAGCAGTTTATCTCCAGGTATGTTCAGGAAGGCGAATTTTCCTTCATCTTTTCTCTTACTCTATTAACATATTCGGCAAGCCCAGCACCAGGAATGGTGCTGCAGAAGCCAAGTTATTGCTGGGAGAAGAATATGACCACTCATTGTCTTCCTGACCTAAACCTGTAGTATGTCTGATCTGTATTTTTTTTTTTCATTTGTTTATTTATAGATTATAGCTTTAAAATATTGTAATATATTATTTAATAGCCTTAGAACTCATAGTCACTGTGTTCAAAGCAGAAAACTTAAAAATTAACACAAATTGGAAAAATGCTTACATTGAGCTATGAGAAGATTTTACTTCTTACTTTCTGGAAAGGGATTTTGCTGGTATTTCCAGGAATTCCCCTGGAATCCATTGTTCTTTTCAGCAATGCAGCCATGCTGCATTGTGCATCCTGCTCCTCTTTGCTGATCTTTTCCTGATACCCCCCAGTAGCTGGAACTGTTTGGCAGACAGCAGCCTGGGCCATCCAGCTGTGCCTGGTGCATGGGGTTACAGAATGGGAGAGCAGCGTGGCACAGTGCTGCAAATGAGTGTGAAACAGGTCGAGCTGCAGGGGAGGGAGTCTGGGAGCTAAACGTGTGAGACTCCCTCTTGATGTGTGAGATTTGTCAGGTCTGCACTGTGAAGGCAGAATTTAAAAATCTTTCTAAAAGGGTTGGAAACTCAGATTCCTCTGAAGTCCAGAGTTAAGCTTGTTAATGATTATGTATCTTTATTACAAGAGGCTATTTCTTCTGGCAATGGAGGGAGCGTATTCCCTGCCAGGCCATACTTCCAGGCCATCTACAAAGTGTATTTAGTTACTCTGAACTGGTCACGTAACCTTTTAAAACATTAACTTAAAGAATCCAGTCCAATCACAGCCCAACCCTTCCTGTATTTCACTATGTTGTTCAGCTTCAAATAAAGGAAACCTTATTTTAAAAAGCTTTATAGCCCAAATTCTATGTATGTGAACTGTTTATTTAGGCAGGAAGCTACTCAACTACTATTTTTGGAAATAATGGGAAAGTGGTTGCATAGACAAGAGTATGAATAATGGCATTGTTTTCTTTTATTCAAAGCTACCAGAACCCTCTCATTAAGGTTTTAAAATTGTTTAGGACCCTAACAGCATCTCTAAATTCCTATTTTGTTCTCAGGCTAAACATAGAGCAATGAACAATATCCACAATTAATAACCTTTTCATTCTGTTTAATCTTCATAAGCAAAACCAAGTAGCTTTAGTAATAGTAATAGCTATTAAAACAGAATGAATAATTAACATTTTGTCCTTCCTTAGCCTTAGTTCAGCATAGAGACTTTTGCCTGTTTTGGATTTGTTGTCTGTAGTGATAAAGTTTTTGAAAATCTCTTTGAATTGAGATAAAACAGTTAGTTTTAATTCTTGGCACAGAATGTAGGGCTGACAGAAGACAATCTTTTTCAGCTTCTCCAAGAGCTCTGATGATAGCTTTTCATTCCTGTATAAATTACTTGATGACAAATAGTTAATTTATCAAGCAAAATGTGTAGACCTTAAATCCCCCCTAATTATTATTTGCAATTAATTTGTTTTTATTCTTGCAAAACATGGTAGCATTATGTTTTTCTGACTGGGAAGAGATATAATGACAGAGTTGATAAAAAATTCCTAACACATTCAATGAAATATACATAAACCAAAGATATTTATTTATGTGTCTAGAACATCCTCTGAGCTGTAACTGGGTTGAAAAATACAGTGGCTGTAACAAAGAGGAGGTAATTATGAAAATAAAAAAACATTCTAATAATGTATGTATATTTTAAGCTGACACTCAAGCATGCACTACCAAATTCTCAAAACACCTTGTGTATTGCTATCTACAGAACTCCACCTGCTTTGTGCACCTGAATTACAGAGACTATATGCTTCATTACTGCTAGATGCTTTTTAAGAACACATACATATGACCAAAGGTAACAAGACTTGCACCTGAATGAAGTCCTCAATCTACTTTTTGCCCATAAATCAGCAATTCTAAGGTCAAACAAAACCAAATGAGCTAAGTAACAACTTTCTGCTCAGCATAATTCAAGTAACTGGCCCATTTTTACTAAGCTTTTTTTCATAACATGAAGTGAAATTATAATTCAGGAATCCTGAAACATCCAACTGATAAGGCAAAATCTTGCCCCCATACATAAAATAATAGAAATTTCCACTGTAACATCAATACTAAGAGAATAAGAGCCCCTTCTTCCAGGCAATTCTGTAGTCCATCCAGAGGGTGGTTGAGCACTGAAACAGGGTTCCTGGGGAGGTGGTCACAACACCAAGCCTATTTGAGTTGAAGTGTTTGGCCAATGCTCTCAGGCACATGGTGGGATCCTTGGGATGTCCTGCACAGGGCCAGGAGTTGAATTTGATGATCCTGATGGGTCCCTTCTAATTCAACCTATTCTATGAGCCTATAAATTGCACTGACTCATCATTATCACGTTTTTATATATTTGTTAAGCATATAGATGCTGTGGGATGCAGTATTCAGTTTGCATGATTTTTGAATGAAGAAAGGAGATCCTGAGAACAGAAAACACTGTTGCTGATTGAATGACCACTTTTGTTCCAATATTTCATTGCCCTATTAGATTAATCCGAGCAGCTAAGGATTGAGTAATTCTGGAAATGCACATTGAGATTCCACTGCAGAGTGAATTTTGGATCATATTGCACAAAATAATAAAGTCTAACCATTGTTTGGTTTGTTTTGGTTTTGGTAGGAAGCTTTTCTACAGCTGAAGTGGAAAACATGCTTCCATCAATCCTTGCATGTGAAAGTATAAATTACCCTTTCACAGCAGAGAATTTAAAAGCACGTTTCTCTAACAGGACCCTGGGTAGCTCTAAACAAGGTCACATTAAAGTTACATTGTTTCTATTTGAAATGTAACCATGCAGTTTCTTCTTTTAAGTGGCTAAACCTAAGCTCAAACAGTAAGGGACAAAAATTTGACTGCCAATTCCTGTGCCAACCAACATTTTGGTTTAATGCTTTCCCTTCCTACAATTTAGGACAGGCACAAAATTTCACAAAACCTCTTGCAGTATTATTTATCTGTACTGCAGTACTGCTTAGAGACTTCATCTGCAATTCTCCATGCGGCGCTTTAACTGCGAGATCATCCTTCCACTTAAACATGACGCAATGCCTATTATCTGCTAGAACTAGTACCCAAATGTTATGAGCTTGTTACAATAATAAAATAGTATTTTTAGTACATTATCTTAATTTGCCAGTTTTGCCACCTTTTATACCCGTTTAAAGAATAGACCAACAGTGTGAAAAATCAGTGAAATACACCAAACAGTATTTTTAAAACAGTCCATCAGGGTCTAAGTACATATTGGCAAATTTATTCCAGAAAAATGACTGAATAATGACACTGTATGAGGGGCATCAGATGTTAATTGAAGCATACTACCTACAGCTTTTTTCCCCCAAAAATGTAAACCAAAAATATGTTTCTGAATGAAAAGAAAGCTGCATTCTTTGCTATGGAAAGAAAATTCATCACTATGATTACATGAGCTCCTATTTTGTCCAATAGAGTTTTATATAACCATAACTTCATGAGCAGACTCATGTAGAAATTTGGGTGAAAAGACCATGTCTTCATGTGATCCTCAAGGTAATAAACACTTCCTCTGAGCTTTTATGTATGGCTTATGAAATGCATGGTGACTTGCAAGAGAGAAGGCTTTGTTTTCATGCTTTAAGGTCACTTGATCGTTCCAACAAATCTAAACTCCAGCTGTGGGAGATGGATTATAAGGAATCTATTTTGTGGGAAAAAAAGTTGAGGAAGTTTCAAGAAACCTTTTAGAAGAACTAGATATAAACCTGAGATACCTGCAAGGCTCTGTGGGTTGTCTCTTTCAAGATGTTGTCAAGTCACCTCCAATAACACAGGGTAGCCTTCTAGTTTAAGAGGTTTTTGAAACCTTTCTGTCTCAGGTAAAATTCAGTATCAACATGTGAAAATACCTCCTACTATAATGATTTAGATGTTTTTCTGCAGCACACATTACTATGTTTATCAACCAAACAAACTAAATGGAGCACTGGAAACAAACAAACAAATACAAGATGCAATTGATGAGGCTATTACGCCATAGAAATAGGAACTTTTGTAATCACCATTTTACCTAGTCATAATATTTCTAATGCTGTAACACAGCTGCCCTGGAGGGTTTTTTGCACTTGGTCACTGTAGGCATGCTGAAAAAGCATCTATTTGCAAGTGTTGGTAATTTGTACTGCTCAGCTAAACACACACTTTTCAATTATCTAGGCTAGGTAACAACCCTGAAATGTGCCAGATGAGAGAAGTATAATAGCCTGAAATCTTGGGATGCCACTTACAACTAGGCAACACAGACCATCTGGGAATCAATGCTGGAATCTGTCTAGAAATATACCACCTACTACAGACTCCATGCTTGTAGAGTGCAAGGTCTTTGCACTCTTGCAAGGTCTTTGTCCTTGCAAGACCATGCTTGTATAGTGCAAGGTCTTTGCACTCTTTAGAGTGCAAGGTCTTTGCCCTTCTGTGCTTCACAGCCTTCGGTTTACACCCATAGTCAATGGCATAGCAGGGTTGCTGTATTTTGCTTTGCTGGACTTTACCATTGCACTATTACCTACCCAGAAAAAGGAAAGTCTACTGATGAATAACATTTGACTGCTTTCTCACTATCATGGGTGAAGCAGATTTTTCTCTCTTACTGGTTTGTATGGAGCAAAAGAATCAATTTTTCACTACATTAGCAGCAGAAAAAAGTTGTGATGATGAGGAAAGAGACCCGTACTATGGAAATGAAGACCATGATTCAGGCACTAATTTCTCCCCTTTCTGAAGAAAACTAATAAAAGTTAATAAAAGGATCCTAAAACAAGATTGGAATGCTTTCATACTGCTGAAACACTCAATTCAGATCCAAATGCAGGTATTCTATTGATGTTACAATTCCATTTTTAGCGTTGATATTTTGGTTAATAGAAGTTTTTCCTTCAAGGGTAAGGTGTTGGATTTCATTGAGAGTAACATTGAGAGTAATATCTAAATTATTTTTGACTGCATGAGAAGGCTCTAACTGGGATGTTAATAATCTGGAACTTCCAGGAATGAAGCCTCTATTTCAAAGACTTCATAGTGCTATTGCCTCTAGTTATTTCCAATGGGCTACGGAGTTTTTTTCACATACGAGATACGAGCCATTGGTAGAATCTAAGCTAGGAAAGAATTAAGTCATTTAAGAAAGATTTTTTTTTTTCTGTATAAGTAACATTCATTGCCTTCTATTTGAGATTAATTTAAATCATTCTCCATCCCAGTAGACTTGCTGTTCTTCCCTACTGTGTAGCCTTTGCAGAATGGAGATTGCTTACCTATGTGTTGGGCCTAATTCAACTCAGAAGGGATTTTAGACAGATCCCCAAACAACAGTTCCCACAGAAAACACTGAGTAACCATGTATTCAAGTTTCCTTTATCAGCATACTCAGACGCCTAGTGTTCAGAGTTCCTTGAATAAAAGCCATTGTTCACAGCCAGTCAGACTGCCCAAGAGAGAGTGTAAGGTAATCTGTACAGCACAGAGGTAGCAAAGGATGAGAATCACTGCACTGTCACTGCAGGGTGTTTGTGCACCTATTTCTGTCTGGGAAACCTTAGACTGAGGCCAACTTGGCCTCAAGGTATTTGTGAAAAATTTGTGCAAATCATGCTATTGTCAATGAGGAATAGTGAGAAGACAAATTCCATATCAAAGGTAATTTGGTTAACAACAACAATAAGAAAAAGATCTGCTTCAGGATTTTTGAGAACTGCAGGTTTCTAGCACTGGCTTTGAAAAGGACCAGCATGTAGATCACAGGAACAGAAATGGGGCTGATCAGCAAATGGTCTATTTGCTACTGCAGGAGACAGCCACAGGAGACAATAAACATTTACAGGACTACCTGCAAATCTGCTTTCCTGTTGCTTGCAGCACAGCCAGCATCTCAACATTGAGTTTCATCGGGTGCCAGATGTTTCAGGCTAGATGAGGCAGAGGCAGCTTTACAACTTCCATCATGTAATATTTAAAGCCTGATTAGGTGTTTCTCATTTAATCACATATATTATTAATTTCAACGAAATTACTGTTTCTCCCTGTGCCTTTAAACAGCCAGTGAATAAAAGTTGGGTTGCTAAGGCAGAATTATAGCCAACTATTCCAGTTTAGCTGACTGCATTCTGATTACTTAATAACACCCAAGTATGTGCAGAATTTGTCCTTGCTGTGAGCCACACAGAGTGTTGCACTACTGGAAAAAACCCTCAGAAAAGGCTGCTTTGCATTGGCTTAAGTGCTTTCCTCAGCGTGGTTTATATTCCAGGTAGTTAAAGAAGTCCTCAGCGAAGAAAAACCGCATGAGTTCTTGCTGTACCGCTCCACAGCCCTGCAGAGCAAGTCAGAAATGACTGCCCAAAGCCTGCTCCGAGGAGCGACATTTGCCATTCCGGCTGCGATTCAGTTGCGCCGTGGGACCGCTGGTGAGACCCGGCGAGACTCAGCCCCAGGAAGGCTGCAACGCCGCGCCCGACAACTCATCGGGACCCAGGGCTGGGGGAAGGCGCAGGCGTTCCGCACCCGCTGGTGGATGCGGGGCTGCGTGTCCAGCGGGCGGGAGGCCGCGGCCGGCAGGTGCCCACGGGCGCACGGCCAGGCCTCGGGCTTCACTTTGGGGAGCTCCCGAGCTCCTCGTGGCCCCGGCAGCGCCGTCGCTGTCCCGCTCTCCATCTCCATCTCCATCTCCCCCTCCCTCCCTCCCTCCCTCCCTCCCGCTGGAGCCAGCCCCGCCCCGGCGAGTCCCGGGCAGGTGCGCCCAGAGGCGCAGCGGGTACCCCCCCGCAGCCATCTCACCCCGCTCGGGGCGGCTGCGGCGCGGGGCTCGCTCTCCCCTTCTGCCCTCCCCTCGCTGCGGGCCGCGCCGGTGGGCTTGGCTTGCGGCTGCAGCGCGGGGCTCGGCGTGAGTCACGCAGCCCGCGGCGCGGCGAGCCGAGCGCGCAGGCACACGGGGGAGGTGGCGGGGGCGGGCGGCGAGCGGCGGGGGCGGCAGCGCCGGCTCCCCGCCCGCCCACTCGCACATGCTGCCGAGCCGCAGTCAGCTGGAGCGCCGCTTCCTCCACGGCCGCCGCCGATGACCTCCTCGCCCGCCCGCAGCCGCTGAGGACCCCCAGCGTCCCCGCCAGTGCAGGGGATGATAGATCGGCCTCCCGCAGCCCCGTCCAGCGCAGCCCGCCGCACCGCAACCTCGGCACCGTCGCCCGCCGGAGCCGCCGCCCCAGAGGAGCCGCAAAATGAATCCCCAGTGCGCCCGCTGTGGCAAAGTGGTCTATCCCACCGAGAAAGTCAACTGCCTGGACAAGGTGCTGGGGCGCGGGGGGGAGGGGGGCGGCGACGGCACCTCCCGGGTGTGCCCGTCCCGCTCCCCGCGGCTCCGGCGGAGCGGGCAGGGCAGGGCCGAGCCGGCGGGGCATCGGGGCGAGCCGGCAGGTGGCAAATGCAGCGTTCTAAGGGCCGCCGCTGCGCCGGCATCCGCGCTGTCACCGCCGGCGGGGGCAGCCGCCGTGTCACCGCGCTGGCGCGGGGCGAGCGGGGGCCGCAGCGGCCGGGGCGCCCTGCGGTGCCCGCCCGGGTCCCCGCGGCCCCCCGGCTCCCCGAGGGATGCAGTTGTAGGCAGCCCTTTCCCGGCTGTAGTTGTCGGTGCTTCCCCGAGCTGGGGCGGTTTCGGCTGCCCCTGGCGCCATGGCCGGCTTGGCGCGGACGGCGGCCGGGGCGGCGGCAGCCCCGTCCCGCGGGGGTGTCCCCGGTGGCACCGGTTAAAGCCCAGCGCGGTCGCTCCGTAAATAACAACAGTGAGGCTTTGATAGATGCGCCAAATTACCGTCCCCGGAAAGGCAAGGCGAGGCAGTAGAAGCCACCGGAGGAAAATGCCGTGTTATGAGCTAAATTTAGTGTCTGTGCGGCGTACCTAAAAACTAGCCGTCACATTAGCTAGTGATTGCATTCGCGTAGTATTGCATTCTTAGCAAGCGACGTAGTTTTTTCTTTTTTTTTTTAATATTTATTTTATTTTATTTTTTCTTATTTTGTTATTTTTTTTTACAAGGGAAACGTCAAACTCCTGCTTCAGTTATCTTTAAAATTATCCTGGCAAGGTCAGCATGCAGGGATCTTGGCATTCATCTTAGCAGAGAATTTACATTTCTGAGAGTGTTTCAGAAGTACCTTTGGTTTCATGTGAAAATAATTATTTTGATTTAGTTAAGAGACCTATAATTCATGGCCAAAATATTGACAAGTAATTGTGTTTTTATGTTTACCGTAACTTAACACTGCTTTCAAAATATCAGTACCATAAATAATTCTACTTTACATTTATTTACAGTACTGGCATAAAGGATGTTTCCACTGTGAAGTTTGCAAAATGGCTCTGAACATGAATAACTACAAAGGATATGAAAAGAAACCTTATTGCAATGCGTAAGTATTGTAAATGTCAAGTCTTGCAGAAATGCACATGAAAAGAAAACCTGGCTGTGGATATTGTCAAATAGGTACTGTCATGCTGTAAAAACTTAATCTAGAGAGAGCAGTGCAGTCTAGAGCAGTTCAGTGTCTTTTCAGATGGGGTATTCTACTTGCATTGGTGAGATAGAAGATGAAACTATTTGATTATGATGTGTTTAGGCGGTGTTTTCATATCTGATCTGAGGATACAGGTTTTTTTTTTTTTCTCCCAGAAAGTGTTTTATCTAGTACTGACTCCTGCTACATTCATTATTGGCAATGCTGGATTACAGTTGTCCATTATGCAGCTCTCTATTCAGGGTTATGGACCTGATCAGCATTTTGTAATAAGAAAACAAAGTGCTTCTCGGTTGTGCAGTTTACAGAGACAATACCCTGTTAAAAATAATGACAGCCTATTTTAAAAATTGTTAGTTTTTCCACATATCTCATATTTCTAAACTAGATATTTACAAAATTCTTGCTTCTACTGCTTCATATTATTTTGCTATTCTCTTAGATTTTGATTAAGAAAATGTGTTAATTTTGGTTTGATTATAATCTAGTATACTCATGTTGCATTCAACTTTTAGAATTATTGCTGTGGGGATTTTGAAGTGTGCTTTGATATTTGGCTTGCAAATACTGCAGAAGAGCATTTGATATATGGAGAAAAAAAGTTGCTTATTGTCATTTGTACCATGCTTCAAAAATTTCCTAATTGCATTTCAGTGTGTTTTAATCTTTAGAAACCATTATAATATGCTGCTTTAGAAGGATATCTCTTAAGATTTTGGATTAAAATGTGATTTTATATATAACTTGTATATTGTTGTTGTTTTCACCTTTATGTACTTAAAACATGTTTTAAGAGACAGAGTTTTGAAGATCTGGACATGTTTTATTTTTCTTTAGAAATATTATCCTGTACTTAAAATATTTGTTTGCTGTTGAGGTACACAGTCTATGGCTGGCCATAACAGAAAAGTTTAACAGTACATGGTTATTTCTTTCAGGCTAAAATTGAATCCAGTCAGTGTCTAAAATACAAATTGTGTTATAAATCTGCTGTACTGCCAAAACTTGAAACACCTGTTTCAGTCTGCACAGTTGTACTTAGATTGCTTTAGGAGCATATGGAGTTACATATGTAACTTCCTAGCTTTCCTACAGTGCTCCACACAGTGTGTGAGGGTGACATTAGACCTCTCCTAACAGTGTGGTCTGTTGCCAGTGTCACAGGCTGGAGAGAGCCCTGTAGGAAGGGAGTCATGATCCAACAGGTGGAATGCTACAAGCTGAGACTAACCTCGGGTACTGGCCCTGGATGGGACCCTGCATCTGGTACTGTTTGAGTTCAAGTACAGGCTTACATCCATAGTAATTATAACTCTGATAGGTGCCTTTTACCTATATTTTGGCAGTTAAATTTATCAGTGATGATACTTTGGTTGCTTGATCTTTCTCATCTAATTGGGAACTTACTTGTTCTTAATAAGATTGTTTGTTTATAAAATCTCCTCCATGCTGATACATGGGAGTTTCCAGGCTGTGCACATTTAACTTTGTTGCCGGAGAGTTTTTCATATATGCAGTTATGACTTGTGGTGTGTCCTTCTGTTGATGGATGAGGGGGAGTACGGATGATGGATGGATCTGTTATGTACCATTCAGGTGCTATTCTTCCTGGCAGTTGCTTTAATGAGCTTTCTGAGAGTGAGCCTTGAAAAAATAATCTCTACTTTTGAAAGGTCTTTCAAACCTGATGTATGAAATGGGAAGTAACAATGTAAAACCATTTAAAAAATGGGGGATTTTTTTCCATTAAAAGAGAGACAAAATAGAATGTTTAATATCAACAAAGTGCATTTTGTTCTTAACTTTTAGTAAACTTAAATTTGGTGGGGTTTTATGCCCCCCCCCCTTTTTTAATGAGAAACCTTAATCATATAATGTAAATAATTTCAAGTGTTCTGCGGAACCATGAAGGGAAGACTAGGGTATGCTTTGTGGTTTCAACAAACCTTAATATTCTTCAAAGGACATCTAAGATGTTTTTTGCAAAACTGTGTTTTGAAAGTACAGTTGGTTTAAATTTTGAAAGAATCTTTGCATCTCAAAGGTGACTAATTTGCAAGGCAGACACCATTACAGTATTTCAAATTATGATGTGTCTTATTCTGTTTTTATTAGTAAGAAGCAAATCCATTTTTATGTTAAATGCTGCTTGATCATAAAATCTGCAAAGAAAAGAATGTAAATTTACTCATACAAACACCTACAAACACTTGACAAAGAGTAATTACTACTAAACTGTTTATTAAGGCCATCCATTGATAAGAGTGCAATTTGTAGATAAAAGTGAAGAAGTATGCACTAATTTGAATGGGAGAGGAATGCCATGAAGTTGTTCAACAGGTTTGAAAGCCATAATTAGTTTTTCATCAGGGCAAGTTGGAAAGTATGTATCCTTAATAATATCTGTATGTGCTTTGATAATTCACAGGTCAGATAAATTTAGTGAATATATTTTGACCTTCGGTCTTAAAATCATCCATTCTTTTGTTTATTCAGGGTCTGAAATGAATTAATTGTGTTACTTTACTGGTAAAGATCAGAAAATATTTAATTGTAAAACATAATTGATTTTGTGTTAATGTAACAGAATGCTCATCTGTGATTGTTCAAACTATATTTTTGGTGGAGAGTCAAGTCAGACATAATAACAGGAACTAGCAAGGACACGAAGGAATATATTGCAAAGTACTTTAATTCAACGACCATTAGAAAAGGGCAGAAATATTTGTAAATGCAGGATCCTGCTTTTTTTAAAGGCAAGTTTTTTTGTTGGACATTTTGCCACATTTCCATCTAAATGATTGTATACCTTCCTTGTGATAAAGAGACACTGATACCAAAAGTAATGACTGGGCTACTGACATAGCTTCTGTAAGTTGTAGATCTATGTAAAATTTTACAGCAAGGATAAAGGGAAAACTTTGTCTCTGTGTGTATGTGTACAGTATGGCTTTGAAAAGAATCATCTTTGGATCCTGGAATTTTCATTCTCCTTTAAACCCTTCAGTTCTCTTGCAAAGAAAAGCTTGAACAACTTTGTTCTCCCCTCCCTCTCTTTATTATTTACGTAGTTTGTGAACTGTTTGAGTCAAGATAGTTACTTTGGCTTGTTTGTGTAGTGCTTATGGTATCATACTTTTATCTCAGCTGGGAGCTCTGAGCAGTACAGTGCTGTAATAACTTACAGTATTGTGTTTCTCACTTCACTTGCATTCACATTTCATCTGGAAGGCCTCATACTCAACATCTTGAGGCTTGTAGATTCACAGCACATGGGCACTGCTGGGTTTGCCTTAACGACTTTAGTCTTGCCTTTTATTTGCAGTCTGATTTAGATATGCCATGTTTCTGCATTGCAGCCTGATTTGTGAAATAATGTTGATGAAACCAAGGGCTTAGACAATTTTGCAGTTCAGCCAGGTGCTGTGCATTGACTGAAGCAGGTGAATGAATCATTCTTTGATGCAGATCTGAATCCCTATTCCACCTTAATATCTGCAGATAGATTATATTAAATATTTGTTTAATATATGGGAATGTCAAGGAGAAAAGTTGATATTACTGTCTTTTGCAAACTCAGAGCTGATCCTTTCCAGCTGCAAATAACCAAGATGAAGCAAGGAAAGGAATGGCGTTTTGGCAACTTACCATTTGTGTTCTCAAGCTTGTTAAGTGATTGAATCATGTAGGATGATTATATGGTAACTTATTCTTACGGATGTTTATATAAATTCTCCTTTTGTCAGATTCACTAGACCAAAACACAAGACTACTTTTTATGCAAAATGTAGAAGCTGAAATGCATATTTTTGGAATATGCTCTCTGCATTACCTTTACCTGCTGATGCAGACAGGCTTCCCTGTGTGTGAGGACATCCAACAGAGACATACTTTTTAATTTCTGCAACCCTCATAGCTTCAAGTTCCATAAATCTGATATACCCTCTTGCCAAAACAACCTCACTATTGCAATAAATTCTTTTAAATACTTAGTATCTAAAATTTTGCTAATTGCCTGCGCACAGCATAGTTTCATTCAAGTTTTTATATATGATGGCCACCATATGGAATGATTACATAACTTAAAATTTAAATCAGCTGTCATCAGTCTTAGTGTGGATTACTGATGTGAAGAAAAACTCATAATCACTTTTATTTTTTTTCCCTAGATTTAATTTCTTTGTAACTGGTGCCAGTAGGAAATAGATATTCAAATACAATTGAAATATTGTGATGTTGTTAGAAGTACTACAGTTAAAACGTGCAAGTGCAGTCAAACCCTACAATTTAGGATACTCTAAAGGAGGGGTAAAAAAATGTAAAAGTGATTTTATATCAGCTTGGAAATGATAAGAACATGGTACAGCATTCTGGAGAGTCACATGGTCTGGAAAATGGAAGCAGTTGCTTTTAATCAGTGGATGAATGTGGTCATTAAGTGGAATCCATTGTCTTGAAAGGTGAACTTACATGTAGAACTTTGATTTTAGCTCTGAAACATGAGTGTTTTTTATTTCTTTTTTTGTCTACCAGTGAGAAAATTTCAAGATGATGACTAGGAGTGTGATGATATTATTCTTACTAAAAATAGCTAGCATTATCTTAGTTTTCAGTATTGATTTCAGCAGGTGGTTATTTCTCAATTTAAACATGTCAGGAAGAAAGAAATTTATGTAAGAAGCAGAGAGCATAAGTCTGAAATCTAATGGGGCAACTTCTAAGAGTTGCAGTAAAGAGAGTGCACGGAATAAACAGGCTTTCCAAATTCTTCATCTTATCTGGAAAAGGAACAACCCATAAACTCCCTTGCAAACCTTCGAAGAAAGCAAAGCACTTTATCACTTTATTAGCTTTGTGTATTGAAGACTTTCCTGTTAAAATGTAGTATTAAATGGGTAATGGAAATAACAGAATTGCTAGAAAGACAGCTGGTAAGGCTCTCAGCTCAGAGCCAATTACACTTATATATTTGAAGTCCATTACTTCTTGTTCAGCATTGTATGAGTATGAACTCCAGTATTTAAAAACATTTGTCTCTCCTCAGCAATCTTTTCTTTAAACAAAACAGTTCTAACTCTATCCTCATCCTGATGGATTGTATTTTGTATTAAATCTTGTTTCTTTACCTTCAATTATTTCCAAAGTGTATCTATCTTATTTCAGTGCCCAATGGGACATTACCAGGGCTGGTACTACAATAAGAGTACTTGTTCATAATTTTTCTCCTAAATCCCAGTACAGTCTTTGTCTTTTTTTTTTCTGTTGTAAAACCTGAACTATTGTTAAATTATATTTGGATTTTCGTGGGCTATGTTTTTATGCAGAATTGCAACCTCAGCAGTGGCTATTATCCATTATCTGAGCAGTTAATTGTTCTTGGCTAAACACAGAATCTTCCACTTGGTTCTCATTGAGCTAAATCTCCTTTTTTTCCCTAGGCTGCTTCTCCAATTTGTCAAGTTCATTTTATATTCTAATTTTGTTCTCTAATGTGCTTACAGCCCCCTCCTATCAACCTGTCAACCCTCCCACCAGAAAGCCTGGAAGCACATCGCAAATTTAATAAGTATAATCTTTATTTCATCACCCAGATTGCTACCTGAAGGCCTGGAAGGGTATTGGGAGCAGTATGTACCACCGTGGTCTGATGCAGCCTTCCCTTCTGTAGTGAGCAGTGATCAATAAGAGAACTACTTTATCTTCTCTACCTATTCATGGAGTGCTAGATCAAGCATTGAGTTCTGTGTGAGAGAAAGTAAAATTGTTAAATAGCATAATCATGGATATTTATGCAGACTCTGCTTAAATATAAGGGACAGCTATAGTTAGAAGAAACATACATTCCTGCTGCTCAGTTCTGTGTTATCTTTTTTGGATAATTTAGTATTCAGTCCAAATTACTACTGGTGATATCCAATAATGTAAGGTAAAGCTGAGCCTATTTGCTAGAACAATTGAAGGAGCTTCTTAGACAAAATATATTTAAGTCTCTTTAAGATGTTTGATGCATATATTTAAACTGTTCCAAAAAGGCACATAAGAACACTTTGTCAGAGTTGCTGAATAATGTGCATAAGGCAGATGGTGGTTAGTTGCAAAGGAATTACTAAAGAATAATCATCACTGACACTCAGATCTTGGGAAGAGTTGGGCTGTTTTTTATTGCTATGACTGCATCTGATTAATGGGATAGAAACCCATTTCTTGGGTTCTGTTTCAACATGTTTAATTGGCCATGTCCTGATTTCACGTTCGGTCAAGATCTGCATATATGAATTGCATGGTGGGCGTGCAGGGAGAGGACTCTCAGCTCCAGCAGGTCCCTTGGTTTTCATTGTGGCAAGGTGTGGAGAGCACCATGGTGACCTAGAGCTTAGTGCAGCCAGCCTGTTTCCCTGCTGGTCCAAGTGGAGTAGAAAACTGACCCCAAGGGAGATGAATTGTTACCTTTTCTCTCAGAGCAGGTGAATTCTCAGATTTCATCAAGCCAGTTCTATCATGTCTCCTGATTCCTGATGTGAATATAGAGTCTATGTTTGGAATTAATGTTTTAATATTTTACCTGTAGATAAAATGTTGTTGTTGCCCCTGCTGTTGCTCCAAAGCACAATTACAATTTAGTATTACTTAGGGTGTTGCTGGGACAAGTAAATAGAAAATACACAGATGAATAGAATACATTTAATTTTATTGAATTTTATTTGATTGAAGACTGCACTAAGCATAGAGAACTTTGCTGTGTGGAATCCTGACCTGTTGCCTGTTGTTGTCTTGGCTCAAGTAAATTTGTGTTTTAAATATCTATAATAATTGGTCATTGTAGATTGCAGATAATTTCTCCAAGGAAGAACATATGCATATCCTCAGTACTTTTAGTCAAAAAATATACTAAACTTATTCTCAGGGGATTGTGAGTATTGAGACAGTTTCAGTAAGAGAGTTTTTCTTTGCTTGCTAGTCTTTTAGCAACTGTTGATGCTTAAAGATAATCTTCAGTTTTCTTACTGTTGCTTTCTGTACTCAGTCCTAAAAGACATGTTTCATTATATTTATTAAAATATTAAGGCAACAGAACAAGAACCATACATGAAATTTTGTGATTCCACATAATTTGCTTCTTTTCGTTGTGTGGCTTGAGTTTTGGAACCAGTTGTAACAAGCCTGCGAAGTCTTGATGGTATGGTTTGATAACAGCTTTGTGGTTTAACTGTTTGGGGGTTTAAATGTTCTAAACCACAAAAATTCCCATCATATTTGCCAAAGAACTTAAGTATTTTCACTTGGCTGAATTTGAAGTTCTGTGCCACTCTGCTAATGTTGCTGTTGGTAGCAAATAAACCTGCTGTCCTGAAATGCTCTCTCTACTTTATAAAGCTTGAAGAAAAATAAGTGTATGTTGCAATCTTTCATACAATTTTGAATTTTTTAGGGCTGGTGATTGCCAGTTGAGAAAGACAGCATCATGTCAGTCAGCTCAGTGTCAAGCAGCATGTGTTGCTGTTTACATACAATGTCAGTGAAAGCTTACTGTAATTATCCAGACAATAAACTATCTTGGCTGAGTAGTCTATTATTTTTATTTTATTTTAATAATTTTGAATATTGTGGTGTGCTTATAGAAACTTACTAAATCTAGGGATTGTGGAAGTTACACTGAGGGCAGTGTTTGGCTGTGTCATGTTGAAGTCCCTTGACAAGGAGACAGTAGGGCAGGACTCACAAGGGAAAAGTTTGCCCTGAGAAGAGGTGGGCAAAGTATTTGTTGAATAACTGGTCTCTTGTTATAACTAACACCAGCCAGTTCATGCTGCCTTCAGTTGTGCCATCTCATATTGCAGCTTTTTGGAAAACAAAAACCCTGCAATTAATTCCGCTTAATTTGCAGATCAATAAATTTCTTCTCTCTCTGCCTCCCTCTCTCTTCTGATGTTGGAGTAGATGTTACATCAGAGTTGGCCAAGCTATTTTCCCTTGATTTCTCTTCATGTTGCCTCTCTAATTTTCATCTGTACTAGGGGCAAAAGTCTGGCTGATAAGTAGTGCAGAATTTTTAGTCTCTTGTATTTCCTCCTCCCCATGTCTCCTGTTTTCCTTCTCCAAAAACTTCTGTTCTTGGTTGTGCTGCAATTTTGTAGTGGTAACTGATCCGATCACATCTTAGTATGAGGAGGGCACAAAAATGTGCCATCAGTGTCACATTTGAGAGGAGACTACAGCAGCTTAAAAATGAAAAACTAATTGTAATTTGGCCAGTTGTTATTTAAGCATATATTGCAAAGGCTTTTCTGGGAAGTGCATAGTTACTCTTTACAGAGGATTTCTAAATATGGATACTGGACAAATTTCCTTTCATGCTTCACAGTTTCAAAAATTCACACTATGTTTTTTCCCCTCTTAGGAGAGAAAATGTGTTGAGGTAGTCCATCATGTTCTTCCTCTCTAAATGGCAGGTTTTTTTCATGCAGGTATATTGGTGTAAGGCAAATTTCACAGATTTAAAAATAAAGTTGTACTGCATTTTAATTCAGTTATACCTCTGGTATTTTTTTTAACCTGGCAAACTAAGTGGTAATAGCTGTTTTTGTTTTGTTCTGTTCCAGTTTTACTCTGGAAGAATTCAATACTTGTAATGCAATTCCTTTTGACATGAGAAAACTATATATAGAAACACTTAGGGAAAAATTTAAAGAAAAAAGATGCTGATTTCAGACTTAATTAAAATGGAAGTGACTAAGTTTGTGGAGGGGAAAAGTGGCAAGAAGAAATAAATTGACTGAATAAAAAAGCATGGACTATTTCTGCTGAACAGTGTAGAGTGGCACACATTCAACACAGTAGGATGTTATATTGCATAGTATTGGTTGTGTGTATCTGCAAATGCAGAAGGGAAGACATTTCTGACTGGATTTGCTCAGTCATACAAAAAGAAAAGGGACCAGTATGAGGACTTCTAGCAGTGGAAGTGCTCAATAAGTGTTTGATCAGGAGATGATTAACACTGTTAGAACTGGCAGCATGCTTGGTGTGCTGCTCCTGTAAGGGAGGTGCCAATACATGTTTTAAAGAACCTGCCTGGAAATATAGATGTTGAAAAGCAAAGCTTCTTAGATGGCTTGGAGCTGTAACATAGGAAGGTCTGAAGTAGTTGACGTAGGAAGGTCTGAAGTAGTAGTATATTTTGAAGTAGTTGGTAGGAATTTATCAGGTGATTAAAAAAGAGATGACACTTGTTAGAACAGTTATTAGCATATTGTTAAAACACTGTCTCATTAGCATGAAAGTGTTAGGAGTAATGGAGAAAGGTAAAACCAGTCTGGAAGAAAAAATGTATCAAAATACATATTTAGAAGAATAATATTGTCTGAGATACGACACCTCTAGTAATTTCCCCAGAATTTATCTCATTTAACAGTGGTGTCTGCTTACACTATGTGAAAAGAAGAGGATGCATCCAGAGAAAACAAGGATAGATGGGAAAGACAAATAATTTATAAAAATATTGATTGAACTTTTCAGTTTAGCAATAGCAAGCTTTCTGAGATAGTTGCACTTTTGAGTGTTTGATTAGGAATGGGCTGCTATTATCATGAATCCTGTCAAGAGGTTTTGGATTATTTTGATCTGAAGATCAAAATGGAGATTAAACAGACCTTTCCAGATACCTCACTACTGATACTGCTTTGTTGCTTCTATTATAGTTGTGTCAGAAATGTTGGAAATCCATATTAACAAGAATGGAAGAAGCTGGAAGGATAAAAAGGAAGACCATGTAGATGAGCTTGGATTGAGTTAATGGTCAGTCTACTCCATGCCATGCTTCACCACACAGTCAGGTCTCAGTTCTTGCAGACTATTTGGTCAGTCTGAGTTCCTTTAATTCTATCATTATTTTAATGATAAATGAATATTCAGAATAGGAGATACTCTTATATGAAATATGACTCGGCTTATTGCCACTGCAGGCACTGATGACTTCATCCGGCTTTGAGGAACATGCAGTGAAGTGATTGTTATAAAGTTTGGAACTAATGAGAAATATCATGACAATTGGGAAAAAATATAGTTTCTTAGTTTTATGCCCCCTGAAAAATATTTCTGTACAAATAGTACCCCTAGAAAGATGAAAATCTTGAGGGGAAACTATGAAGTGCAGTGAGAATCATGTGAAAATGAAAATGGCATATGGTTAGTTTTTTTGGTAGTCTGATTTAGCAAGGGTAGATTGTAAACATTTTTTTTTCCATTGAGATGAAGATGGTTATTCTGAGCAGTGATAATTTAGATTGCTGCTGTTGATGTTTTGCACTTATTAATGATGAGCAATTTAGCATAGCCAAAGATTTATTTTTGGAATTTGTCTTGAAATATAAGAGATCTACAAAGACATTTGGTTCTGTAGGCTACCAAGGTGCTTCAGTACCTATGGATATTTTTGTAAAACTTGAAAAATGTAGCCCTATTTATAAATAATTGTTTTCTCCACTAGTTACTTCAGGAAGTTTGGAAAAACAATTTGAAGTCTGAATACAGTCTGATCAAGCTGTGTATTTATTCCTTTGTTAAAGAGCTTTCAGGATGACTCCTGTCTTTGTGGTGCTGAGACTTGAAAGAACAGCATTCAATTTCTTACACTGATTAAATGCTTAACTTTCATGACCATGCTACTGCTGCTGTTTCAAGCCTCATTTGGGTCAGCAGCAGGAGTCTCTCTTACTGCCCAAAAGGCAATGACAGATTATGTCTCTTATGCAGAATAACACTGTGTATGCAATATATTAAAAGGAAAATTTAAGCTTGTTAGGCTGGATGTGGATGAGGAGGAGACTGTAATGGGCTTTTAGAAGTTGAAGGAAAGTTGAAGGGTAAAAAATATTGTTTTTCTCTAATTACTTATTTCACCCTGAGGAAAATGGCAGCTCCCCATTTTTTGTAGCCTCCATCCTGTCACTTTTGTTCTGAGGGGGCATAGGCTCTGACAGAATTAGTTTGGTGAGGAAAAGCAGGCCACTTCTGTTTTCTTCTGCCATTTTTCTTTGTGCTTTGGCAAAGCCACCTGGCTGATTGGTGTCAGATCTCTCCAGTAGGTTTGTCACCTCCACTCAGAACATGCTCATACTGACACACTCAGGTGTGTCAGTAATTTGGCATCTGATGCGCTGTGAGCACTGCCCCTGGTGTGGGACAGGTGTATCTCCCTACTTGCACTGTTTGCACACATCTTGGGTGTGCTGTGTAAATGTTTAAGGGTCTCTTTGATGTGTATCCACAGAAAGACTGTTACCAAGGCATTGCTTCACAACTGGGACAACAGATAACTAGCACATACAGTTAATAGTAACTATAACAGCTTATACCAAAGAAATTGGAACTGGATGTTCAGGAACAGACTTGTAACAGATCTTTAAAGCTAACAGTCTAGTAGATTAATGTTTCATAGTAATAATTATTACTAATTAATTTTGTACCTGTTAAATCTTTTTCCAGTGGAACAATTTTTTACTAGGAGATGTTTTGCATGAATTTGCCAGTTTGAACAATTTTTTTCCCCCTGTAAAAATCTATGTGGTATCTTTGTTGGTTTTATAGTAGTAGAATGCTTTCAGGGACAAGTATTTGGTTTTGGCAGTTAAGCTTATTTTGCTTACGTGTATTTTGCCAGAACAGCTACTGTGTAATTAATATGGACAATATTTCAATATTTTCATATATTAATTATATTTTTACATTTAGTGCTATGATGACAATTTACAAATAAGAACCTATGAATGTGGAAGCAGATAAAATACGTTGTTTTCAAGAGCTGGAGTTGTAATATAGTTGGGGTTCTTCCCTAGAGCTTGTGAAGAGTAGTAGTTTTTAGAGAAAATGGTCCTTTTGGAGAAAAGCTGGATCACATTCTTTTCAAAAAAACCCCAAAGTAGTTTCTCAATCATACATGATACTAAGAATGGTGTGTGTATTCATGCAGCTGGATGTGAGAAACTGCTACTTCCTGAGGTGTGGGAGAGAGTTAAAAAGAAGTTTGTAGTAGTGATGGCCGTGTGGAACACTGTAACACACAGACTTTATAGCTGTTTTAGTCTCAGTTTTTAATTTTCTTCTTCTTAAGCGTGTGTTTTTTTAGTTTTATTTGGGCTTTATTAATAAATGTGTTGTTTCTTTTTTATATGGACTTGAATTAATATTTTGGGTTCTGCCCCATTACTTTAACTCATCAAGTAGTATGTTAGAAAGGCTGTCCACAACATGTGTGTTGAATATTGCCCTGGAAAGTAGTAATGAGTCATCCAAACAATCCCAAGAGTGTTAAGATGCTTACAAAGTCTTCCAGTATAGATCTAACTTATTTTGAATTTAATTCCTTATCTTCTGTGGATTGTGTTTCCTGTATGATTGTTCTGGAAGGTTTTGTCTCAAGCTCTAAAACTGATGGTGTATCTGCCAAAGTTTTTAGTCTTGCTCTGGAGGTGCAAAATCATATTTGTCTTATAAACCAAGTGACATTTGGAACTCGATGTCTTCTGTACTCACATGTATGATGAATATATTGCTAGATAGGAGACGTAAACAAAGTATTTAAAATTGAAGAAAAACATTCTTTTGTTCTGTGAATGATGCTTCTTTTGCTATGTGTTTTTGAGAGAAATCTTTAAAAGAGGAACTCTCTTATTTGCACAGTTTTTTTTTTATTACCCAAGATAGAGATTAATTTAAAATTTTGTTATGTTACCAGAAACATCTATGTTCCTTATATACAACAAGAACAACAAGAAGAACAACTGTTTTGACTAGTTTATTGACAGCTTTAGTGTAGACTGTTACAGTTGTGTTTATTTTATATTTATGTCCTTGGTGCTTCGTTGTTATTACTGTAACATGACCAGTAATGTCTTTACTGGTTTTACATATTCCTATGCAACATAACTGCATAGGAACTGTGAAAGTTAAGGTTAAAATGATTCTTTTACTTTTTATCCCAACTGTATGCATGCCTACTTTCACATGAACCAATTTTTAAAAAATTGTGGATTTGAAAAAGTACAACTGTAAGTGCAAAGCAAAAATCAATAAATTGTGTTGTTTTCCCATCTTTTTTGCATATTAGTTCAAATGTACTTATTCTGGAAGGAGCTACATTGGTCATTTCAGTATATGTATTGCTTGCGATTTTTCTTTTGGACAGTTTAGTTCAATGAGACAATTTAACAGTAACAGATTTTTTTCTGTCCCAGTGTAACTTGTGAGAATGGTTATTTGTAGTTCCCCCAGAAAATCACACCTTAAAATAGGACTGCACTGGAACACTCAAAAGGAAAAGATCCTGCAGAATCAGAATGTCATTTCTACTGTCATTTTAAAAATTAAATACTTGAAGAATACTATCTTCCATTATATAGTTTGTTTGCAGAGTGCCTGTTATTGTTGTAGTTGAATACTTTTTTACCCAGGGGATGTTAGTTATGTAAAGCTGATGGGCCAGTGTATTGTAAAACAATGCATGTCTCTGAGGGGGGGCTGGAATTCTTCATGTCCTGGAACATTGTTTTGAGGACTGACTAGTAAAAGTGAAGACAAATAACTGAAACAGCCTTGCCATAAGTGTAGACTATTGAAGGAAGTTTAAAAGAGTTAAATACTCAAAAATACCACGTGAATGGTAGCTTTTACCGTATGGTGGTAGTTTTTTTCAGACACTGTATTGAAGGGGACCTTTTAAATGTTAAAGGTACTTTTTGGATGTGGTTGCAACAAGTCATCTCAGAACTGTTGCTTCTATCTCCTAAACATTACTGGAAAACAGAAGTGTAGATGAAGCCTCTGAAAAGTAATTGAAAAAATTAATTGAAGTAGGCCACTAACTACTCTACATTCTTTTCTTAATGGGGGGAATTAAGAAATACAGCCTTTTGTACATTTTTGAGTGTTCAATTTGTCACCCTTTTCCCAGCAGGAGTGATGTGCTCAATGGAATATCTTGTGGTTTGATTTCATTTGTGTTGTAAGCAGAGCAGCTTTTATTGACTTTACAAGAAGATGCACACATTAGTGTGGTTGATTTTGTTGTTAATTTATATTTTGACTGACTTAAAATATTATGACTCATAACCATTTCTGTAGGACAAGAAATATGTAGAGCAGTGGGGAGAGAAGTACTTACTGTGTAGTACCACTGGCACAGAGCAGTGGTAAATTAAAGTGCACTCTTGGTGAAAGATGAATGGGGAAGTAGAGAATGTGCCATTCCAGCAAGGCTGGGGTATGGACAAAGTTGTCACTGCCGGAGAATTTAGAATATAAAGGGCTCTACACATATTATATGTTCTTTAAATGTTTAAAAGAGGCAGAAGAACTTAAAAGCCACGAGTATAAAAAGCTGGCAAGTTTTCCTTTCTGTTCCATCCACACAGTTTGTTAAATTATTCTTCTTGCTCTGGTAGCAGAGAGCCTGCCAGGAGTGCATTAAGCATTGTGATTAATATGTCACGTTTGTTCTCTCATCTTCTCCCCAGCAGGTGGTGTGTATATGCAGTGCACTTTTTTTTTAAAGACGGTTTAAAGAAAAGACTCTGCGAAGATGCATATATGTGTAAAATGAGGCAAGGTTAATTAAGTGGAACATGTGCTTGGAGCAGAAGGGGCTTGTGGTATTCCTGAGTTCCTGAGAACTGGGCTGAACAAGCAACAAAGTATCTCCAGGAAGATTGTGTCTCCATTGCAGCTGATTTCTGCTCTTGTTCTAGGGATGGCTTATGAGCCAGTAGTAAAATAAGGGTGTTTGTCCCTTAAGATTGAGTTAACACAGCCTGGACCTTATCCTGATGAGTCTGGGATCACAAGGAGCAAAGTCATGATCCTGAATTTTGAAAGAGTGAACTTCCAGTTGTTGAAGGAGTTGGTGAATGAGATCCCCTGGGAAATTGTCCTTAGGGACAAAGGAACTGGCCAGAGCTGGCAACTCTTTAAGACCACTTTCTTTAGGGCACAAGATCTCTCCATCTCAGTGTGTAGGAAATCAGGCAAGGCAGGCTGGAAACTGGCACAGCTGAGCAAGGATCTGCTCCTCTCACTGAGGAGTAAGAAGGGAATGCAAAGCTCATGAAAGAAGGTCAGGTGACTTGTGGAGAGTATAGAGGTATGGTTTGACTGTGTGGGGATGGAGTCTGGAAAGCCAAGGCACAGAAGTAACAGGGCTTAGCAAGGGACGTGAAGAATAGCAAGAGGGGATTCTGTAAGTCAGAAAAGAGAAGGCAAGGACAGTATACCCCTCCTGAAAAATGAGAAGGGAGAACTGACAACAATGGATATGTAGAAGGCTGAGGTAGTCAATGACTCGACCTTAGTCCTTGCTGGCAGCCGTCTGACTTCCCATGTCACTCAAGTCTCTGAGCCTCCAGGCCAACTGTGTCCTGGGCTGCATGAGAATTGGAGTGACTAGCAGGTCAAGAGAGTTGATTCTCCCTCTCTACACCCCACCTGGAGTGCTGCATCCAGCCCTGGGGTCCCCAGCACAAGAAGGAGGTGGACCTGTTGGAACTAGTCCAGAGCAGACCATGAGGATGATCAGAGGGGTGGAGCACATCTCCTATGATGTCACGCTGAGAGACTTGGGGTCATTCAGCCAGGAGAAGAGAAGGTTCTGAGGTGACCTCACTGGGGCCTTCTAGTACTTCAAGGGGATTTACAAATAAAAGTGCAAGTGACTTTTAAATGGATACATAGTGACAGAACAACAGGGAATGGTTTTAAAGGAGATATTTAGATTAGATGTTCGGGTGAAATTCTTTATTCATGGCGGTGAGGCACTGGAACAAGTTGTCCATAGATGTGGATACCCACTCCCTGGGGGTATCAAGGCTCACTGGGTCAGCAACCTGATCTGGTGGGTGGCCTTCCTGTCTGTGGTGGGTGGGGGCTGAAACTACATGATCTTTAAGGTTCCTTCCAACCCAAACCATTCTGTGATTCTGTGTTGGAGATGTGTTTTTAAATATTTAGTCACATTTATTATGAGGTCAGATAACCTGAATTTTGAAACTCTATGGGAAGGCAGGACTGACAGTGGCAGGAAAATTTCACATGCTTACAACAATCTCTTTTGCTTAGAGAGTATTCTGGTCCTCTCTGTTGGAATTTGAGCTTCTTCATGTTCCTTGATAAGCCCATAGAATGTCTGAATGCTGGAGTGATGGAGACATGCCTGCCAAGTGCAGCCAGTTATTAGAAAAGTGCTGTATTTATGACTGGAAAAAAGTAGTTTTTTTCCATATTGGAAGTGCAACGAAAAAATATTTAATCATTGTATTACAGTATTCTTCTTTCACACTGTGTACATGAGTATGCTATCTTCTCTTAACAGTTGTAATAATGACTATTAACAGATTATTTAAAGTAGTATATTTTTGTATAGTTTGGATACTGTTAAATGGCAAAATGAAGTGCATATGATGAATAATGAAATTAATTTGAAAAAATTTTTAGTTATTTTGTCTGAAAAATGCACTATGATTGTTAGATCTTTGCAGGGTTCATTGTATGGTGGAAATGCCTACAACTGATGTAAAAGATTTACATTTTCTTTGTATCTAAACTATTTGAACAAACATAAAACTAAGTCGTTCTTCCTTTAATATGAACACATTCTACTCTCTTTGGCTGTGCAATGTGAGGTTGTATTTGGGAACCGTTACCTTGGAATTTTAATCTTATTTACTCAAGGTCTTGGTTACAGTTGCTTAGTAACACACTGTGGAAAATGGATTTGTTGATTTATGATATCTACAATATTCTTATAATTAAAGATGTTGAAAGGAAAGCAAGTGCACAATATGGGTGTGTATTCCAGCTGTGTGTACACTTCTAATAGCTACTGTTTTCACTATGTATCTTACAATAAGTGTCTTTGTAAGGCCTAGTGTTTTATGTGACTCACCTCACACCTTTGTACCAAGTTTTGTGGCAGCTTTGGATAATGCTGTTTTACAGCATTTTTAGGTGAATCTGAAATCCTGAGATTTAGCAGATAACTCCACTGGTCGGCAGTTTCACCATGGCAGCTATTCTCTCAGACTTGCATTGATATCAGGAATAAAGCAATAACTGTGTGTGTGAGAGAGAGGCTCATATGCATGGTGTTACACTCACATTCCTGGGAGAGAGAAGTATATTAGAGATTAAGCATCATGAGACTTGTAAAACATCTTTCTTGACAGCTAAAGGAAGTATCTGGAAAAGTGTTGGCTGTTGAGTGTTGCATGTCTTCAAGTACTTAAAATTACTGTATTTTAAGGTTTCCTGAAATGTTCAAGGTCTTTTGTTTCTTTGCAAACAGGGCTCAAGATTTGTTTACCTCCTCTGCAATACATTACAGAAGAATTTAGAAATTGAGAACACTAGCTAATTGTTTAAAATGCCTGTGAAAGCAAAAATTAAACAAGGACCTCTGGGACAGATGGAGTGTTATTAAAATACTAGAGCCTACTTTAATCACAGACCCAACCCCATGAAAAAATGCAAATTATTTTAACGAATTTATATATAAACCAAACTGAAAGTCTTGTATGATGAGACGTGAATTTAACCTCTTGTGCTTTTCAATATAAAACTTAAAGCATTTAAAAAACTGTGAGGCCATATAACAGAAGGTTTTGTGTAGGGCAGAACATATTGGTGTTATATAATGAAATAATAATAGTTTTGCCTTTCTGCCTACTGTATTTGCCTGTTTCAATGTGAAATGAAGTTATTCAGGTTCCTGTGAGGCTGAGAAAATTTACAAAGGCAAAATATATCTAATTTCTTCAGGTTTCTTCTCTATGTAATGCAAGAATGCAGAGATAATTATTATTATTATTTTGAAAGTGCCATTCACAGGCCTCAGCTCAGTTGAATGTTTTGCTTCCTGCTTTCAAATGCTTGTAACCTTTTATGGTTGTTTTGCTATTATCATATCTCTTGACTGGAAAACTGTGGGTGGCATTCATCTTACCTACCTTTGACATATCCCACACCGATGTACGTAAGCCAAAATCATTGTAATAGTCCTGTTTTTGTAGTTGGTGGAGAAATAAATGCTTTAAGATTTCAGTTCATCTGACTCATTTTATGATAGATGAAACAGACTTTATTCATCATTAATTAGGTTAACTTAATCTGCATGAGTTGGCTTGGATACAGAGGCTTATCTCTCATGAAGTGAATTTTCTGTGAGAGAACCAGTTCACAATGGCTGTCCCTGGACAGCTGTCAGAACCAAGTATCTTAATTTTCTGGAGCTCATACCAACTCAGTTTTCCAGTCCTTTGGTGTTTCATAGGCATTTGAGCAAGTTTGTGGGAGAGGAAAGATTTCAGTTGTTGCATTCCATTTTAAGCCTATTTTTGAGCTTCCTGTCACCTCACTGCGTCTCTGCACCATTGCCTTCACATTCTTGTGTTCTTCAAACCTGCATCAGAAACATAAAATCAAAAAAAACCCCAACTACAAAAAGATTCAACATTTTGTATCTCAAAATATTTATCTCATGGTTTTAGAAAGAAAATACTCATTGTTCTGTTTGGTGATTGTTTTCTGCATCTCCAGGTTGCACTTGAAGAATGTGCTGACAGTTGGTCCCCAAAATTCAATAAAGACAAGGACAGACAGGAGAAGGTCCAAAAGAGGGCCACAAAGATGGTCAAAGGGCAGCAGAAACAGCCCTTTGAGGAAAGGTTGAAGGCATTAGGTATTTTCTTCCTGGAGAAGAGAAGACTCAAGGAGGGCTTCACTGCAGTGTTCCAGTACTTACAGGGCAGCTACAAAGAGGCAGGAGGATCTCTCTTTGCAGGAACCACATGAAGAAGACAAGGGTACAGGTTGCATTGGGAGAACATTTATCCTGACACAAGAAAGAATTTATTACTGTAAGAATATCCTCTTCAGGGATGTAGCAGGGTCTTCATCACTGGAAGTTTTCAAAATGCAATTGGACAGGAGGCTAGGTAATCTCACCTGGCGTGGCTGTCCCATGTAAGGCTGATCTGGATGGTCTTTTGAGGTCCCTTCCAACTGAGGGTCCCTGAGCTGTTAAGTGATTCTATGATAGATCTGAAATTTATGTCAGTATTGTCTTGGGTCTAATAACCAGGACAGTTGTGAATTCCTCAGGCATGGTTATGAGGAAAATTAGGTGAATTCAAACATTTTATTTTGTATTGATGAGTTTATGGAGATTTGATTTATTATAAGCGCTCTTAAAACTGACAGTGCAGGGCTTATTCAACTCAGATTTATGAATTTTGAGCTACACGTTAGACTGACATTTAAAAAAAATATGTCATATAGCCTGAGGGAAAAAAGGTTTCACAGACAATTAAAAATATTGCAAAATGTCTGAATTTAGTCATATGCCTTTTTAAATCTTAATGAGAAATATAGAGTAACTCCTCATGAAGAATCTCTGCTATTGAGAAAATATATTTCTAAATGCATTTCTTAAAAGAAAGTTAAATTGGATTGGTCTCTGAGACTATATGCAGAGGACAGTGAGGTAAAAGCTGTTATGACATCCAGAAATACATGATGACACTGTATGGTAGGCTGTCCAATGAGCAGCGACCTTCTTCTTCCAAGACACAGGATCTCAGTTACTTGGGGCACCCCTGCAGCCAGACAGCAAAGAAGGGCCATACTTTATTTAGGATGTGAAGGAGTGCTGGTTTATTTTTCCTTTTTTCCCCCAGTTTATTTTTGTCCTTTCAGAATGATTTGATTAATTGGTATTCAGTGTTTGGAAACCCTTTCTATAGTCTTTCATTAAACAAAAAAATTAATTTGCTCAATCCAAGTCAGCAATTTATCTCTTCTCTCCAAGCTCTCTATTTGTTTTATAGTCTCCTGTGGGCTTTGTCGGTCTTTTATTAAAAAGGAAAACATATAAATTCTTGGACAGGAGATCTATGTGCATGGTACTCTAGACCTAGTAATTCTTAAACTTATAGAATATAGATCTGTCCTTTTTCACATATACAAATACTATTCAATTAATTCTATTAAAATGTATCTTTTTCTTTTAGCTTCTAACCTCAAGGAAAAATTTTGTTGATGTTGGTGATAATTCTGTAGGCAATGAAAGCAGTACTTTCAGAATACTCTGCTGGTTAGTCACGAGCCTTTTTTATTTACCAGGCTCTTGGAGGGGGTAGTTGGCATTAGGATGCTCATTAGTCAGGGCTGCAACACCAGTGAGTTCCGCTGACCACGCCTCTCAGCACAAAGCAGTGGCCGTGGCCTGGCAGTGGCTTGACCTATTGTTGGTAGAAAAGGGGACCATATTGTGACACTATGCCTGTACAAGGACCAGAATTCTCCCTTTTTCCTCCAGGTGAATTTCTGCCCACAGCAAAGCATCATGCTGCCTTTCTAGCAGTATAATCACTCACTTGGTAATGAAGTTTCCATCAAGCAAGTACCAACCTTGTTCACTCTTTCAAGG
This sequence comes from Vidua chalybeata, assembly GCF_026979565.1. Taxonomy (NCBI): domain Eukaryota; kingdom Metazoa; phylum Chordata; class Aves; order Passeriformes; family Viduidae; genus Vidua; species Vidua chalybeata. Next base: position 18,797,813 of record NC_071530.1, read on the forward strand.
CTTTACTTCCCAGTTGTGTTGAAACATGGAGGCTGCTTTGTACTGTTACTTTGAGGTGTTTGCCTGGGCCCGCTGGATGATGTGCTCTTAGAGCGTTTGAAAAAGCAAGATTCAAAAGCTGTTATCCCTATGATATTTTTTTCCCCTGTTTGATTAACAAAGGTGAACAATGAATGTTTTGAGGTAGGAAAAACCCTTTACTAATATTTCAGAAATGCAGGTCCTTCTGCATTACCTTTAGATTTCCTTCTACATCAGTATAACTTGTCTTTGATATGAAGAAAGTATTTTACTAAGAAAGAAACACTATCACAGCGTGTTCTGTTTGGTTTGGTGGTTGATGTTCCAGGTTTATTACTAACGAATAACATAGAACTGTATTTCAGAGAGAAAAATAAGTCCACAGTTGGCCCATGTATGGCTGTTGTCTAACTATTTTTGTTGTCACTCACCAAAGTTTGATTAACAACTCACCAAGATGATTAATAAACCCCTGTAAAAACCTTGAGGCTGGTGAGCACAGTAATCTATAATCTGTCACAGTGAGAGAACCCACAGAAATGTTTTCTTTGAAAGAAGATAAAATTCCTTTTTTAAAAAGATTGTTCCTTAAGCATTTAATACTTAAAATGTTACATAGTCAGATATTTTAATTAATGGAAAAATATTTAATTTGATTTATTGTTACTTGTTCTTTCTGAGGGATTCTTTCCCTTCTAATTTAGTTGTGGATCAAAATTTTGCATAAGATACACATGTAATATTAAAGTTCTGGCCTAGTTTCAAATGTACCCATAATCTCATAAATATAATTCTGGCATTATCTGGTAAGTGAAAGGGAAGTTATGAATACGCTTCTTGTTCTGTCTTTATAATACCTTATGTAAGAAGTACAGCCTGTACATAAATTAGCATTTTCTTTTTTCATAGAACATTTCCAGTATAATGAAAAATTAGAATTTGTGTTTTAAACATTTTTAGTTTACTTTGAATATTGATAAGATTTTTGGTGGAAATATATCAGGTCCATATCAATATTCTTTGAAAATAAAATACATGGAAAGATAGTGAATCTGGTTAGATAGTGAAAGTCATATTGGTAATGACTAGCATTTAGTGTTAATTTTCATTTTGTCAGTTAATATAGTAATGTATAAAACCAGAAGAGAGTGCCTTCTTAACCCCAAGTTTCTTTATTGATGATAAAATCCTATCTGTTTAAAAGTATAAGATGCCCTTCATGTTTGGGTGTTCTCTTAGGCAATGATGAGAGCAAGTAAGCCACATCTGTGGTGTGGAGTCCTTTCCTAATGCACACTGGAGGGACTCTAAATGGTAGTGGGGGAAAAAGCCCAGGCTGTGAGAGTTGGAAAGTTATGGGTGAGCTGCCTAAGGGAAATTCTGTGGAAATGGAACTTAACTGTTCTTACAAGCATCTTTATGTTATTTCTTACAAGTGAAAAGACACCAAATGTCCTCCCTTTAGCTGGCTCATAGGAGTAGGCTAGGTAGGATTCAAATTATTGCAGTAATTGGCACACAAGGAAGTGGTATACCTAGCAAAGTGCCTGGGGCTATTTCAGCTCTCTGGCATGAGTGACCAGGTATGTACCCAATGCAGGTCTGTGCTAAGAAGCTGTACTTGGCGCACACCAGAAAGGAAATAAGGTAATAATATCTAGTGGTAGAGAAGTGTCATTTTTTGTACCCTAAATGGAAATAAATTAATATTAATGAAGGCACTAATAAAAATTAAATGAAAAATCAATGTAATTATTCCCATTGTTCTGTGTGTCTTTTTATAAATAAATAAATAGCTAATGTGTGTCTTTTTATAAATAAATAGCTAATGTGTGCATTTGTCTTAGTGTAGTGCATGGAAGAGCTAAAGACTGGAAACCAACTTTGCATCATTTTAGCCCATCTTGCACTGCACTAGGTCTGTGTTTACCTAAATTATGCTGACTGTATGTTTTTCTAATGTGTTCTTAACATTTAGTTTGCTTTGAGTCCTTGTTGTGTTATGTCCTTATAATTCTTATTTTTTCTGCAATTCATCTTATTTTCTGTGGCTTTATCTTGAATATTTTTCTTCTTTCCTAGTGGCTGTTGAGAGCAATTGCTATCTCTGCTTTTTTGTAATGTTTTATATATATTGTAATGCTATTCCCATAACTCACGTCAGACTTTGTTTTCAGACTGAAAAATGCCTAAATTCCTCTAGTCCTTTTTACCACTTAAAGAAACTCTTATAATTGCTGCCGCGCTCCACAGATTCTGCTAGTTTGTCTTTTTTCATAGTGACATTTATATTTTAACAACAGGCTTATATATTATATTGATGACTTGCATTTAGCCTGTCTTCTCTTGTCAGTTCCAAAGTTTCTCTTCCCAACTGTTGTACAGAAAAAAAATGAGCTAATGGAAAAAATGACACTGAAAACTTCTGAGAAGGTATCTAAAAAGAGAAATACACGTCAGGTGGCTCAAACAGACATCTCCAAAGAACAAGTTGTTTACTGTCTGTAGGGAGCTCATTATGTGAATGCTTCTGTCATATTAATTTGAGTTCATAATGCAGCTGATGCCACAAGTTACAATCCTCTCTAGTGGGTGGTGCCAGTGGGGCAGCAGGCTGTGGTCATGGTAGAGTCAGAGTGCATTAAGAAGAGCCATGGCTGCCCAAGGTCCTGTCCAGCTAGAGAACTTATAGGATCTGAGGAGACCTAATTTCTGTGCGGGTCTTCTTGGTTCTGCTGGATCACAGAACAATTTCTTTCTTTGCACCTGAGTGTTCTTTTATTCTGTTAAATTAGGAGACTTATTTGCTATGCTTATGAGAAGCTCTACATAAGAGATAATTTGTATTCTATTTGTTTTTACAAACATGTTTTGAAATTATATGGTAGGATACTATTCCATATTAAAAAAAGGGTATACTCTTGAATGTGTATAGGTTTATTTCAAGGCACTGTGAAACATTGCTTCAGTTATTAGGCACCTGTGTTTTCTGTTTAAAATGTACATTCATTGAAGAATTGTTGGAACATTGTGAGGGCAGCTTTATTGCACAATTGCATGATTTGTAAAAGATGCCGTGTAAGCATTTGAAATTATAGGGTGTATATGGCCCTGTATCACATTCCTGTTTAGTACTGAAAAATGTAAAATCCTTTCAGACATCCCTCCAAATTCCCTGAGAGAAACAGCCCAAAATGCTGGCATTAAAGGTTTCAGCAGCCTTCTGATGAGAATTACAATTCACTTCATATACTGAGTAGGGATCAGGTTCTCTGTATAAGATAAAATGTCAAGATACTCTTAGCTGAGCCCCTGTTTCTGAGGAAGAGAACTCTACCTGTATTCCTGGATACCCACATTCAGCAAAGTATGCATGAAAGCTTGAGAAATGAAATGAGCAAATATTTTTGAATTCTTTCAACTTTCATGACTACAAATATAACAGCAATACTTTCAGTGTTCAGTTCAGCCTCTTCCAGTCTTGTAACTTGCCCAGCTTGTCTCTCTCTTCTTTATTGATGATAAATAATATTTATTTATCATCATCTCTCCTTGTTTGTGACGAGGAGCATAAGTTGATCAGCAAAGTGTACAAGAGTGCTCTTAGGTTTGTAAAAGTATGAAAAAATTTTGATGTCATTCAAGCAACTTCTGGATTTACTTTGTTGATCAGCTTACATGCATATGTGGGTATTAAGTATTAATGTGATAGCATGTAATGCCAGTGTATGACACATATTTTCATCTTTATTCTCTTTTGCCCAATACACAGGACAAATGTGCACATACTCTCTGATACTCTTCCTTATGTGTTAAATAGATCAATCCTATATTTTGCTGATAACTATGCAAAAGCCAAGAAAAGATTATTCATTGTCAAATAGACTTCCCTTAGCAAATCTTCACTAAATCAAATAAACTTCTGCAACTGTCATGAAAACTTTCTCATCTTCTTAATTATTTTTTAATTTTCTCCACTGAAAATATCTTAGGCATAATTTAAAATGTTTTCCTCTTCTGTTAAGCATAGCATCTCTTTCCATTTAGTTTAATGACAAAGTAAGAGATGCTCTCAAGTCTTCTCCATGTGTGTGGTCAGCTATCAGCTGACTGGTTAGCCAATCTCAGGGCAAAACGGAAACAGGGATATCAGACCTTTGTTTTCAGCTTCACCTCTCGGCTTTTACTGTAGGTTTGTACTTGGAAGAAACTTTGGCATTAGGTACTTTGCCTGTCACTTTCTTTATGTTAGCGAATAAGTTCAGTAATTCTCTGTGGTGTATATTCTAGTGACTTGGTGTGCAGAGGCTGCCAGGATGAGGTGTGAGCTCCATCCACAGCTGTTGTCTAGTCTGAGGGGTTGAGCTGCCTGAAATCCAGAGGTATGCATCCCACCATGATGGCTTCCCAGACCAGTAGTTTCTGCTTGTCCACCTCAGGATTTGAGCATTCCCATCTGACTCACCTGAATCCAAAGGGAAATAATGACACCTGAGGCACTGAATATGATCTGGGTCAGGGATATGAAGTGAGGGAGTATTCCACTCAGCTATAAGGCTCTGCCATATCAATGCTCATCCTCCTATCTCTTTTCTAAAATGGATATCTGCTGTTCTGGGGTTGGTGCCAGGTTGGTACCTGGTATTTATGGTTATTAGTACAACAAGCATCAAGTCAGTTTCAAAAGAAGTATGGGATCTGGGGTATGGCTCTTATACCATATATATGGCTCTTAACAGCCAAGTAACCAGTTACACTTGAGATTTGAGAAGAACTCAGAGAGGACCTAGAAATTGTGTCTGGATGGTATAGTGATAGGAACACCACTTGTTCCTACCACAGTGGAGATCTTGCTGTTTACCTGTGCATGTCCAGCAATTTTAAGCATACTTAGGCTGGTTGTGATGATGTTGCTTTACCCAGCAGGCTCAGTATCAACGTTGCACCAAGTGTCCAAATGACACAGGCCCTCCTCGTGCTTGGGTTTAAACAGACCTGGGAGAAGGTCAGATGCCACTGGAAAGCAGCAGAGAGGCTGCCTAATTTGATGAGCTGGTTGTGAGTGGTTGTTAGTTTTGGTTTTAAAGATATTTCTTTCTGACATTCAGAAAATTTTTCTTGAAGTTCTTAAGCTGAAAAATATCACTCATCTTCTGGAGATGGGAATACTGTAGAAGGGGCATCGTTGGGAAAGCCTATTTACAGTTTTATTTTAAAAAATACAACATACTCTTGCCTCTGTCCTCCCACGCACCTCCAGGAAGGAGCAGCACTTTGATCTTCCTGTGACGAGGTATTCAGGCCCCTTGTTGCCTGCAAAGCAGGGCACTGTGGGAGCAGCTGGAGCGGAGCTGAGTCCCAGTCCCTCGCACAGGGTGCTAAAGAGCTGCTTAGCAACGCGCCTCAGCGCCAGCGGCCGCCCCAGCCCGGGGAGGCTGCCAGGGGAGACGAGTTTTCAAAGTGAGATCTTCTATTTAAATATTTCTTACAGTGTACAGATAGCTGGAAAAGAGGGCAGCAGGCAGAATGAAAGCAAAGAAACTGCGGAGGAGGAATGAGAAATAAAGGAAGGGTGTCAAGGCTCTGAGTGAGCAAGGATCCAAGGAAAAATAAGAGAGTAAAATTGGAGAAGGAAAACTACAGGATGCAGGAGGGCGTGTGATTTAAGTATACAGCAGATATTCAGAACTGAAGCTGCTAAGAGAGGAAGGTCTTCATCTTCGGGATGAATATTTGGCAATAAAATATTACCAACGTGAAATGATATTGAAATAAGATGGTACAACAGTGATGGTGGAATTTCTGTATTGTTTTTCTTTCATTCACTTCTTTTCAGAATGAATTCAGAAACAGCTAAACACAATTATGCAGTATCTATACTGTGTTAGTGTTCACAGTCAAATAACTTAGTAACCCTTATTAGGAGAGAATTAGAAAAAATGAGCAAGTTCTGTACAAGTTTTCATGCTCTTACCTTCACAGGGAATTATTTCTCTTCATTTAAGATAGCAATGAATTAGTCTGTATCACTAGAAGTGCTTTCTCCCCTTTTCTGAATATACAGACAAGGTAAGAATTTCATTTATCATCAGAACTTCTTGATTTGATGAAATGGAGAGTTGGCAATGTTGCCTTTTTCTTTCTAGTTTCCTTAGCAGCCGCAATTGCCCTTTCCTTCTCCCTTATGCTTGTCCGCTGCTTGAAAATTCTGTCTACTGTCTTATCCTTGACCTTATTGCTAGTTCTCTGACAGTCTCTTCTTGGGTCTCCTTTACTCCCTGGAAATTGTACTTTAGACTTGATAACAACGGTTTTTACCTGGCCACCTCATAAGAGACCTTTTACATTTGATGTACCTGGGTATTTTTGATGACATCAGAATCATTACTCATATCTGTGGAAAATTCTTCTCTTCTTCAGTCTTCACAAAGTTTGCTTTTCTTCCATTCCTCCTCCCCCTCCCCCCGACCCTTTTTTTTTTTTTTTTTTTTTTTTCTCTCCTTTTGTTTCCCCCCGCTCCAGGTTTGGCCATGGGTTTTGCCAGCTTTTGTGGCATCCTCTAGTGCCTTACATGCTGTTTTATTTATGATGTGGGGAAAGAGAATTTCATCAGGCCTCTTGTCTGACTTAGTAACATCCCTGGGTAGCCTCATTTTGTTTTGGGACTCTATGTGATGGGTGTGCATAAGGATTTAACAGATGACCTTCCCTCCTTATCTTAGACTTTTCCAATGGCATTTTGCTAACAAAATGTAAACATGGCCAAACCTGTCCAGCTCTTTTCCCCAGGCTCTTGTACTTCTGCATTTCCTTGAGGCCCACTGTCTTCATCTTCTGTCCCATGTAAGCAAAACAGTGGTGTGTTACTTCCATACCTCTTCTTTCTCCCCCAACTTGAATTTCCTACTGCATTTCACTCATTGCATCTCCAGTAGCATCCCCCTTGTCTCTATTTCTTTTGAAACTGTTGTCTTGGCTTTGGTGGTTTGTTTGGCACCTTTTATTTATTTGCGTGTCCATTTCCCCATCTCTTGCCTCTCTTCGAACTCTCTAAATGTGACCAGGAGCTGCCCTATTTGTCTCTGGTTTTGACTTTACCTACTGGATGGTATGTAACTATTAATTCTTTTTACATTCCCTCCAGTTCCACCCTTGTCTTTTTAGTCTTGATTCCATTCTCATTTAAATCTCTCCTTTGAGAACACGCTTTCAAAAGGACTTTTAAATCGTGTTTTTTCTGTTGCATCTTCATTAAGGTTTACTTTAAGAAGTAAAATGAGTCAGAAAATACAGAAAGTAAGTAAAAGCTAACTCCTAATCCTGACTAACATTCCTGCTTTGGTCTCTCTTCCAACTGCTTTGACCTTCATCACTGCTTCTTCTTGTGTTGTCTATACATATTATAAACAACTGTATCAAGGACTGAGTTTTTCTTGCATAGTACCGGCACACTGCGGGTGTTCTATAAAGAGAAGATGGTGATGAGGATTTAGCAAATTTAGTACATTTTGAGATTTTTAGTGTTTGACAGATCCTTTTTTTTAGTATTCCATTAGCATTTTCTTAATCGAAGAGAATGACTCCTGCCGGATGCACCTTGCAAATAAAGTCTATGGATTTTAAGCTTGTTTTGTTGTTTATAATTTTTTAATAAATAGAATTTTCTGTCCAGCTTGCTGCTAATAGCAGCAAACAGTAAGTTCTCATCCAGTCCCCTTCCTCAAGCTTTGAATTTTCCTGAATCACATAAAGTCCAATAACTTTATTATTGAACTCTGAGATGTCTTTGTGTGATAAATGAAACAGTATTTGACTTCCAGACTGTATCAAGAAAGGAAGAGCTTCACAATAACTTCTGTTTGAATGGCTCTCACTAGATGTAGACATGAGATTATAAGAAGTGTAGTATGGTTGAATACTTGTGTTTGTTTTAAACAGTAATTCCTACTGAAAAGTAGAGTATCTGCTCAGAGTTTGGGGAGACTAAAGTAGAGATTCTGGGGGAAGGCTACTTCTAGACAGAGGACATCAACAAAGGTTAGAATAAAACCTGAGGAGGATCACAAAATTCAACTGATTCATGAAGCTTGAAGTTAATGAACTAATGAAAATGGGAAGGGTCATCCACACGTTCTCTGTAGGCATTAAAACATGCAGAAGCAAGATGTGTGTATCAGAGGTCAAGACAGATGAAGCCAGAGGTGGATTTAAGAGTGGCAAGGGGGAAAACAGGTGGAAAATCAGGCTGAAGTGGAGTCAAGCTGCAACATGTGTGAGAATAGTTATTTTGATCTGCAGTAAGCTGTGTTGACATATACTTTTTTGTCAAACACGCTTTAAACACATGTATTTTTACCTAGCCAGTGTTCTATGTGTGTGCTGTAGCTGTGAAATGTGTACATGGGAGAATTATGGAGGGGTTGACTAGTTCCTAAGGCAAAATCAAGGTAATGATTTGACTTTAGTTTCTGTTGGTACAAGCACACAAGCTGATTTTGTTTTCCAGTTTTGAATACTTTCATGTATAAGATCCAAGTTTGCCTTTAAAGTATGCAGGGAATGGAAGTTTCCACTGTCAGATTCTCCTCGCAGTGAAATAGCTTGCCTCCCACACTCTGTAGTAGTATTATATTCACAGTCCTACACAGGGTATGCCTGATCTGTTCCTTCACCATGTCATGCTCAAGCAAAGGCTGAGCTGGAGCTTCAGATCTCACTGTACAAGTACATGTAGATTTGCATTGTTTCTGTGGCTGAGTTCAATGGACTGAACTGTCCATTGTGGAAGAATTGAAATACTGTGCCAGTATTTCAGAACATAACTACGGAATGGTGGAAAAGAGATCTACTTAGATAAAGTAAGCCTCTGTAAAATGTAGGGCCTACTTATTTATCTTTGTAATACATGGAAAAAAGTACACACCCAGAAGGAAATTGCCACTAGGTAGTCAGGATTTTCCAGCAGTGACTCAAATAAGCTAAGACATTATAAGTCTTGTGATTTGTAGTTTTGTATTGTACTCCAAGGTAACATCAGCTTTTTTAAAAATGGTAGAAACTAATTTTTTCCGTATCAACTATAGATGACTATCTGCAGTGTTGGAAAATTCTATGTTTGGTTTTTAGTGTTCTCATTCTGAAAGTGATTTTGAGTTGACTTTAAACATGCAATAATGTTTTCTTTATTTCTTCTTAGTCCTAGATTAAAGCTACTACACCCTGGGGAGAAGACAAAGCAAAGAGATGCAGACTAGAGTACAGTTAACTCCATTTTTGAATGTGATGTTTGCATTGTAAGGTTAGACCCTGTGTATATGCAGTGAAAGTTCTTGGAAAGTCTGGCAGTTGCTGAGCTGCCTTGAATGGTAAAGGTTTAGAAAATGTGGGTATGTCTATAGCTGTGCTGCTATGAGAAAAGCTGAAAAGCTGTTGCTCCTGCTGGGTGTTGCTTTACTGTTGGATGCTCAGCAGCTGTGACAATAGGGTGTATTATTTCAGTAGGGGCAGAGCATTTGCAAAAGTTTCTAAGCCACCCTTATTGCAACAAAAACTGAGTTCCTTTTGTTCCATTTTTTCCCTTGTAAAAATAGATGACGTCTTTCTTTTCTTAAATTCACTTTGAATGCTTATGACTTTGAAATCTCACGACTTTTTGTCCGCTAGACTCAGAACGTATTTCTGTCAATATTTAGAAATTATTCTGTGTAATTGTAATCAACTGTATTGTTCGTAAACTTATGTTAAATGTTGCTTGCTGCATGGCTGTGATTTATGGTGACTGCAACAATTCATGGTTTGATATTGGTTGTGGGTATCAATGAAAAATTGCAATTGTGTTATTTCACTGAGCTGCGTTTGACCATTTTCCAGCCACTCTAATTTTCAACTGATGTTAGAGGAGTACAAGGTTTCTCAGGCATGAGATAATGTTACAGCCTTGGCATAGTGACTAGACACATGGGCCAGACTGGCTGCTGCATTTTCGCATGGAAAAAGATGCAAAATTCTATCATTACACAATTAAAAAATATGCACAAAACTGATGGAAAGCATGCATGTTCCTTTTAGGGAAAATGTTAGTCTGTGTGAGTATTCAGTGATAATGGTGGTGAGATGGCATGATTTTCTGTTAGGAATGTGCCACCATGGAGTAAACTGTAATGGCTGCAGTTTAAATGCTTGAGTTGTGTCTGTATGTTTGGCACAGTTTTAGTATTACTGCTTCCAGCTGTTTAGCATTGAGCATTAATTTTTGAGACTGTTAGATGCCATAAATTAGAATGCTATCTTGTTTGAAACAGTTACAAAGGAAATGAGCTATCTCTGCTGAAATACTTATTCATTAAGTTAATGTAATTTAACAACACATTATGCAAAAGAAGCCAAAAGTGAAACTAGAGGATTGTTTAACAATCAGTAAGTCTTGCATTAATAGACACTGGGAGAGACTGGAGAAATATAAGTGTTGCTTCTTTCTCAGATTTCTAGTAGAACATTTTAATGGTGATTTAAAACACAAGATCAAATCACTTCTTAATTTGGATGAGTTTGAAAGAATGAAAAATCCGAGAAAATTATAAAACAGTTGATGACATCCAGAAAAAGGCAAGCACAAAAGGTCAGAGAAATTTTGCATGATTCAGTGTATGAATAATACATTATTTTCCAGAGAATATTTTATGAAGTGATTGTCCTTTGTTATGTTTATGTGTGAGAATTGGGTTTTGTCACCAGCAAGAAGAATTCATTTTCCTGTAGCTTTTTTCCTAAATGCTAATTTATTGCGATGAAAGATGCCAAAGTGACAGATCTGAAGAATGAAGCCCTCTATTTATCTTCTGAATGGATGGAGCACGAGTAGCAGTGAAGCCTTTCTCATGCTCTTTTGCCAGTGCGCCACAATCTTTTTACCATATCCTGAGCATATTTTTTCCAGTGAGAGGTGCTTATTCATTCCATAGTTTCCTTAATGGACTACCAAGGGTATCAATTAGTGACAAGTGAACAGTAGCTTTACAGCTTGGATACCTGCCCAGTAGGAACAGAAACTACCAACTCTTTCACACAGGCCATAGGACAACCATGAGAGTAGTGAATTAGTGTCACTGCAGATAGGAGCTGCTTGTAGATGAGCAAAGCGAGGACAGAAAGATCTTAGTCTTACCACCAAACATCTTAACACTTAGCTCCAGTTTAGCTCACCTGTCTTTACACTGTGCAATAATTTTTAAGGTACTAATGTTGCCGTACTACAGATGCTGCTGTGAAGTAATAAGTAAATAATAAATGAAATAAGTTTTTGTGTGCATGTTGTCTCAGTGTCCTTTTATCTGCTTGGTATGAGCAATACCAGTGCTTTTAAAAACCTAGGAATAGAAAATAGAATTATTGTGGTTTAGAACTAGCATATACATTCCAGTTTTAATTACAGTGTTTTTCTTGGTTTGGTTGTGGTTCCTGAATTTAATTCCTTGGTCCTGCGCACATTCAAATAGAAATAATAAAAAAAAAAACATTGCAGAGAAGAGCATGATAAACTCCAGTCTTGTATAAAACATGAGTAAGATAAAAGCAATACTTGTTTACATTCAGGTAATATAGGTTTCCGTGTTCTTAACAATTGTTCCTGTGTCTAGCACCATATCACACCAGTTATTCTACAGCAGATTTCTTCCTGCGAGTCTTGTCCCGGCTTGTTAAGACTTGCACATTGAGCTGGAAACTCTCCTGATTCCCTCCTACTTCCAGCTCCCTTGTTGTCAGCTATGTACTCCAAATGCAGGCGCAGTTTTGTCCCCTCAGACTGGTTCTGGCTGGCACAAACCCCAGTGCCTAACACAGGAGAGCTCACAAGGCCTGTGTTTCACAGCCCTTTGCAGAGTGACTGTATGGGCCTGCTCAGAAAAGTGAAGTTTAATTAACAACGGTGTAAATTTATAACATATTAATTAAATCAGATTAATCTAGGTCACTTTATTATGAACAAAAATGTCCACATGGGGTTTTAATATGTTTTAACTAATGCATTTTGAACTCACGCTTGAATTCAATTTGGCTCAGCATTGACTATTTTCCCTGCGCAGACATGCCCATAGAATTTTAAATAAGAAAAAGATTTGATGCAATTTCTAATAAAGGTCCACCCCTACTTCAAGCCCAGGAATTAGATCTGCAAGCTTTATCTCTCAGAGAATGAAAATAGTCATGGAAGGTAGATGCTGAACAGAGTTGGCATGGTGTTCATTCTGCTCCTGTCGATTTCCAATCCTGACAAGGATTGTGGAACTCTGGTATCTGTTTTTCAAAGCAAGCTAAGTGACCATTTTCACTCTTTGTGCAGTCTACGTACCAGTAAGGGAACATTTGGGATGCCATACTTAAACACTGTGTTTTTTTCTTTCTTGTTGTTTCCTACCTCCCAAGTAATAGTCTAAAATGTAGACTCATTCTGACTGTGTTGATCTCTGACTCAGTGTTGAAATATTTCATGAAAAGTCAGGTGTCTCTGAAGAGAGAAAGATTAAATGAAACCTCTCCAGAGTACTTAGTGATGGAGCAGTTAAGGCAAGACTGTCTAATGATGTTTTGTGTCAAAGAAAATTACAGCTTGAGAAGGAAAGGTACTGTTTCTTAAAATAAAAGTATTTACATTCAGTTTGCTCAGAAATTATATTTTTAAAATTGGCTTTTATTGAAATGAAAAAAAGAATTTTTGCAGACATCAGTTTTAATGAAGAACGTTATTAGATTTGGAATGAAAATAACTTTACTCATAAGACACACAAGCTGTAAACCTAACAGAATTTCTTTTTTCTGTTTTAAAAGCAGTTAACTTACTATTTCTTTTTTACTTGTAGACACAGGAATATGGAATAATTGTTGCATTTTTTTTTATACAGTATCAAAATGAGATTGACATTGGGGATCTTGTTTCATAGATATAGCTAGTAAAACACTTTTATATGATTTGTTTGTAGTAACTGCAGTTAGAATTCTTCTAAAAAGAACATAAAACATAGCTGTGATAGTGTGAAGACAGTGTTAAGCCTTTTAATTCAATTTTTTAAACATTCTTTTTGTAGTTATCAAATGACACTTTCTTCATAGTCACGAGTAGCCATTTTTGTCTGTTTCATAATGCCAGAAATTTTGAAATTCCCATTCTGCTGTCTTTGTTGGCCCCTCTTCTATTTCTCTCTTCTGAGAACACAAACATTTTCTGGGGACTGATTTTCACTTTATTTATATTTGAGTGAGGGAAACTCATATTTGCAAACACAGTTCTAGCAGTCTTCTGATTTGCCCTACTCTTGTTTAAAAGGTAAATAACAAAACCTTTTATTGTTTAACTATGTAGAATCTGTTTTTTCTCATGTAATTGTGAGGAAATTGAGCTATAATAATGGGTTATCCAGACAACGTTAGCATTTGTGAATGTCAAACACCACAGACCACAAGCATCTGTTCACATTGGTTCCCCCACAGTATCTGTATCTTTAGACAATTTAGACATTAGCTGTCTTGTTTTTCATAAATCTTATTAAGTTTATAAAAATTCCTATGTTTACACATATTTTAAGAGTTTTTGCTGTAGGAAGTTGGAATTTTCAGTGATATATTGTTCTGGAATCGTTGAGCAAATTGTTTGTAATCCTGACATTAGTTTGGGTGTTGCCTTGTGATCAGTTTAGGCTGATTGCAGACTGCGTTGCCATTGAAAGCCTCAGCTCTGTCCTCCCTTCTTCTGCTTCCATCACTTTCACCTTTTTTTGGGGATTAGTACTGCGGCTTGTGGGCAACATGATTGGCAGTGCTGAAACGAGAGGGGCATGGGGGTTGCACAGCAGGGTGGTGGGGCAGAGGTGCTGATGAATCCCGTGTTTCGATGGTAACATGGTTTTAGGTTCGTGCATTGATCTAAGCTGATTAAAAAAACAGAGTTTTGGCCTATTCAAATTATTTGTAATTTCAGCTGAGTATGCTTGTAGTTACTGCCCTGATTTCAAGTGGAACGGTGGTCCAGATAGCTTCAGTACATGTGAAGATGCTTTAGTCAAAGCAGTTGCAAATAAGTTATCTGATATTATTTGGATCCTTTTGGCCTTCCTGCTATTCATATCCATGTGCCTCTCAATTATTTCCTACTTGCAGAAAGCGTGTGCTGTGTTAGCAGGGAGTAGCTTTTCTTTCAATGCACATGTTGGACACCCCACCACCTGCTGACCAGGTTTTTGAACTACCGTATTGCTTCTGTTTTTTTCTGAATTGTGTCCACGTTAGGAGATTCTGTGTGGAGTGAGCAGGTGGACAGAATTTTCCAAACAACCTCAAGAGCAGCTATGGTGAAGTACGCTGACTATAAAGGACTAACATTTTGGCAGATCCTGGGCTCCAGTTACCCTGCCTTCTCTTACTGTGGCTTGGCTTAGTCAGATACACATACCTTAATAGCAGTTATAGTGGAAAACACTGAGATGATGGCACTGCTTTGAGCTGTCAAGATATACAAAATCCTTCTTTTTCCTCTTCCAAGTCCAATTAATTCCATCTGCAGCTTCTTCTAATTCCCAGTGGTTTTTCTGATATAAAATCTTGAGTTTCTAATCTAAGAACTAACTGTAAATTAATAGCTTCAGTATGTAACAGAGAAAGATTAATGCAGCCCCACACATTCACTCTTCCTTTTTGATTACAATTCTGTATTAGATGGATCTCTCAGGACTGCTACCAAGATGTAACATAGTCAGAAAAGTGTTTATACAGTAATGAGAGAGGTATGGGGTTTTCCCCACACTCACAGCTTTGCTAGGTTTCTGATTTCTAAAAAATGCTGTGTTATTGTCCTGCTAACAGCCTTATTACAGTTTTGATGAATTGCAGTATTTGTTGGGGGCATGGGGATGATTTAGAGTAACTACAGATAGTTTTGCAAGAAAATCAATGAGGTTTATGTTTTCTGTTGGTGTGCTTTTGTGTTTAAATGTTGACAATTACTTGTAAAATGTAAGGCCTGCTATTGGAACTGTATTAATGAACTGTATTTTCACTGTCCTGAATTTGTTACATACTATAAATTCTTGTGTCTTTCCTGTTTGTTTAATTAAAGACATTTCTCTTATCAGCTTTCTAAACATTCAAGTGTATTTGCTTGTGATGCATGAATTTGCATTCATCTTGGAAAGGTAGTATTTAAGTGGTAGTCTGTTGATGATTAGTGTCTTTTCTCATTAATCAGACTGTGCTGCTTTTCTCTTTGTGTATCTCTGCTTTTCATTAGTGTAAATGTTTAGTACTCTATGCAAGCTCTGTATAATGCTGGAAGAAATATCTGCAGCTTGGCTCTTGTTTGCTCTTAAATCTTTTGCTGTGCTGTTACTTTGGTCTTGTAGGGATGGTCCTTCATAATTTCCTATATTGTCCATATGTGTTCAGCCATCCTTGATGTTAGTAACAGATCAGACCGTTGCTGTCTGCCATGAGATCTTCTAAATAATTCCTCTGGGATTAACATCCTACCAAAGAAGAAGGAGAACTTCTTGAAGAGGGAGAGGACTATTTAGAGAACTGGAAAGACAACAGACCAAGGTTACTCTTTTGCATCCTTTTCTGTGAGAGAAAGAGATGCTAGTTCATTATCTTTCTTCACACAGTAAGACTTTTGAAGACAGAACTGCTTTTATATTTTCATCATAGAGCATTTTGTTGGCATGTGGCATAAAAAAATCTCACGTGCAAATTTGGAATTTCGGCTTAAGAAAAGTAAATACTTCCTTTAACTGGAGTGTTTAGAAGTCAGTCCATTTTCTAACTCTTCTCTGTCATTGTGCTAGTTTGAGAGCTGTGCAAATAATTTTTTGACAGGACACCTCTTAAGCTTAATGACAAAATACAGGTGCTCAGCATCTGTACCATGTGTTTTGTCAAAGGAGTGACAAAAATAGATGCAAACACTGAAATACATTCAGTTATCCAGTGGCTCGATTCTGACTCAGTTGATTGTCTGTTGCTTCTCTGGAGCAAAGAGGTCTCAGCCTGGCTGAACTGGTGTCTGGTGGGATTTGCTGCTGTGGAGCCCCTGAGCAATGGAGGATGGAACTGTTTACGTTGTTTCTTCTGGGCATGGGTGGCAGAGCTATGCCCAGAGGGATGAAAGATGGGACTTTGCATTTGTAACTTCCAAGTAATTCCGGGCTACCAGAGTGGCTGGCCACTCCTGGACTTTTAAATAGTAACATCATGAAGGCCTGTTAGGATAGTTAGGAGGAGCCACACAGCATTGTTTTAAACTTCCTAAGCTGGAAGCGAAGCTGGAAGTCTGCCTTGAAGTTAACTGCCCTGTTCAGCCAGAGACATTGGCTGTTCTGGAAGAGGCTAATGGGAATGGTTGTGAAGCCTGTCCCGGGCGTAAGGAGTGCAGATTTGTCTGTAGCTAGTGACTCAGACAAATGTCAAACCAAAATGGTTTCAAGCTGATTAGCAAATCTTTCCTTGATGGACACGATGGTGGACAAATCAGTTACTGACTCTCCTCAGACTTATCAAATTGAAGCCAGTACCCTTGGCATTAGTATCATTAATATCAGCAAACAATGTTGCTAACGAATAGTGGAGGATTGTGTAACTATCTTTCTCTGACTTGTTTAAAGAATTTGATCATTTATTTGGGATGTTGATGAGTCTCCTTAATCACAGTAAGCAGGGCTTTATTTTTCTTGCAGTAGGACATTAATATGGGAAGCCTAATTTTTACTGCTAAATAACCAGACCAACAGCAACTGCAGTTGTTAGACTTCAGATCACTACTTTGCCTGGAAAGCAATTAAAATCAAAGTTTTGAGAGAGGAGAAACCGATCTTGCTGATTTTAAAGTGTATAATATACAAATGTTTCCTTACAAAAAGATGAGAAGGCCAGACACTGAATTGGTATTCACTCCCTACAGCCCATTTAATGTGTAGTAGATGGAATAAATGTTGCTGCTTATTTATGACAAGTTTGGCACAGCAGCAGTATGCATTAGAAGATGAACACATTTGCTGAAATACATTGAACTATGTTAGTCATTTAAATGGACTTGTAACATGTAATTTTAAAAGATCTAGTTGGTATATTCTTTGTAATACAAAGCAAGCAGTAAATACTTTTGTTTATTAAAGATGAGATATTAACACTTGTAATAGTGCAATTGATTGTACTAAATATGTATACCAAGCAGTTATCAAAATTTTTCATTTGTTTTGCTGTGTCAAGTGAAGATATAAAAGCGTTTGACTAACTTAAGGTGGGGATGATTTTCAGTCTATTGTGTCAATTGTGTTTCACTACACGTCAGTGTCTACTTCTATATCTTTGGTTTCAGTTGTCAGTATCTTACACTGGATTATTGTTAGTGACTTTTATAGGCAGGTGTAAATCTCTGGCATGTGCCCTAGCATGCTATTAGTTCAAGACTGTGGAAACATTGCACAAAATATCTTTGAGTAGGGTGGTTAAATGTGGTTAAATTTCCAAAGGAGAAATAATATTTCTTGAACAGCCATTAATATTGATGCTTGGACTCTGGTATGTGGTTCTTCTGTGAGTAATGAATCCTTTTGATCCTTGTACACGTTCATAATGACAATCAAAATGTCTAAATGTGGAAATTAGCCTCTCTATCACCTCTTCTGTGCTTGCTGTTCTTTTGTCATGGCACAGGGCTTTTGGAATTGACTTTATTAGAACTAGAGTTGTGTTTTGTTTGTGGCTGTTTTAAGTTTTTCTAAGCTGCTGTCTGGTTCAGAGTCTTTCTGATCCATTTCCTCTCTCTGACATATTGCTGATAAGGGGGCTGGAATCATACCCCATCATTTGGCTCTTCATTGTACTTGGCATCTTCGAGGAGTGGGCCCTGAAATAGCTGTTGAGAGATTTTTTTCAGCAGTAATAGTAATAATGATATTTTGTTCAAATACTTATTTTCTGCTTTTAGGAATTAGATACGCTCCCATTCCAACAAAACATGCTGATTTTGGAGACCGTATTCTGTTTGCTTTCAGCAGCCAAACATCTCATTTCATCAGTTAATAAAAAGGAAGTGTTGAATTTTGGTGGTTAAAAGAAGCTGAACCACTGATTGAAGTTGTCATTTCTTTAAGAGCTCCATTCACCAGCTTCAGAAGGCAAAATTGTAGTGGTAGTGGGAGTTAGAAGGAAATTACACAACTCAAGAGAGACATCATTTCGCAAAAGGTGCAAATTGTAGCGGCTTTAGAGTTGCAAATAATTGCTTTGATTTGTTGACTTAAAATTGTGAGGCAGGAGGGAGAGAAGCACTGCTGGTGTTCCTTCATGCAGCCGCTGCTGGAAACTCTTGGTGGCATGTTGTGTGTGTCTCAATTGACACTGTTCTACTGCTGTTATTGTAAACAAGCAAACCAGCTGGGACTCTGCCCCTATATGTATTGTGTACAATATTACTTTGTCTCATACTAGGGAAAACAATTGTTTCCCTATTTGGCTTTGCATAACAGTGAAAGATTAATGCTTCTTTCTGGCTGATAGAAGATTACCTATTGTGCTTTTTCCGGAAAGGAACCTGAACAGGGTTCAAACTGCTGTGTGCCAAAGGAGTTAGTTAAGTGAGCTAAACTCAGAATTAAGGATGTCTATGAGAAATAGTTTGTGAAAATATCTCTTTTACTTACATAAAAAAATTATAGAAACTAAAGACGATATGGAAACAGCAACCTGTATCCAGGGCTGAGGTATTAAACTACACCAGTTCTCTTAGCTGTCTGTAATAAAATAGAGACTGTGTGGAGGTCCCAGCTGTATTTTCTTCTGTTTATCTGTCACCTTTTAAAGACTATTCATATTGTGTATCCTTTCCACATGGATATAGTTATAAATGGGAAGAATGCCTCCAAAACCCTGTTTGTCAGCTCCTGTATTTCACCGAGCTCTGCTTTAAAAGTTGAGCATTACAGTCTTGCAGGGGGTAAAGAGAGGGCTGTGCTGTTACCTGGGATTCCTCTTTCCCTGGTAGACTATACTAAAATGTTGAGTAAAGATCATAGAAACAGCTGTTTGGGGTCAAGCAGACTCCATGTAGTGCATATAACAATAGCCCTAGGAAAGACTGAGGAAAGAATGCCTGAATATGACAAGTACTCTGGAGACTTTTGTCATATATTCCTAGTTTCCACCACTCTGTTATATGGTACTTCCTCAATTAAAGTTCTCTTTTTATGTTAAACTGTTCTGAATGGATTGTTTTTTTTAAAAAATTGTTTAATAACTTGTTAAATCCAACATCTGGCTTCCTTTATATTCTTTTCCAGCACCAACCCTATATTACTCATAAGGAGTTAGGGGTTTGTATGAAATTTTTGAGAACTTGGTCCCAGTTTATACTTGCTTCTGGGATTCAGTGGTTGTGTCTGATCTTTTCCAGAGGTTATCTCACTCTAATTCCTCATCAGCTGTTTAAGGATTTTGCATCCTAATGAACTAAGAACTATTATCATTATTATTTTGTGTAAAACAAAGCTGAGAGCAAGTGCTATAAAAGTGCCTAGAAGATGAATATAGGCATCCAGTTCTGATTTCGGGAGCTGATGCACAACTTCAAGGTGCTTATAAGAATACAGCTCTCAAAATACACCCCTAAGGCACAGTGCAGAAAGGCACTCAAGAGGCCCTAAACAAGCTTGCTCAAGTACTAAAAGCAATAGTGCTGTGTTAGCACAAAGATCTGCCCAAGGTAATTAACCCTGCAGTGGAACTAGGTAAAATAAAGGTGTTAGACAGGCATAGTTAGACTGCAGAGCAGGGCTGATGGAAAATAATAGGCTATCAGATCATTTTTGTAGAATTAAATATATGTATGCCATAGAGTTATGCAGTAATAATGCAAAAAGAAAATCGTGTTGCTAGGAATTTTATAAAATAAAGTCACAGGTAATATCTGGTCGAAGACCATAAGCCATCCATCTTTCATCTAGACCCATCAGGCATGGTTATGCTCATGAAGGGAAATAAAGCAATTTTAGCCCTTCCCTGAGCATTGCACCATGCTGTGTATGATTCAAGTTGGATGACATAATTAGTATAGTTTTAATGCACCTCTTCTGTCCCTTTCTTCTCATCTTTTTTACATGGGCTGTAATTAGAGCTGAACAGTCTCTTAACTGCTTACATTAAGGCATATTTGCTCTGTGTGCAAGCAGAGTGAGTCATGCTTGATAACCAGTGACTTAACACCTACCCTATCTCTTAACTCTGTTGTCAGATAAGAGCTAAATAGTTGCAGGAAAAGTTTTGGGTCTGTATATCCTAGTGGCCAAAACATATTCACATAAAACCAGTGGCATGTGACTATTCATATTGACAATTGTAGTAATTGACAATTGTTGGTCTTTCTGGCTGCTCCTTTCAGAGATGCAAATAGAATTGCATGGTCCAGGTGTTGAAATATGGGAAGCAGCAGCAAAACCATGTTTGAAATTAATGGCATTCTGCTTGCAATTGAGTGCTGCCTTGAAGCTGATCCTCAGAGCTGCATTTCATGTCTTTTAAGACACACTATCTTCTGAGTGGCAGAGATCCTCCAGCAGGGAGGGATGGAGCCAGAGGGTGGCTGGGCAGGAGGACAGCCTGCCATGAGCTGATGCACTTCTGTGCTGGGCTGCTGGGGCACTGCTCTTTGTGGTGGGTATGAAAGCTGCAAGGAAAAGGCAGAGGAGAAAGGCTCTAATAGGAAAAAAAGGAATAGAAGAATGAAAGAAAACGTCTGATTCATTACTGAATTATTTCAGGATCCCAAAATTGCTGAACTCTTTGATATTGCTATCAACTGCTGGCACGTCACTGAAATATAAGTCTAGCTGAAGGGTCAGAACCAGAACTAGAGATGCGAGAGAGTTGTATAATCTGCTTTTCACAAAAATAAATCCTGTTTTTTTTTCTTGAGTTTTCAAGTAGAGCACAGTGAATTTAAGTAAGTAAGTCTTTAAAAATAAATTACTGCTTCACGGAGTTGATGCCATTATAGTGACAGATGACCTGGATTGTTTTGCTGGGAAGGAACCACCCTTCCCTTGAGAAAGAGTCACAGCTGCTTATGTCAGCTCTGCAAACCCAAAAACCTTAAATATTGAATTATTTAGATATTTTACATGGTGAGTTCAGAGAGGAAACATAATTCCTTATATTTACAACAACAGTGAAATAATTCAGGATATTTAAATTTTTTTTTTGTTATGAGGATTTGTTCTGGATACTGAAAATACCTGTGGTGAGTGTGCAGTGATCATTGACAGACTTCCAAACCTAGCTAATGGAAAATCAGTCATGTCTGGCTAATTACCATAGTGGCTAATTTAAAATTCTTTGGTTTTGTGCTTTAATCAATGATATTCAGAAAGAATGTCATGAAAAAGTGTAATTTGTTTTGAGACCATAGGAAGTAGACAGGGGAAATGCTTTTGTCTCCCTGTTCTTGGTTGCCTCTGCATGTGTGCTGGGCAAGACTGCCTTCCATGTAAGCTTAAGGGTGTTTTTTGCATCTTACAGAACAAAAAACACTTAAGGACATCAGTGCAGAAGTGGGATTTACAGTTTCTCCCTCCCCCATTGATTTAAATTTAGATATATAAATTTGTATATTTTCGGAAATAGCTTGAAACTTTTTTTCTTCCCTTAGAGTATATCTTGCACACAGTGTTGAGAAATTTTATTTTAAAGTGTAAAAATATGTAATGTTAAACACACAATGTGTCTCTAAATCTTTAAGTCCTGTCACCTTAATGTAACTTCTTGACATGTAATCAAGCGTGTATTAACCAAAGCAGAACTGAATCATGTTAACATGTTAAAAGGAAAATATTGTTGTCTGTGCACATGCAGTGATGCCATGAGAAATATAACTGCTGAAAGCAGGCAAGTTGTTATGTTGGCACAATTTTAAACAAGCAAGGCTGAATGAGGCACAATATGACATTTTGGAGTTCATGTTGGGAGTAAACATGCCACAACAATCAACTATCTTGTCAAAAAGCTACAAAAATAATTTCTTTCCCCTCCAGAGCAACTCCTAGGGAAAGAATAGTTAGTGTATTAGCTGTCTGGGAAAAAATTAATATTCAGCTATGAAAGAGAGGAGAGTTTTTGGATTATTAACAAAAAAAAACCATGGAAAGCTATAGTTTGTTGAGTCTATTTTTTTTTGAGCACCAAAGTGAACAGTTTACCATAATTTCCATTTAAGCCTATTACATAATGAAGCATATCTCACCAGCAAGATGTATAGATGAAACCACCATTTGAATATAAAAGACATTCTTGACTATTTGGCAAGTTCTTCCAGTATTTTCTTTGATCTGTTTGATTTATGCTAAAACTCTCATAAATATATGTGTGTATAAAATATTTCTATATATAATAGCAGATATTTTAAAATCTAGTTTTCTTTGTAGGTGCTGAAAGACCTCTCAAATAGGAAGTTATAGCTCTACTTATTTTGCATTGGCATAATAGTAAATATAGCGATTTTTCCTCCTTGAGCTGTCCTCTGAAGCCAGCAACAAGACCTGCTTTGGAGAACTTCCTAATCAGATGTGTTTGTGCACAAAGCAAAATACTGGCAGGTACAGTGAAGCACTTTTATGTAAATTGCAAAGACTTCTGCAGGCAGGATTTTAGGAAAACTGCATTTCTTGGCCAGTAACAAATGCGGAGGGTCTGAGCCCTTCCTGTAGCATTTCACCATTATATTATATTGTTCCAGGTTTCATTGTGAATCATAAAAATCTTTTTGTTTTGTGTGGAAAACAGCTCCTGAATTTAAGGGTTAAAAGAGAATCTGAAAATAAATCTTTAAACCTCATTCACAGAGGTCTTTAGCAATACTTTAAATCATGACAGTAAAGACTTTGGTGTTGGGCATTGAGGAGATTCCTTTTTTTTTTTTTTTTTGCAAAACATTTTGGGGGGAACTAGGAAATAGATCAGCTAATTTAAAGGACTGACTTTGAGATTAGTCTGGACTGCAAATAAATAGAATGTTATGATGTGAGAGTGCTGTATTTGGTAAGATGACTGATGCTTTTTTGACTTTTTAGTTGTACTGTTGCTTTCTCTTTGTTCAGACAAATGTAATGCCAGTCTGGTTTCCTCCTTATGCTGAGCGCATACTGTGTGTCTGCAACTTGCAACTTTTTGTATGGTTTCAACCAGATTTGTTGCAAAAGTTAAGTCAAACTCATGGTATGTGTGAGTTTCCCAGAAAGGCATGTAAGGAGAAGAGGGAGAGAATAGGTAAAAGCTTACCTGGATAAAAGCATATAATAAAGCAAAGTCCTGAATTTACTGCCTCTCATCAGGATATCTGCATTCATTATTAACTCCCAAAGTTGTATCTTCAGAACCCCAAATGTCAGCTGTTCTGTACTTGTTTTTGGTCACATTTCAATGCTGCTTTTCTATTAAACCTTTTTTCATTGGAGATTTTCCTTTGGTTTTGACTTTTACACTAAAAAATTTCATCTCAAAACTGTCTTCTGAAATATCTATTTGTTCTTTTCCTTAGCTGCTGATGAAGGCCTTAGTAAAATTCAGACTATAATAGGAGATGCTGTGACCTCATTTCTGAGATTTCAAGGAAGTTTCTTTGGCAAATTTATTCTCTTTTTGGGGAGAGTGGTGATGTGTCTATTGTAACAGATTTTACCAAGGAACAGTGCAAAGTACGTATGTGGTACTGTTTGGGTTGGGGGAAGGGAGATGCATATTAACGTGATTATTTGCAGGATGAAAGATAGTGAGGTATTTTAACTGATTTTGGCATTAGACCAAACTGAAAAATTAATGGGCTGTAATGTTGTTGGCTTTGTTTGATGAAGTGCTTAGTGAATGTTATTCAACGGAAGAATAAATATTCTTGATACAGTTGTTGAAAGAAAAGATAAAACATTGCAGCACACTGTAACTTGGTGGTGTTAAGCATTAATTTAATCAGCATGTTAATCATTAGCTTTGGTTTTGGCTTTTAAGTTTTGGAGTTAGAAAAGGCTGTTCGCCAAAGAACAGTTAAGAATGTGAGGAGGCTGAATCAGAGAGGCTTAATTACTAACCAGGTTTGGTTCAGTAACAATGTGGTGTATTGCAAAGGGCTGAGATGGTGAAGCTTTGCCTGACTTCTCTAAATTTAGGTCTGGTAGTGCATTTTCCTTGCAGTGCTCACAAATTTCTTTTCCCTCTACAGCAACAGGATCCCCCTGTATACTTAAAGTTATTATGGGCAGCTGTTATGGCCAGTAAGTGCAAGATAAAAGGATATGTGACTAAAGAGGTAATCTAGCAAGGATAGTTGCATTGAGGTTACCAGTGGATTGATAAATAGTTGAAAAAAATTTTATTGAAGACGTTTGTAGTGAATACAAAGCATATAGCACAAATAAATATATATTTTAGCCATTGCTGCAGCACTCTTCTGGGTATATTAGTGCTAATGCTCCTACAGAGTAGCACTTTGCAGAGAAGAGTATGATGAAATGGGGGATATTTGTTTGCCCTTTGGCATAATATTCTTGTGTGCAGGTAATGCAAATAATTTTTGCCTAAGAAATAGAAATTGTGATTGAAATCTGTGATAATATATCTGGTGGATGCTTAGGGGAAACTCATTTTAACTGCAGAATGAGGGGAGGAAAATTGGAAGAAGTGGCACATTTCTTATCTAAATATGGGATGATCTCTTCTTGGATAAAATATTACATCATACAACCTGTTGTCTTTTCTTGGTAGTTTGAAGCTTCAGCTATTGCATAATGTGTAATTCAAGTTTAGAGGGATTACTAAATTATTTTTCTATTATTTTTTATGTATTGTAAGAGAGGTAGTGGTGATGGAGTTGGTAGATATCTCTGAACTACAGTACCCTCTACTATTGTTCCAATATTGAGTTACTTTTATTAAGTTTTGTTATTATTAATTAAGCTAGGACAAAAATTTCAATTAAAATTAATTATTCTTGAATGTTCTGCATTCATATATCTAATTTGGTGAATCAAACTTAAGACAAAGTGAAGTTGATTTGTATTATAAAGGGACTTGATTACTGCAGATATGATAGAATAATACTGATAATGCATAACTTAAAATAGGAGCAAAATAGGATAAAGATGTACAGATTTTTGTTTTGATATATATCTCAGGTTTTTGTGAGCTGTGAAAGTTAATTTTTAGTGCTTTACAAAAAAGGTACAGAGTTAGCATTGGCAATTAAATTTAAGAAAGGACCAGAATTGATTTAATATTTTCTGGAAATTAATTTCAAATCTCCTACTCTCTGCACAAAGCTTTTGAAGTATTTGTGAAGTGTTGGTAAAAGTGCATTGTATGTGCAACATGGAGTTTTTTCAGTTTCTTAAGGTGGAAGCTGCCTGTTAGACCAATGTCAAAGTATTTTTACTTGGAAACTCTTTACAATGCTGCCTGAGAGATTGATGTGTGTTTAAAAAGAACAGGACCAATAAAATACGGTACATTTCATAATAATGAATTTTTTTTTTTTGAGTAAGGGGAATACCCTTGTGCTGCACAACTGCCCTGTTGTGCTGCAGATTTTAGACACAGTGAAACCACAATTCTTCCTGCAAGGGCTGAAGACTCCTAGAAATGTGACATGGAGTCACACCATTGGTATGAGAAACCCCAGGAATGCTCAGATCTTTTGGAACTGCAGTAATCTTGGAGATGATTTTGTTTAACGTAAGTTCTCAGAGTGCATATGTTCAGGATATAGGAAGCTACAGTCTTAAAATCCTGAAAGCATAATTTGGTTTTCAATGCTGCCCTAGTCTCTGGTATTAGAATTTGCCTTAAAGCTCACTGTAGTGCACTGTATTAAAGAACTGCATTCCTAAGGCCAGGATCCTGTCAGCTGCCCAGGCACTGTTGTTTCCTATACGAAAATAACACTAGCTAATAAGACTTGAATAAAAGCCTACCTAAATTTTTCTTTATAAAAAAAACCTAAAGAAGATATGCATAATACTTGCCTTTGATGGCAAAATGCAGTTTTGTCTTTTGTTAACTGGGAAGACTGATGGAATTCTTTAAAACTATTGAGAGTGGACAGATAGGTCAAACCAGAATACTGATTTTTTTAATTAAAATTTTTGTAATTTTGCACATGTCTAGATACTGTATTAAATTCTCAGAATAGTTTGAGCCTATAAAAAGTTTAAAATTTGAATGGCAAGCTTTTTATTTTTAAACTAATGATAGCAAAAGAAGCCCACTGGGAAAATTACATTTTCATGGCACAGCATTGTAAGATGGACACAGAACAAAAGTTTCTATTAAAGAAAGTACTGTTGTGTTTTTATGGAACTTGGGAAGAAAGTCATGGAGCAAGTAAGCTGGTGACCCATTCCAAAGGTATAACATTCTGGAACTGTATAGTTTCTACCTTTTCCTCTTCTATGGGACTGTTATAGCAGTTCTGAAAGGAACCACTAAATACTTTTTAGTTCCTTCCATAGTTGTATTTAGTAAATGATCTTCCCCACAAACACTAACATAATACTTGATCAGCACTTTGAATAGCAGAGCAGGGAAATAAAATGAAACATTATCAGGAAGTGCTTGGAAGAGTTAAACTGATGCCAGGATTTAATGCCACATTTATTATCTATTGCATTATAGGGCATTACATTGTACTGAAGTTTATAAGTTTATCCTTGTTGTTTGAGGCACTGAGTGTTTGTATTGATGATTCTCATGGCCAGCTTTTACTCCTGCAGTTTTTGAGTTTAGAGGTAGTAATGATTTGGGGCATCATAAATTATTGTTCTGTAGCCTAAAGTCTTGTGGGAAATTAGCATTTTTGAGCATGACAACAGTATTTAATCTCAGAATATTGTCTTCAGAAGCACAGAAAACCCCTATGCAGCAGTTTGGTACAAAGAGTATCCTCCTGCATTTCCCCCCTTACTCTCCAGCTGGCTGCAGAGTCTCACAACACCAACAACCTGCATTGCAGCCATGGGATTGTCATATCCCACAGCCTGGCCTTCCCCACCATCCCATCAGACCTTTCCTGGGGCTGGAGCTGACTCCTCCTGTCATCTCTTAGACACTGTATTCTGCTATTCAGGTCACAGCAGAGAAAGGCTCAGTTAGGAGCTCAGTGCCCAGGTGCAGAAGGGCAACCTCAGAATTTTCATTCCATCTCTTAGTCCTCATGATTTAAGGAATGCCCTCTCATCCCACCCTTGCAACAGCTGCACAAGGGATAGGTTGTCAGGGGTAGTGCTGGTGGGGGATGCCATGGAGTCTCAATGACTGGAGGATTTGAAGAAGAGTTGTTTGTCAGAAACAGGCTGGGTGGTTGTTCTGAAGCAAGAGATGAACCAGGCAGTATCATGAGCTTTCTTCAAAGGCCCTTTTCCAGGATGTTGTCTATAGTCAGCAACTATACTGCTTATCAAAGTCAGATTTACACTATAATTCTTTTGAAAAAATCCTGTGCTTTGCTAGGAATTAAAAAGACTGTCTAGACAGTATTTTTAATGATCTCTCTCCCTTGCAGCTTTTAAATTTTCAAACATATATTTTACTGCACTACAGATAACCTGACATGAAAGGAGAAATTCTCCTTCCTTCCTTCCTTCCTTCCTTCCTTCCTTCCTTCCTTCCTTCCTTCCTTCCTGCCTGCCTGCCTGCCTGCCTGCCTGCCCACCCTTCCTTCCCTCCCTTCCTTCCCTCCCTCCCAAGGAAGACTGAATATTGGAGAGAGAAATTTGTGGTTTACAGGAGGAATTGTGGTAGCTGAGCATCCTCCTCCATGCTCCTTTCAAAAGTGTCCTTTTGCTTATTCCCTGGAAGGCCACACATGCACACAGCAGCAAACACCTTAGCTCTCTTCTCACTCATAGATTTAAAGTGGGCTTTTCGCTAGCTTGGGTCCAAATAATGACTTGCAGGTACAGATTTTATGCCAGCTCTTCCTTTTCTGCTGTCAGCTTCTTCCCCTTCCAAAGCATTGAGATAGTCTGGTATTAAGAGCATGAAAAATAGGTCATATGCTGTAATTTATTGAGCAAAATGTCTTATATTTTCTTATTTTTAAAATTCTTCTTCTTACTGTGCTGTTATTAGCAGAATAGCGTTTTCCCCCCTTGTCTTTCAAAGTACATCTTTGGTTTAGGGGCCTCTGACCATTCCCTGACAGATTAGATCATGACAGCAAAGTCACAACTGGAAACTTTGGGCAGAATGGAAATTTGCTTGTGTAAATTGTGTAGAGAGAGGGAGGAAAAAGGGCCAAAGATGGAGATGGAATTTGCCACAGGGAACTGGCCACTGCCTGGGGAGAAAATCCTGGATGTAACTTCAGTAGTGTGTTTAGAAGGTAAGGAAAAAATCCCAACAGCCTAGGTGATGAAAAAAAAAGCAAAATCAGATGTCACAAACTCTAGATGACCAGAAGTTGGCAGCATCAAAGATGATTTGCTTGCTTGTTATTGATTATGATTCAAAATGTTTAGGAAAATGTTATGCCATTCTAGATGGCAGTCTCATAAGATCTTCTCAAAAACAGATTAAAAAATACTCCCAAGAGCTCTTCCACAGCTAGAACATGATGGACAACTTCACAGAGGGTGTGAAAAATAGAAAGAACTATTCTATGGATATAGTAATGTATTTCCAATGTATATATAATGTATTTTCAACTGGAGAAACCAATCAAAAAAATTCTAGACTTAAGCCATAAAAATGAAATTGAAATTGTAGTGATCATAGAACAATCTGATGCTAAACCAGAAGTTTTGCCAGTGTGAAAGCTTTATAATAAAGTGTGTGGTGTTTGTGCAAGTACCATGAACCTACAAATAGATGATTTTCAGTTAGTTTTAAATTTCAAGCATATTACAGTAGGACTTTTCAATACCTCAACAGCTGAGACTTCATGGCTATTCTGCATATTGGAATAAGAGTAAAATATTATTAAGAAAAATTGGTTCATTTCTCTGTGATCTGGCTCTAGGAATGTAAGAGAAAATGTTCTGTCCCTGTTTCTCATTTTGTCAGACTTGCCATCAAGAGAAAAAGGGTTTATCAGAGAAAAGCACATGGAAATTAACTGAAGTGGATCAAAAAACTGTACGATACTGCATGAAATGCATGATAAGGCCTCCCTACTTTTCTGTAAAGGAAGCAATCATTGCCCTAAAAGTTTCTTTACAGTTCTCATTTTTTCAAGAATAGCTTTATAGTTGCTTATATTTGGTATAAAAAAATTAATATTTAGAAAACTTTTCCCATAAATGTGACAAAAGATAAAATATTGATTAGTATTTTGATTTATAAAAGGCATCTGGATAAATAGAGACTTGAAAATTTTTGTTGTCTTAAACCAAAGTTCTTTCATGCAAGAGAGGAAACAAATATGTTACATGTACACTAGGCTTTTGCTTTCTTGTCTTGATAAAGACTTGCAGTCTTGATAAAGCCTGTCATTTTCCCAAGTGTACAATATGTTACAGATTTTTCCAAATCAGGTAACATGTGCTGTATTGCGTTCAGTTTGAAGCCAAAATAATATTGTGCAGCAGCATTCTTTGCTAAAAAGCAAACATAGGTGATAAGATCCAGTGATTATTTCTTAGGAAGGATTGTCAGGACTCATTAATATCTCATTCAGGTTCAGAAACTGTTGGGCTTCCCACACCTGCTCGTACCAATTGCCATCGACCTGAACTCCTTCCCCTGTTTTTGCTAAAGGTCAGGAATAGTTTGTTGCAGCAAGAACCTTGTTTGTGTTTTCTCCCTAATGTAGAAATCTGAGCTAACAAACTCAGTTTTATACCACCTTGCAAGTATTTGTATTAATAATATATGAACTCAGAGGTAATTGTTGCACTAAACCACATGAATCGAAATCCAGTGCCTTTTTGTAGTTGCCCAATAGTTGTTTCTGGGAAGGTGTGCTCCATTTAGTACCTTTTTGGGCCTTCTTGATTTGAGGCATCTTTGTTGTGAAAAGTTTATAGAACACATTAGCATTTTATATAATCACGATTACTCAATTTTAAAATATCATGGCTCCTAATAACAGTAGTATTTCCACTTACTCTGTGTTATAACTCTGCAGCTAGACTGTCAACAGCTATTAAAATTCTCACTTCTTAAAGTATATTTTAAATTTCCATTTAACAGCAATGCTCTAAAGTTCACTATCACACTTGAACAAAAATTATTGAGTGAACTGGAGACATAAATATTTTTTAGTATTTAGTATATTTTTCACAAGTGAACTATAAATATCATTAGTGCCTAGAATAGAGGAACCTTGAGTAGGCTGAGGCTGGGGGAAACTCCTCTATCTGCTGTACTTCAATAATCTTATACATGTGGAAATGCTGGTCTATTCTTTCTCAAATATACTTTTCATTGTCTCCAGCCATTTAGTGAAACTCAGGGTGAGAATAGTTTCAGGTTTCTTTCCACAGTATAGTTATTTACTCTGCTCTCAATGGTTATGAAGATTATCTCATTAACTAAATGTCAGTGCTCTCTGTTCAAGTCTTCAAAGAGGGAAAAGGTATGTGCAGAGAGACTGGATAGGATAAATGGTGGCCTGATGACAGCAGAAGAGGAAACTGAATAGTACTTTGCAGTGTTTTGGCATTAAATAGGGTTTTCAATAAATAGTGCTATCTGCTGGGAAGTTCTCAAAAAGCTGAGTGGTATCTGTTGACTGGTGTGAGCCACTGCCTTCCAAAAGGTTTCATGGAGGGAGTGGTGATGGGTTCTCACTTTTTTTCCTGCTGGATCTACCTTTTATAGAGAGTAGTATCTTAGCTCTTCGAGAATGCAATGGGTCACCATTTAGAGGTGCCCGTCTTTCTCCATTGATGTGTAGAGGTAGACTTGTTGGTTACGGAAATGAGATTGCTAATTTAAATCCCATGCTGATTGTGACAAACTGATTACAGTCAGTTCCTTTTTTAGAGGAAAGTCTGATTTTTGTTGGTTTACAGCTCACCTATCCACTCCTGTTTTAGTACACTGACACAACTTACTGTACAATTAATGACCTGGTCAAGAGATGCGCTTGGGCCTTGAAAACTCTTGGAAGAAGGGTTATATAACCCAAGTAAAACTTGCTAGAAAATTGTTCAGCTGAAACTTGACCCAGTGTCAGATTTTCGGTTAGAGATCACAAAAAGGGAAATAAAACATAAAAATCAATAAAGAATTCTCACATACCCGTGTACTTTGAAGATGAGGAACATCTTTGGGTGAACAAAATTCTGTGTTAACCTTAATTTTCTTAACACTTGTATGTTGTTATACCCTTGCCAAATTTGATAGTGAAATCAGGAAGAAGTTTGTGAAATTCATGCGATGCTTTTGGGTGGAGCATACATTCTTGAGGCTGTATTACAGATGGAGACCGTCTCCAAAAGCAAAATATGCACTGGCAGCATTTTACTAACAGAGACAGAGCTGTACATTTTTACTGAGGTGTTTGTGTAATGTGTTCAGGTTTGTTCATTTTAGTTTATGCCCCATCTGTAATTTTGCCATGGTTCACACAGCATGCCAACTTCCAGGCTGGCCAGGACACTGTCTTTTTGACTGGAGGCTGCAGATGGTCCCTTGAGTGGATCGATTTATCACAGATCCCATCAGCAAAGCCCATTAAGCTTTCACTGAAGAAACCATAAGCAGTGCATATGCTTTAAGATGGTCCTTATTCAAACACAGCTATTGGGGATCTGTCAGCGAAATTTTGCATAGTTGTTGGCTGTTGGCTATAACAATGTGAGGTGTTTCTTTTCATTGACCATAAAAGGTGTTAGTGATTTTTTTTCCATATAGTGATGCCAGGGCAGTAGACTGTACCCATTATGGGCAGCAAAGCCATCATGTGATGCATTCTCTGGAGAGCAGAGAGCCCAAGCTTCAGCTCAGCAACAAACTGAAGCTATTTACTGCTATTTACTGTGGGGGCAGAACATCACTGTATTTGCAATTGGCTTCACATGTCTTAGAGAGGATAATAGTTTATCTTCAAAGTAACAGTCTGAAAGTAAAAAAAACAACCACCGCCCACCCTGCCCCCCTCAAACAAACAAAACCCCACTGCATATTAATTTCCTGTCTTTCTGTGTAGCTGCTGTCCAGTGAATTACTAGTCAATAGCCGTAGTCCATATTCTGACTCCTATTGTGTTATTGTCTGAAGGTCAGCCTGTGACAATTTTTCTTATTACACTTCTCTTTTCGTGCTCAGCCAACAGGCCTGCTGACAATGACACTCTTTCTTCTAGCGACTGCTTCAGCACTGCTGTTTGTGGAAGATGATTGTGCCCTCCTATGTGTTTCCTTCCATGCAAATCTTTCTGACGCAGTTGTGAGGGAGAAATTTACTCTGCTATGCAGTTCCTGTATTTTTGATTTCTAACCTAAATGATATCTTGAAAGATTGAAAAAAAATTTGCAGTCTCTGGATGGTAGGCCCACAGAATGCTGAGTCATTTTCCCCAAACTGCAATAAACTATTACTTTTCAATTTCATCTGCCTTTTTCCCTCACTAATTTTCTCTTTTCTGTCTTTTTGCCTCAGTCACTTCATATTTATGAAACTCTTTCTTTGTGTCTGTATTTTAATTTCTTGGCCTGGCTGCCCTTGCCTGCTTTTTTTTTTTTTTTTTTTTTTTTTTTTTTTTTTTTTTTTCCCCAATTTTTTGTTACAGATTTCTATAGAGACACTGTGTGCTATTGGTAACGTTGCCTTTCCCTGCTGCTGGCTTTTGCAGGTTTGCTGTTCTCTACCTGCAGACATCAGGCTCTTTACCCAGAACTCAGAGCTGTGGTTAAGAAAAAAGACAATTTAAAATGGTAGCAAAGCCTTTACAGAGCAGGGACCAGTGACCTTGCTTAGGGCATACATCACTAAAAAAGTGCAGATAAAGCAGGTTTGCAATTCCACACATGATGTTTTTTGAGAATCTTTTAATAAAAAGCCTGTTTTTTCTATGTTATCTTCTAAATGGGAAGTTCTTTACATCTAATTTAATGCACTTGAATTATAAAGGACACTCTGCATTTCTGAGGTTCAGCTAAGAAGGAGTCAGTGTTTTTTTTTTTTTTTTTTTGCATAGAAATTGCATAGAAATTGCATAGAAACATCTTGGGTCTGGTTCTGTTTGTTTTAAATATATTTAACCTAAATCAAATACAGAATGTAACACTTGGACACCATATGGATTCATGATGTTTATGAGAAGAATTAGGAGGGATATGAGATTCATAAATCAGGGAGTGGCTCCCATTGATCTGTAAGTGTATTCTCTTTCCTAATGACAGAGATAGATGGTCATGTTCGGATCTCTTGACATTTCAGGGCAGAATGTATGATATAAAGCATAAGAGACCTGCTTGTACTTTGAGTGCATTTCATGCTATGTTTCTAAAAGACCATCCTGTCCTCTTTTTTTTGATACAGAGATAGCAATGTGGAGTATTTGTTTGTCTAGCATGGTTGACCCATTTTCCCTCTCTTTCTGTCACTGTCAGCTAATAACATAATGGCAGGAAAGAAAATAGTTTATGCCTTATTCTCCAGCTACTCTCTTCCACTTCCCCCTGTTATAAAACATTTTTGAGACTCTCCTTTTCTTCAGCCTCTCCCTCTTTATTTTCCTGGGATACAGCTAAGTACTTTGTCGCAGTGCTGCCTTTTCCCCATCAATATTTCCTTACCTGCCCTCAGTTCAGGTGGTTTTGCCTCTCAGGGAAAGGTTAGTTTTATAATCTCAGTGAAACTGTCTTTTTAAAAACAGACAAAGATCAAATTGAGCTGATCAACTCAAATGAAAGAAAATGGAAAGCAAAATCTGCTTTAACTCAAACCCTGTACCTAAGGCTAATATGGATTAGGTCACATTTGGCAAGAGTGTGTATCTCTGGGTTGCTTCTATTAACTAGGTCCGTGTTCTCAGACTTGCTGGAAAAAGAAATAGAAAACTAATTGGTGGAACCTGAAGTTACAAAATTGGCCAAAGACAGGAGACAGTGTGATAGTGTTGCATTTGCTGTTCTGGCTGCATATACATGTTTAACCTTTGAAATTGGTTGGGTTTTAAAATTTTCTGTTGCATCAGTTTGTTTTTGTTTTAGCAGAAGTCAAGAAATACAAAGTTACAAAAAATTTCCTCTTAATCTTAAGAGGCCTGTGATCCACATTCAGAGCAGAGTATAACTGAAGAAGTTTCAATTGAAGGACTAATTGTTTTATCTGGTCACCCTTTTAGTCTTTGAATTATTGCATATTTCCAATGCGTTGCCTTTTGCATCTTGGGTCTCTTACAGAGAATAAATAAGGTGCTGTACAAATATCTGATGTTTTAGACTGTTAGACTTTGGTATAATGAGGTTTTTTCTTAGGCTGTAATCTACAAGTGGGACAGCAGTGAAAAGCCTTAACAGGCCTTCCCAGCCTTGAGCCAAGTCCTGTTAGCAGGACAGAAAGCTATGGATGGGAAGCTAAGCTATGTTCCCACTGAAGTGTTTCTCAGAGCTGTTTGGAACTGTGCTGTGGTCACATACAGCAGACAGTCCACTTTCCTGTGCTGACCCAATTGTTTGCTGTCTTTCTGTTCCAGTGACAGCCCCTGCTGCTTGTGTGCATCAAGACCAGCTGTTGCTTAGCCTGGGTAACCTTTGCTTCCTTCAAAGGCAATTGTGGCTTGAGTGCTTTTGGACTGATGGGGGTCTCAGTGGAGTATTTTGTAGTAGATGTGTGTGCATGTGTTTAACACAGCAGTAACATAGAGGGGAATGTGCTATAAACAGAATAAGGGTAGCAGTGACATGTGAGAATATTTAGTTACTATAGCCTGGGAAAACAGAAACAATGGCCATTTCCTTATAAAGGACATTGTAAATTTTTCCTATATGTCATGCTTTGTGCTCAGTCCAGGTTTCTACTGGCCCATTTCTGTGCACTGATAAGTTTCTTGCTGAGGGCTACTGAGGTGGAGCATGATGCAGGAGTACACTGTAGCATATTTACTGAACTTGTTTTTCATTATACCAAATCTATTTTGTTTAACTTCACTTAATCCATGAGGTTTGAAGCACATGCTTATTATACATGTGATTAATGTATAGATATGTATCTAGATAAGTTACCACTGCTTACCTCATGTCAAGACAGCTGAGGTGTTGGCATCTCCTTACTTCTGCACCCAGCTCAGCCTGGTTGTTGCATGTCTGTCTTTGACTTTAATGAAACTCAGGGAAAACTCAGCCAAGGGCTGCTGCACTGGTGCAGTACATTTCCTATTCTGATATGTATTTCCTTTTCTAGTGTGCTGAGGTACAGTGCAAGCAGGTGCACTATCATCATATAGTTCAAGAAGGAAATAAGACTCAGATTTTACCAATTATCTGAAGTTCTGCTGGGCATGGACCCCACTATCCTAAATGTAAAAGCCCACCAGTTCAAAGATGTCTCTACAGAGCCTTAGAAATGTAAGTGGTTCCTATCTTAGAATCATATGATATTTCAGACTGAAGAAACCTCAGAAGGTCCTGCTCAGAAGAGAGTCAGCTGTGACCATTCAAATCTTGAAAACATCCAGCAATGGAGCCTGTATAATTTCTTTAGGTAATTTTTCCCACTAGCTGACTGTCCTTATGATGGAAGGGTTTCTTCTTATATCAAACCTGAACCCCTCTTTTTTCAATTTATGCTCATTGTCTATTGTGTTCCCACAAGCCATCACTGGGAAAAGTCTGGCTCCCTATATTTAATACTCCTTCCAGAATTTCTCTATTTCTGTCTTTTTGTCTTTCTGTCTGTCTTTCTTTTCCAGCTCCTTGCAAGTGTTGGAAGGTTGCTTCAAAGCCTCTTCCTCAGTCTGAACAAGTCATGATTCCTCAGCTTGTTGTCATGGGGCAAGTCTTCAGCCGGCTGATCAGCTTGGTAGCCCTCACAGATCTCTGGTTTATTGATCTTTCTGATATTGCAAGCCCAGTGCTAGATGCAGGATTGTAGATGTGGTCTAATGAGTGCTAGACAGAAGGTGATAAGTGCTTCTCTTGATCTGTTAGCTGTGTTCCTGTTGATGCAGCCCAGGCATCCTTCTGTGTAAAGGGAAGCTATGTTGCCCATGCAGGGCACGAGCAGAGAGAGGCTTAAGGCTATCTAACATAACAAGGGTGTTTTAAACTGCAGCTTGCATTGTCATGCAAGTAGCAGGAGGCAGATGGTTGAGCCTTCTCTAGCAGCAGTCAGTATGCCACCATGGTGTGTCTCTTTCAGCTCCAACTGTTGTCAGGCTGGTGGTGGAGTCACCTCTGGTGGGACATATGCAAGGCTATCATTGTATTCGGCACCACATAGAGAGAACTGTACACTGATGGCCCTTTGTGCAAGAATTATTGGAAACAGAACCCCGTTCTGGCATGTGAGATTCCTTGTTCATTTGTTGCTTCCTTCCCAACACTTTCAGCTGAGAACTGATAGGCAGAGTTTTAGGGGTAGAGATTTGAGATGAGGTCAGTAACAAAAGAAAGGGACAAGAAGTGAAATGCACTGGGACAGTGAGTCTTGTTTCCCTGGCCAGCTGCAGTGCTGGCCATTGGAAAGACTTTGCCTTCATCCCACTGCTGGTTTTACTTTGATTATGAATGCTTGCAGCTGTCCTTTCCTTATTTACATTACTTAGCAATTGTTGGCTTTGGGGAGAAAAAGCTACCTGATCTGTGTATGAGAGTTCTCAGTAGTAGGCAATTTGCCATTAAGGTAAATAATAATAGTGACAAGAAACTAATGACCATAACAGAATTTGAGTGTTTAAGTATTAAAGATATGTGTCTTTTTCTTTCTCATTTAATCCACTACTAGAAAAATAGGGTCAAATAGGGCAAGTTAAGGGAAGTGATCGTTTACCTCTGTTCAGCCTTGGTGAGGATCTGGAGTGGAGTACTGAGACATACTGGAGTGAAGCAAAGAGCTGCACAGATGAACTTGAGATTGACTTTCCAGTGTGAAAGTGGTTGAACACTTGACACAGGTTGCCCAGAGTGGCTCTGTCCTTGGAGATACTCAGAAGGGGACTGGGCATGGTTGCAAGCAACCTGCTCTAGTTCTCTGTGCTTTGGAAATTTTTAAAGGTCACTTCTAGCCTCAACTCTTCTGTGATTCTGTGATTTAGAAACAAAGATGCAAGAGGGTTTAGAAAAGTCACACAGAATAATGCACATTGTTGAAATGGTGGAGCAGAAGTTGTTGAAGTTTCTTCCTGGAGAGCACAGGAGGTGGGAGTCCAGTGGTATAGGAACTCCAGCTCAGACTCCTTTGTTTCATCTGTATTAGCAAATTAGAGATATGTATAAAACTCATGGTTAAATTGCTGAAATGCTGACAGGCACAATAACTTCAGCCTGTGCTTGTCCTTTCCCCCAGCCTTTTCCTAGGTATGGCTCTGTTCACATACAAGCCAACTTCTGCTCTGCTCAGGAAGTTTGGGTACCCTGTTTTGGACAGTAGGAGAGTTGAGCAGTAGTGTGTGGGCTGCTCTATGGCAGTCAGCCTCACTACCATCAAGTGTTGCTAGGTGTTTTTAATTAGCTAGCACAGATGTGAAAGTCTAAGTGCCTGGAACCATTGCTGGCAACCTGAAGAAATGTCTTTTGCCACAGCTCTAGCTCCTGTGCTTTTAGGCTTGTGGATCAACTGGATTTTCAGGGCAGGACCTCATCAGTCTTTTACAACTGATAGGGAGCCATGAGACTAGACACTGTCTAAGCCAGAAACTCCCGGAGATTGAGCTCCAAGTATCAGCCTAATTTATTACAAATTCAAGAACCTTAAAAGACACAAGAAGACGTTAACAGGCATATTAAAAGACTTCGAAAAAAAAAAAAGGGCACTTAAAAGACATAAAAGTATTCGCATGGGGAAAGTATATATTTTAAATTCTGAACAGCAAAAATAGCTATGCTCTGTTGTTCCATTTTATTTCTTATTAAAGCAGAAATTAAACAGC
The DNA here is from genome assembly GCF_026979565.1 of Vidua chalybeata. Lineage (NCBI taxonomy): Eukaryota > Metazoa > Chordata > Aves > Passeriformes > Viduidae > Vidua > Vidua chalybeata. Next base: position 18,835,890 of record NC_071530.1, read on the forward strand.
TCTGCTGAGAGTAATCCCTGTATCTATTCTTTGTAATATATGCAACTTCTCATCAAAATGGAACATTTAGTTTTTCACTAGTGAGCAATGCACAACTTGTGTATTTTTAAGAACTTTGACAAAAACAGGTTAATTTAGTATGTCCTCAAACTTTCTTCCTGGCCTCCCTCCCCTGCAGTTATCTTTTTACCCCACAAAATTTCTGTCTTGTGAATATAGTTTGTTTTTTCAGGTACTTATTTTGGACTCCATCATAGCTTTTCACCATTTGGATTTCAGTGAAACTGGGGATGTTTATGTGGACTGATGCCCACAGTCTTCAGTGTGGGCAGCTGTCATTCAGATATTTTACTTTTCACTTGAATAACATGCTTAGCAAACTTGGGCTATGGTGTGCAGAGGTCTTTCTTTCTTTGCTTTTGTTGATGCCTTAGCTTTCTCAAGTGAGGTCTTCCTACTCCTGAGTAGAGTAGAAGTGACAATGTTCAACACCCTGGATAGCTGGGTTTTAATAAGGCAGACAGAGCTCTGTCAGTCAGAGGCTCACATGTGCTGGTGCAGGAGGACAGACAGATGAAGGGGTCTGGCAAAACTGAGCTCTTTTGCAGACATGAGCAATGTTTTAAGGTTTAAATCTGTTCTGAGATTTTGCAGTTTTAAGCAGATGCTTAAGAGTTGCTTTAAGCATTTGGAAAAGCTCTAGTTTGAATATTGAAAGTGTTTTTATTTTGTGCATTTGTTCTTGTGTTGAAAGCTATTTATGGTAGGAACTTTATGCTCCTGTCTGGTAGTATATTTTCACTACAGTGTAAATATCCATCTGAAGCTCCCAGGTGTAACCTCAATACAGGCAAGGAAATATAATTATATATCCAAGAGACATTTGCAACACAGTTCAGTTTTGACAAACAGCTTATGGCTTCTTCAGCTTTAAAATACTTTTTTTTTTCCTGAACTATTCAGAAAATATAGTTTTTGTACACTTTTACACAATTTACAATTTTTAGTGTAAATTTCAACAGGCCTGTAGAGGAAGCGATGTGCTTTGCCAGTGATTTCATGTGACTTGGCTGGCACTCAGGGAATGTTGGTCACTGAATTACTTCAGAGGCTCCAGGCTTCTTCCTCACTGAGTTTCAAGGAATTGGTGGAAATATGCTTTTCATTTCTACGAACGGACACAGTTGACTGGATCATTGCATGCATAGATTATTAGTGGATCTGTTGGAAACAAAAATTATCTAAATCCCAATTGAAAGCTTTATGATTCTGTGGAAATTGAATTAAAGTTACTTATAAAAAATGAAATAACTAATTGATGTCTTCTTCATTACTTTTTATAAAATAATTATTTTATTTTTGCATTTTTGAAAGACTTTATTAGTTATAATATGTGTGTAATTGTAACAAAATTTGGTGACAAAGTCACTATCACTGTAGTGAAATAGCATTTTTTTGACAAAAAGTGTTTTTTCATCAAAATGTAATTTACCAGCTGAAATATATTCCACCACCAGGAATCTCTGTGGTCTTGAAACCTTGATTTATTGACTTTTTAAGATGATAGTTTAGTGGTTTTTCTGTCTGTTATGCTAGCAAAGACGTGGTACTGATCATGCACTGACAGGGTAAATAGTTTTTGAAGCGTAAGACCAGTTTTAGGTATTCACGTGCAAGCTTCAGTTGTGAACATATTTCCTGCAATTGTGAGCTTCAACATAGCAGCTACAGATAGTTTGCTTTGCATTTCCTGTCATCTCTCTTTATCTGTTACTCAAAGGCATATATTCAGTTTTATTCTGAATGGATTCAGTTGCCCTCTGAGGGCACTGGCCATGGAGGGTCTGGCTGATGGGTTTGCAGAAATGTAGTAATAGGTGTAGAAGGGCCTCAGACAGTGACATCTGACAGATCTGTGGCCTGCAGCATTTAGGAATAAAAAGAAAAGGTAGAAGATATTTCACTTTTTTTTTTTTTTCATGGTTACGAATACCTTCCCAGGTCTTCTGTATTCCTGTGGTGTAAATGGTATTTAATGACTAAGCTGTGTGATCTGAAGCATGAGCTTGTCCTTTCATGTTGCACATATCACATGTCTTTTCACTATTAGTTCAGTGACTTCCTTTCTTCTCCATCTATCCCATAATTCACCTTTTTGCATTTGATCTGGCAGTGTGATAATGTATCTGCTCTGACATGCTGGGTTTTTACATACCTCATGGAAATAGCCTTTTCTCTGCATTTTGCTTTAGTTAAAGTACTTGGTTTATGCTTTGGGCAGGCCATTTCTGTAAATTGGCTTAGGAATTGCTTGCATTCCTCTTATATGTGATTTTGTTTGTGCCTGTTTTACATCCTAAAGGATTAATTTGTTAGGATATCAGCAGCCATTCATCAGCTGCTCTCTTCTGTCCAAGTGGGGAGATGGAAAACATTTCTTTGCCTTTTGACCTGAAGTTGTTGGAAGGCAGATCTTCAGCCTAAAAGAATGAAAAGCTCAGGAGATCTTATCAAGTTCTGCTTGTTTGCAAAGAAGCAAAATGGATGCCTTGCCCCTGGAAGTGTTCAAGGCCAGGTTGTGGCCTTGAGCAACCTGATCTAATGAGTGGCATCCCTGACCGTGTTAGTGGGGTTGGACTAGATGATCTTTATGGTCTCTTTCAGCTCAAGCCTTTCCATGATTTTATGATTCTATAGTTTGAATAACACTTTCTCTGTGGAAACTTGTGGAAACCATTTGGATGACATGCAGTGCAGTTGCTTCAGTCTCTCGAACAGTATTTGGGTGGAATTTAGGGTCTGTGTCCAAGAAAGTTATGGGAAAGTCTGTGCTCTATGAATTACATCAAGCTCGTTCATTTGCCTAAGTCTTTAATTGAAAATTCTAAGAGCTGTGACAGAAACCCCTGTACTTTAACAGGAAGATACATGGGAATATTGTTTCAAGAAGGGAGCAAAGAGAGAAAGCAAAGGGGAGAGGGGATAGTCTTTGTAACAATACTGATGGAGCATTTAATTAGCAATGGCAACTGCACCTGGTTCTAGCCAAAATAATTAACAGGTCCATGAGGAGCTGAGAGTATAATATATGCAGAAGTTCTGTAGGGGTTTGCAGGGTATTAGTAAAAATGTGATGTGGTTGTTGCTTTTTCATGATAAACACATAAAAGGAATCTTGTGTTTTGATTGAATTACACAGGCTTTAGAATTTGGAGCTTACAGACCAGCTCTTCTGTGAAATATGGCATCCTACGCCACATCATGAGGTGTATAGAACAGTATGTGATGTGTTGTATAGAACAGTATTAAATTAAATTGGTAATATATTGACTTTTGCCAAGGATTTACATTAAAAATTACAGTTTGCTTTTGCACCCTTGTATCCTTTCAGCAGAAAAAGCTAAAGCAGGCTTTACTGAGAGTATTCTTTATTTGTGAGCAAAAGCTGAATGTATCATTTAATAATTTTGTATAGGCAACTGTGCTGTAATATGAAACTGTTTTACACTATACTAGCATAAAATATCTTTTATAAACTAAATAAACTTTTTTTCTATTAATACTAATTCTATAGAAACGGATACATTAAAGGAAAGACATTTTATAAAGCTGCACGATTAACATAGCTGCTTAGAATTTACAATATGTGAATAAGCAACGAGTAAAATTTTCACTTCACAAAAAAGCAGCTTTTCCTTTTTTTTCTCTAGCACACATATAAACGTAACTCTGTTACTTTTTTTGATTCCAACTTGGAGTTGCCGATGATGGCACCATTTTAGCAGACAAATGCTTAAATCACTTTACAGTTAAAGAGGCATTTTTAACTGTATTTGCCGTGTCTTGAATGATAACTTTGGAATTCAGAAGCACCAATGAATTGTCCAATGAAGCTTGGCTCTGTAGGTTTGCTAAAGAAATGAAAAAAAGCATAAGGATTAAAAGCTAGAAAACTTACACAGAAGAGTTAAGAAGTCGAAAACATGGAAGCTAGGAACTATTCCATATTTAGTTTCCCAGGTTTTGACTCATACCTTCAGTTTTAGGAGGGCACAACAGCTGAGCTCCAGTTTCATTACAGCTTTGATCCAGTACTATTTGGCCTAAGACATTTTGAATGAATGCATGTGATGCCTTAAGTTTTAGCTTTCAGATTTTTCAGATTAGGATATAACTCTGAACTTCATATGGACTGTTAGCAAGTTCTCTCCACAGTTCAGTTAGACAAAACAGTCCTTTTCCAGCTGGAGAACCAAGGACACCGCTGCAGCTTCAGGCCCAAAAAGTACAAACAATTGTACTTTTGAGTACAATTGAGGAGAACAGTCTGGGAGGATGGGACTTCATAACCTGAAGCTGTAATTGGACAATTAACCCAATATGTGAATGAACCTTTAAAAGTGTGAAAACTCATGACTCGGGGTCCATCTTGGGACCATCTTGGGTGGAGCCACAGCCAGGCTCCTGTACTGCCCAAGGTGTCCTTTGAAGGCCTTTTTAATAAATACCTGCTTTATTCCTTTAACACTGTCTAACCTCTGTTCCAGGTAGCCTCTCTAAGTACCAGATGAATAAGAATTTCAGTTCTTAGTAGCAAATATTCATTCTTTCAGTCAGTACTCCCTTGAAAGAGAGAGGCTTAATACAGGCAGTGAGCAATAGATAATCACTTGATTTCTGATGTTATTGTCATAGATTTTTGGCATTAAAATTTTAGAATGAAACTTCTCCCTTGTGTTGCATCTCTTGCACTTGAAAAGCTGTCAGAGAAGAAAGCATTATTAGGATAGATGCAAGTTTTACTTCCTTTTGTTTGTGACTGGTCCTTGTATCTGAAAGCCACACATTTAGATGTCCATTTAGGTGTTGTATTTAAATCCTCATACTGAGCGCTACCAATTGCCTGTGAGCATTTACACTTGTATAATTTAGTGTCATGCTGCTTGAGATACTGATATATTGAACGTAGAATAAATAATAAGAAAATGTAGGAATTCTGTAAGAAAATTTGCCATTGCTGTATGCATGAATTATAACTCTTTCACATATGCTTAAAACAGGTCAGCAAGATGTTGATGGGATAAACTATGGGTCATACTGTGTGTTTCCTTGCTCTGCTAGATCAGCTACTGTAAATTGACAAATGAAATTAGTGAGAAACTCAGCTTAAGTTTGTGTTTTTCCTGCTGATATTTATGTTCTTTTGTCTCCCGGATATTTTGGAAGAAATAATAATCACAGTATCTGGAAGAAAATACTATGGAAATATTGAATCATCAGCCTTTTCTTGTGCCACTGGTGATTACAAAGTTTTCTTAAACTTCTGTGAAGTTTTCTGTGAAGTTTTCTGTGTCTAGGTGATGTATAAGCCTGGGTGAGCTCTGGGTGAGCTCACTGAGTGATATCCTGGGAGCAGTCTAGCAGTGACAAATGTTAGTATGTATGTGTGCCTTTGGTGGATTTTGCTGTTGCAGTCAGATTTTTGTTTATTGTTTTGTTTTGCCACTGTTGCCTCCTCCTTTCAAGCTTCTCTGAACTTTCTGTGCATCTTTTTGTGTATCCTTCTCCAGCAGTGGTTCTCACTTTTTGATCTGCTGTCAATGCCTACTAGTGTGCTGCCAATAGATTTCTGCACAGCTCCAGGCTACGCTGTAGTTCTTGGTCTGCTACTGGCTAATTTTATTTCCTCAAGCATTGGAGCCCCATAGCTGAGGAATAGGTAAATTATTGAAAGGGTGAGTGCCTGGCTCCACTGAAAATTCTAGCAGTTCTACTTTTGAAGTCCATGATGATTGGATTTTACTCTTTTTGATCTTTTTGCTGAATCTGGATGCTACTAGGCTGAGATCTGTATTATAACAATTCTTAGTATTATATGATAAGATATGAACTGTGTCCTCCTCCTGCTGTATTTTTTCAGATCATTAAAATTTAAATGTTTTGACCTAAATTTCTCAAGAAGCAAGACTTGCATGTCTCTTTAACAATGTATATTATTATGTATAATAAATATCAAATTGCAAAAGAGAGAGAAAAGAAAAATGTAAGAAATGGGGAAAAAGTTAAGATCACCTGAGAGCTGGGGTATTTTTTAGTTCTGGGACAGTTGGGAGGAAGCAGGAAGACAGCACTCCTTGGTTGTAGAGCATGGGCCCAGCTGCCTGTGTGACACTGCTGGTGTTGGCCTAGAGGCACTTGGCCTTCTGTCTTCACCAAGCTGGCTCTAAGCATTTTTCAGGGGAGCTACTTGAAATCAAAATATCAATATGGGAACATTGCAAATTCAGACAACCCATGTATCTGAAAATGTATTTGAGATAGGTTTTTTGGTGATCTTGGCATTGTAAGTACAAAGTAATTTAATGTTGTGACCTCTATGCTTTTTCTCTAGAACTTAGCCAATACTGGCCACATGAGTAGTGGTATTGCTTTTGGATACATGCTGTGAGAAAGTTTGAAAGTTTTTTTTTGAGTTTACTATTTTCAAAAATTAACTGGTCTTTTAAATTCTGAAATAAACTACTGCAGGTCTTCTATCTTGACCTGTTTTCCATAGCTGCCCCTTCTGCCAGCAATTAAAAGATGGCTGTTCAGTCCAGTTCTCTGTTCTTTGGGGTTCCTCAATGTATGACATAGATTTGCAGAGTTAACTGCTCCGCTAGTTTGGGACAGTAGAATTTAGGAGTGAAATTTCAAATGGTGAAAAGCATGAAATTTGGAATTAGAGTTGGCTACCCAGTTTTTTAAACTATTTTATCTAAAATGTAAACATTTTCTGCCTTGTTGTTTTCAGTAAATAGTTAATTTTTTCTGCCTCTAACAGAGAACAGTAAGGTACTAACCTGAGTCTTGGGGCCAGATAGAGTCAAAATATTTAATGTGGTCCCTAACTTTAGATTTTGAAGGCAGCCCCAGATATGGGTCTCTGCAGTTGTGTATCAAGTGCCAGTTTGGTAGCACAGTGTGCAACATGTGCCTGGTTTTATGGGATATGTGGACTTTCACTCACTTCAGGAGCAAAGGTGTTATGGCTTACCCCAAAAAGCAAGTAGAATATCCATACTTTTTTTAAATGGATCTTACTGCTTGCTAACTCTCCTGCAAATCAGTACAAGCTCATCACTCTAGGGGATTATTCTCATAAAAAAGGAACTTGCATTTAGCTAGCATATGCGAGAAACTTTCTCCTTTACTTCAAGGAAGAAGTACAGGTACAGAAATTAAATATTTGAAAAGTTTCTTGCAGAACAGAAGGCAAAGATTGAAAAATGTTATCCAAAGCAAACTAATTGCAGCCAGAGTTCTTCATACAGTGGGTTAGATTCAGGTAGCCAAAGAGAATGCCATCTTTGGATAATTTCTGGAGAATTGTGATGTATTTCTTGTTCACTTCATTGCCCAAAACTGTATTATGCACTAGTTACATTATTCCTACTACGAAAGCCTTTATAATTGCATGCAAATAAGTGATCTTGCAGAGAAAGCTCAAAACAAAAGAGAAAACACAGAGAAATCCCTCCTGGAGCTTCAGAGCTGCAAGTGCAACTGAGCACGAATTTCAAATCAAGTCAGCTGTGGGCAAGATCTCTCTCCTGCTGGTTCTTTCTCTGCTGTTTTGCATCTTATATGTCCTTCTGTGAATGACACAGTTTCAAGATAAGAAGGTTAAAGCAGTCCTATGTCTCTTCAGTCTGGCAGTTTAAACACTCCCAAGCAAAGCTCAATACCTTGTCAGCTTTATCCTGCAAAAATTATTTTGTCATGTGTCTTCTATATGAGACTTAATTGGAAACCTGTGTTTCTCCTCTCTCTTTTTGTGCTGTTTGTTGACACGGGCTCAGATCACATTTACCAGATTGGGCCCTTGCTGGTCTGAGATGGAGCTTCCCTACCTGTCCATCATTTGTGAGCTTCAGTTACATCCAGACCTGCTAGACTATTATTCGCTATTTAATTTCAGTTTTCAATTTTTGTATACTGAAGTGCTAGTTTTAAAAGCATAGCTAATTTTTATAGTTTTCTATAATTCTTTTAAGATTGGTTTAGTTTTATTATATTGTCTTATGGGTTTATTTTGTTCAAATCTGCATTACTGCAAGTGAAAATAAGTTTTTGTTTGGTTTTTTTTGTGTTTTTTTTTCTTTTTTTTTTTCTTTTCTTTTTTTTTATTTTAAACCTTCTCTTTTAGAGTTTGCTTAAATTAGAAGAATAGTTTTTTTGGGCAAAACATAGGAGAGGACAGATAGCCTAATGTGACAGCCAGTGATGGCAACTGGTGTTATGAAGAGATGTGATGGAGCTGACCCTCTGCTTAGGAGACTGATTTTGATTTGTATATTTTGTACCTATTCTCTGGTTAAAAAATATCACAAATTTAATGTTGCAGGCAAATATGGAATATGTATTTTAGAGGAGATAAAACTCCATAGAAATCTAGTAATTCTGACATGGTTAGAATTCTGTAACTGCACAGTTAATTTACAGTTATAAGACACAAACACAAATCTCTTAATAATTTGTAAATGTTGGTTAAGTCAGAGTGAGGTATGAGGAAGGTAATTCCAGCAGATGCTTGAATTTATCTCAGTCTTTGAATCTGACCTTTTACAGAAGAGACAAAAGCTGAACTTCATCCCATTCTCTCTCAGAACATTTTTCTTTCCTTTTGTTGGATTGAGAGCATGGAAAAACTGATGAAAACATTGCAGCTAAAAAAGTATTTAGGAAAATTTCTATGTTTAGTCATTGGAAAAGCTAGGTAACTTTCAGGTGCTTTCCTGTGTTCTCAGAGGCTTTACTGATCCTGTTTTCAATATAAGGAGTTTCCTCCCAAGCAGCAAGAGATTGAGTTGTGGTTTGTTTTATTAAACAAGCCATGCAGCTGAGGCAGGCAATACAGTAACCCGCAGCAGAGACACTCTACTGTGTATCCTGATTTGTTCTGGAACTTCTTGTATAGATCTTTATACAGGATTAATCCTAATAGCATTAGTGTGGTAAGACATATTGCTAAGTAGACTTAGACAACTAACAAAGACTTAAAACAAACAAAAAAAATCCTTTGGACATTGCCATTAAATAGCTGACATGAGATCAACCTCCTTAACCAATTCCTGGCTCTTTCTCAGACATCATCTTGGACAAAAGGGAAGCTGAGCAATGGATTACCAGGGACCACTGTCAGCCCTTTGAATTAAAGGCTATTGCCATCCTTATCCTTATTCAGAACATTTTGATGAAATCGGGTATAGACCTAAACTGATAGTTAAAGAAGAAGATTATTGAATTTTAACACTTGGGTTTCAGCCTTCTATTTCAGACAAAAGTATCCAATGGTACAAGGTATCTTTGATAGTTTTCACATAATTTAATATCTTAAAAGCTGGTAATTATCCTGAAGGCATGGTATCAGTAAGCTTAAAACAAATGTGGAAAGCTGAAGATAGGATTTAAATTTAACACTAGTCTTTTTAATGCATTTGAGGCAAGAATTTCCATAAATTAGAAGGGATGTATCTAAACCCATGTCTTTCTGGTTTGAAATACCATGTGAGTGGTTTCATAAATCAGCTGCAGTTAAAATGACAACCCATAGTAGAATGCACTGCTAATTTAATTTTGCTAAATGATTCTTATTTTAATCGCTGTAATACATTTTGATAAATGGTTTAGATGATCAGTTTAAAGACCAATTTAAATTTCAGCAGTTTTGTTCACTTGTCATGTGTATTGTTTTCTTCCGTGGTCAAGTGTAAATACTTTTCATTGATAAAATCAGTTTACATAGTATTTTCACGCATATTAAAGCACTGCTTCTTCAAGACTGAACATACCTTTTTTACTTGAAGTATGGAGCTAGTGCTTCTGAAATAAATAATGATCTTAGATACATTGGTTCTCAAGTGGTTTGCTTGCAATGTTGAAATATCTCTGAGCTTCTGAATACTAGTTGTGGAAGAAAGCATTTCTTTTACAAATAATCAGAAGTAAGAGCTGGTGAATGACAGGGACAAGGTGTATGTTTTTATGCTTCAGAATAGAGAGGTTTAACTTGAGAGCCTGGGCTGGCAGTTCTCTGCTGCTGTTCCTGACAGGCTCCCTGGGGGCTGTGGCTCAGACACTTGCCTCAGTGTTGTCCACACAATTTCCAAGGGGACCAGGTCAAAAATGCTGTCTGAGCTGGCTGCACTCTGTGTTCTCCATGTTAAAAAGGATGAATTCATGTGATTACTATGATTATACTACTAGGGTCATGATATGTAACCATGGTGTAAAGCAGTGCAATGAAAGTTTATGCTTTCAGCATTCAACATGTGTATAATGTAATATTTTAGATGCATGTATGGCAGATTATATTTTTTTAGGGATAGGAATTTTGTCATCTACAGGAGCTATCCATGGATATCTCATGGCTGCTATGTGGAAGGCTGCTATGCTGTAACGTGTGAATTGTGCACCATTGCTACAATCTTCCTTGGGCATCAGCAAGCCCTGGCTGTGAGGTGGCTTGTTGCTTTCCCCATCTGCTCATTGCTGCTTTCCAAAAAGGGCTTGTGACCCTCCTTTTGGCCAGTCTGGCATTTGTTTTTTGCCTCTATACAGAAGAATGAATTGTGAGACAGAAAAAATGAAATAAAGGAAAAAAAAAGAGAAGCCCTTCTGGAAGTATCTTCCTTGTCCCAAGGTATTACACAATGCTGGCACCATCTGCCTCATGCAAAGCCTGGTTCTGCCTCCCTGTGTGTTGCTGGAGCTGTGGTGAAGCCGTTCTGCTGGCATTGGCTGGCTCTGACGGGTGGTGGTGGGGGAGCCCCTGGTTTGAAAAGGAGGGAAGGGGCAGCAGCATATGCAGAACTCAGTGCTCTCTCTGGCCAAAGCTCCATCTTGGGTGGGACTTTGGGAGGACTTGGCTGTAACTCCAAATGAATATTCTGAAGGGTGTCATGCTTAGAAATTCTGCTTTCTAGTTTTCAGTGACGTGAGCTCTCTGAGACAAGTGGCTGACATAAACTTAGAGTAGCATTGTTTGTCCATTTGCTAGTACCCAGTCTGGGATAGTTCTTGCATTTCTGTGAGGAAAAGCTTTCTTTCATAAAGATGTTTTCATTTTTGCTCTTTCTATACAGTTATTAGCCCTTGAGAGCCTGAAGTCCCTAGGTTGTCCTGTATTTCTCCTCTGTTTTCCCTGTGTAATGACACCACAAATGAGGTGATGTTCCACATCCTCTTGCCGCAGGAGTCTATTCCATTGTGCTGTGGTGTAGAAGTCTGGCAATGCAAGATGTCATTTGTTGGGGGAATCGGGTCTGGAGCAGTCAACTGTATTAAGTTCAGGCAGCATTTCTCATCAATTATTAATTTTGCATTTCTGAGGGGGAAATATTCAGATTTTGGATAAAATCAGAAATCCTTAATTTTTATGCTTGTTTCATTTTTTCAGATTTTTTTTTTTTTTTACTGAAACCATACACTTCATGGAAATAGAACTTGTACAGAGAAAATTTTCTTACAAAATACAGTTTTGAAAGAAAATATGTATCATGTTTATACAGAATGGAAATTTTATGATGAAATCATAGCAACAGCATACAACTAGCTGCTGAAAGAACGCGCTAGAGATGGCCTGGAGTTTGAACATGGAAATGTTTAATACTGCATATCCTCTGTCTTCAGACACTTACTGCTTACTCTCTCTGTGGAACTTGTACTGCAGTTGTTACTGTGTCTATAACACTGTGCCTGTTGTCTCTTGTACTCTGAAATGTTGGAGGCACAAATAGGGGAGCTGGCAGACATGGGAAGCTGTGAATGGTAACTGAAGATGTGAGTGCCTGACGTCATAGGAAGGCGAACATTTTAGTTTCAGACTGAAAATAATGGAAAGTAATTAGTAAGAATTGGTTTGCTCATGGTGCTCCTGGCTCATAATATTATGTCTATTTTTGGATGTGCTGTTTCATTTTGCTATTTGCTTCTTTTTGTGGTCTTTCCTATTAGGGAACTTCTTGTCTGACTGTAAAATTACAGGATAAATCCATGAAAATTAATAAATAGTGGCTCTGCAAATGAGGAGGATTTGACTGCTACAGTTCACAGAATCACAAAATGATTAGGATTGGAAGACATCACCAAAGGCCCTCTAGTCCTACCTCCCTGCTCAAGCAGGCTTCCCTAGAGCATGTTACCATAAAATGCCAAAGCAAATAGTAGGAGCATATTGTAAAGATGTAAAATTTCAAATGGAAAGAGAGATGCCTGATGCATTGCAGTTTTGAGACACGACAGCCTTTGGTGCTGGATATTACAGTACTGTATTGACGTATTTACTGTTAAAGCATTTGACTTTCCTCTACCAGAAAGAACCTGCCTTGATCCTTCTGGTTCCTACACTAAAGGACTAAAGACCCTGTGGTACTCCAGCTGTGCTCTCTTATGTAGCATTGGTTTCTGTAAAATAATTTCATTTTAAGAGCTTTTAGTTAGTCTTTGTCCAGCACATGACTATTCCAAGACAATGCAGTTAAACGTAGTTTTGATTACTCTATTGAAAGCAAATTTTGGCTGATTGGTCTTTGAAGTCAGTGGGCAGGATGAATAGATGGGATTTAGACCATTACTCTTTTGTGTTGTTTCTGTAAGGCATGTCTGACACAATATTTTTAAAGATTTTAATTCATAGCAAACAATGAAAATTCTGTACACTGTAGGAAAGAGTGCTGGGATGCATTTGACTTTCTAGCATGTGCAAATATTTACTGTTTGGCTTTGTACTTCTTCTTCTTCTAGACATTACCCAAAGCAGTCCTTCACTACAGTGGCTGATACACCAGAAAATCTTCGCCTGAAGCAACAAAGTGAATTGCAAAGTCAGGTAAATAGAAAAATTCTTTTGTCTTGTTAATGTTAGATGGTCAGTCCACTTCTTTGTAGTTTTTCTAAGTAGTAGTAGTATTTCTGTGTACATGCATAGTTGCACTGTAGTGTAATTATAAAACATTTGTCAGTTGGTATAAGACTGCAAAACTCAATGTTTTATTTCTGTTCTCACTTATACTAGTTACTATACAATTGTAAGTCCATTGGCATCACTGGAATCCTTCATTTTCATCAGTACATGAAGCATCTAAACAGTTATTAATGTTAGAAGTGATACAGCTTAACTCAAAGGGTTCATTTTCCTTTGACAGCTTGCATTAAACTTAATAATAAAATAACGTGAGATTAACAAATAATGAATTTGTCATTAGCAGATATTTAGAAGCCTTTAATATTTATCAAAAATGAAGTGACTAAATAATCAGTTTATGGATCTCTTATGGCCTCTGTCAACTAATATATGGGGCAGTCTGTAAGCTAGTTGTGATAAACACATTATCAATCAAAACTTATGCAGATTAATAAGAAATATATTTAAATTAAAATGTAAAATGAAAAGGGGAAAACAAGAGAAGAACATGGCAAAGAAGATTTAGGTGACTACCATAATATAAAGTTCTGGTTGATATTAATTCATGTTTATCTGAAAAGCCCTCCTCTCCCCCACTCTCCAGTATCACTTTATACTGTTTTAAAGTTTTAAATTATGTAACGCTGGCAGTTGTCCTTTGTAAGACAATTGATAATATTTGATTGCATTTTATTTTATGAAAATTCTGGTTTTCCTTCCGGTTCTACTGTTTTTTTCTAATGGTACCAGAGTTACCATTGTGTCACAAAGAGGAACTTAAAACCAGTATTTTACAGGTCTTTTAAAAAGAGTATAAGTTTTCAGCCCACTGTTTTTTAGGGGTTTGAGAGAAAATGTTGGGATTCAGTAGAATAATAAAATGTTACTGCTCTTTATAGAGGATATAGGAGAAGTGGCCTTCCCTAACCTGTTTGAAACATGCTTCTGTGGCACTATGAAAGCATAAGGAAACTTTTTTTGGGTATTAGTCTCTATTTTTAAACTGAAAACGTAGCATTCTAGGATACTGGGTAAGCAGTATAAGCAAGAAATGTGGAGTTTGCCCATGAATAAAATTGCTGCAACTGTTCACAATGCACGGTAATAAAATGTTAGATAAGAATCTACTCAAAACTTAGAAATTGAGAGAAACCCTTAATTTTTACAATATGCCTTTTTTTTCCAATATTACTAGTCAGCAAAAGACTTGCAGATATAAATTATAAGAGCAAAAAATTGCCTACTTGGAAGAAAGGCCATAATGTTTTTTCTAGATTTTCATCTAGACTGTGTTAAGTAGTTTAACCTGTGAATCATTTCAATGCTGACATAAAGATTCCAGGTACTTTTCCTTATCCAATATAGATCTTGTCCTAAAATATGACTGTAAATTCTGAATACTTTCTGTAATACTTTCAAGAATATAAGGACTTGCCTTGAGAGAAACTGCTATCTTCAATCAGTCCTGTTGGCTGTCTAGTCCCTTGTCTTGTCTTTTCAGGGAAAGACTCCCAACCAAAAAACCAAAAAAAAACCCAAAAAAAACCCAAAAAACAAACAAATAAACAAACAAACAAAAAAACACAAAAAAAAACCCCAAAAACAAAACAAAAAAAAACCCCCAAAAAACCAAAAAAAAAAAAACCAAAAAAAAACCCCAAACAAAACCAAAACAAAAAACCAAAAAAACCCCATGGGATATAATTTGGCATTGTTCAGGTCTCATTCTCTTTCAGTCCTGTGCAGTAGAAAAAAGTGTGTGCATGGTTCAAGAAAAGCCTTTCATATGAAACTGAACTTGGCTGGATGGAACCACATTATTACTGCCTTCCAGTATTCATCAGAGCTGCTTGAGCCTCCTGCCAATGCATTTGACAATTTGGGATTGAGCAAATTCCGTGTTAGGCAATGTAAAAATTATGTTGACTACTGAATAAGGAGAATTGCTTTTCTAAAATAATAGCTGTTTCTAAGTAAACATCTTTAATGCTTTTAGTTCTGAAGAGGCATAACCTTGTGTTTAACTGCAGGATTCCCAAGAATTTTTTCAAAATCTGTAGCTTTAGAACTATTTATTTTGTTCAGCAAAACATGAAGAACTACTAAAGGAAACACCATTAAATATTGTGTATTCTAAAATACACGTTTTTGTAAATCTGTTATTTTTTATTTACATTTAAGCAGCAATTGACAGTGTTTTAAATTGCAGTGCTGGGTCCTTGGTCAAGAGTCCAGTAAGGTCAGCATCAGGTGCCAGGGTGTCATGTTGACATAACACAACAAGAGCAAAACTAACAAAACAAAATACTGTTTTCTTGTGGAGTCAATAGAAAATGGATAGCTCTTTGGAACACTTGAAAAATCACGTTTTTAAGAAGTCAAAAGACAGCATTTAAAAGCTTTCCAGAGCTGTTTCTGTTCTTCTATTTTATATAATATCAGAGTTTTCCCCCCTTTAGGATTTTGCTTCCATGGACTTTCATTCAGCTCTGTAGTTGGAAGGAGATAAAAATGCATTTTGGAGAGGCTGTGTTTATTTTCCATTCTGGAGAACTCCACAGTCCAGTATGCCTCCTGACAGGAGAAAAATGAGTTTGGAGGTCTTTCATCCTCTAGGTAAAGAGTAGAGACAGAGATCCAGTGTCTCAAACAAGATTTTTCTTTATGCCTCTCTGATGAAAAATCCTTGTCTTTTTGGTGAAGTAGTGCATTCTCTTGCTCCATAGTATGCAATGGATACTTTTCACATTCTCTAGCCTCTCTTAAATAAGCTCAGGTATGGAAGTTACTGATATGCTCATCTCAGCTTTGTTTACTTGGGAATTTCCTTCATGTACTTTACTACTGATCTCTCGAACTTTACAACAGTGTGAATTGCTCCATGGCCTTTAGTCCTCATCTGTGGCAATTCTGTGTACATCAAAAGCTGCCACTCCCACTGAACTTGCAAAAAGAAACAGAGATGTTCTGCAGCAGTTCTTGGCGGGAAGAATATCAAAGTGTCAGATCAAAGAGAGGGCTGATGTTTAAGGTGTGTTCTACTCCAGCACTTTCTGAGGAAATGTACTTTCCAGTAATTCATAGGGAACTTGGTACAAAATCCTGGGTCTTGTCCTACTTTCTTCTTGTCCTGGCCTGTTGTAACGCACCCTGAGGCTTCTGTCCTTGGAAACTCCAAGTGCTTCTTTGACAATTTCTTGTACTACCCTTATAGGAACTTGGATAATTGAAAGCATATCTGTGTTTCTTTAGGAAGAAACATACTTGCAGTTTTTCTTGATAAATAGAATTCATAAAGTGTTGATTTTCATGAAGTACCATAATGTTTTATGAGACATATGCAGTTGAATCAGACTATTATCCTAACAATATTATATTTTAACAGTCCTTACTTTCTCAGGAATTAATGGTGCTTGGATCTTTATCTGCCAGATCTCACCAGGATAATCATGGTATCATTGAGCATTTGGAATAGAGTCAGCCATAGAAAAGGGAATAAAAAATCTTTATGGTCAGATGTTTGCGTCTGGGACGGCCATGTTCCTCTTTGTTCAGGCTGAAGAACAGACTGACTCTGTGTAGCAGTTTCATGTGAAAGCGCAAGAGGTGACAGGTGTAAACTGAAATATAGAAGACTGCATTTATGCATAGGGCAAAACATTTCTGGTGTGAGGGTGACTGAACACTGGCAGAAGGTGCCTGGAGAGGTTGTGGAGTGACCCTCCTAGGAGATTTTCAGAAGAGGACTGGGCACAGTCCTAAGGAATCTGTGGTAGTTGCCTATGCTTTGAGTAGGGTGATGCACTAGACGACCTCCAGAGTTCCCCTGTATCTTCAACTCTTCATATTCAGTGATTTGTCTCTGTCCTGTCCTTCCTTGGGTTCCTCTCAACCATTTAGCTCATCTTCTTGCCTTTTTCTCTTTGCTTCTCTGTTTCAAAAACATGTTAGCAAACTTCCAGGCAGATTATTTTTATTAGCTTGATTTGTTAAAAAAGCCTTTTCAGTTTATATGCACCTCTTTTATGAAGTCTTTGGAATGAACTGCCACAGTGAATGCTATAGGAGAATGAACTGCTGTATGGATTATTAAAGCAGACACTGGATGGATTTCCTGGGGTACCCTGAGTGAGCTCATTGGAGAAGTCATGGAGAAAGCAGATTTTGGAGCTGGAGACAGAGATAAAAATATTCTCTTTCAGCTGAGAAAAGGAGGAAGCAGTATGATATGGCAAGCAGAGGGACTTTCTTATACCTTTATGGGTGATTTTGTAAGAAGACCCTGGAACATATTTTAAAGATGGGACCTTTCCAGATAGCCGTCAGGAGCTGATTAATTATGTATTCCTCTCTCCGGTTATCTGAAGATCTGAACCCAGTCCACCCTATGTGTATGAGGAGAGGGTTGACAGAGCCAGGAGAGTGCAGGCTTCTCAGGCATCTTCTTGCTATTATTTGTGAGTGATAAGTCCTGGAGATGTTGATTGGGTTGATGCATTAAAATAAACCCAGACTGCCTGCAGAAAGCTCTGCCCTGCTCCTCTGTGAACCCCTTCGCAGTAGTATTTTGTAAATCATGCTTACCCACCAATACTGGTTTGTTCCTTCTTTCCCTCTGAAGACTAATTAAATGGCTTTTTTAATCTGTGTGAATCAAAGGCATGAAAATAATTCTTTATGTGAATATTACAAAACTCCAGAGGAGAGCAGGAGGCAGAATGAATTTCAGTTTTCTGGGAAAATGGTTGTCATCTCTTCTGATTTTTATCTTGCCAGATATGTGAGGGATTTTGTCTACATCCTGTCTGCCCTGGACTGGCTCCTGTTACTGTGACACCATGTATCTATGCTGTTTCAGTTTCATTGTTTTTGTTGTTTATTTGGTTTCCCCCTGTTGCATGTACTTAGTCTGTAAGATTCAGATTATAACACTACTGCTTCCCCTCCTCTCCTCTCCTCTTCTGTCTGCTGCTCTTTGCTATCATAGATGCTGAACCAGCATGTGGAGAGAAGCACGTTGTAACCCTATGGTTGGGAGACACCAGAACACGAGGCAAAGACACCAAACAGGGTGTAGTAGTGATAGATAAACAGATTGTACAGCAGAGAGGGAGTTTCTCTGTGGAATACATTTTGGTGTTATTGACACATTTGTGGCACCTTGAAATTCTTTGAGTCCATATGTAAAAATACAAATCTTCTACTGAGACATAAGATACGGTTATGGGCTACTTTTTGAAATAGAAGTGTTGTTTGCCTTAGCTTTAAGTTGTTAAGACTGAAGTATTAAATCTAATTCCTGGTACTGTCTGCATATCCTAATTAAAAAAATAATCTAATATAATTTGCCTGTATTATTATACAGAATTTTATACTGACTTCCAGTGGTAATGTACTGATCAGTGTAGGAAATGCTACTTATAGAAAGGAGTTCAGATAGTAGGTTTTTTTTTTTACTTGTTTATGAAAAGGACTATTTTTCTTATGCTATTGACTGTTCTTTCCCCTGTTTTCTTTTTGAGTCATATCACACCTCGATAATCAGTAAATTAAGCTGTGTAGATAAAGGCAGTAAACTATCTTTCTTTTTTCTGAACTTGTGTTATCGTGTGTATCTGTCTATCTGTTATTATGTGTACATTAGCAAAACAACTGCTTCAGACTACTCTTTTTGTGCTGTTTCCTCATTTCTCTGAAAAAAAAATCTGCAAAGATAATGATGAAAGGAGCACATTACAAAGCAAAGATGAATACTTGCCCAAAATGCCCAACATTTTAGACAGACTTGCACATGAGCATCTATAGGAAATGGTAACTGAACAGCTTTTCACTGTTGATTTGATGATACAAAAGTAAAAGTGTGACTTTTTTTTTTCATTAGTGCTTGCCCTGTTGTTATTAAACACAGTGATGTGAAAAACCTTGTGTAATTTGATAAGAGAAAACCAGAACAGAACTGCATTTAAGGAAGCACAGTAGTATCTGGAGAGTTTTGGAAGCAAGCAGCGCAGACTTCCTGCTAGCTAAAAAGTTAAGAAGCCTATAAAGTACACAGTCATGGGAGAAAAAAATGCATCTTCCAGTACTAAGACTCAGAACTAAGCTGCAAAATACATTAATATAATTAGATAAATTTTTCTAATATATATTAATGAGATTCTTTTTAGTTATGTTTTTGTTGGATTACTGCACAGAAATTCAACCCACATGAAGGGAAAATGCATTCAGTTTTAGAGAATTTAAAATAAAGACTGAGAACAGAATAATTGACATAACAAATGAGGCATCCAGGGATTGCAATCAGGTGCTGAGGATGTACCTGTACTGTAGAGTACAAGAGGGTCAGGAAGAAGTTCCTGATCCCAAAGACAAATTGAGTGTTCTGTCCACACTGTGTATGGACAGAATGTGTATTCCCCCTATAAAATATATTTTTTTTCCCCCATTTCATAGTGTTTAAGATGGTGTCTAAGAAGCCCATCAAAGTGGCATTTGAGAAGCATGAAACTGAGCATGCATGAAATGTGATGGAAATTGGGAGTTTGTAGGGTCAGTGTCCTCTGGGTTGTGTGCAGTGACTGGTCAGGTCAAGAGGAGCAAAACTGGTGCAGGCATGTCCTTACTGCCCTTCAGGAGTGCTCTCTCCTCTGAAGTAGACACCGAGCTGTGCCAGGCTGTGCCTTGGGAATGGCTGGGGATCAAGGCTATCAGTACTGAGTTTGTCCCCTTCCCCCTGTCCTGTTTAGCAGAGTATTTGTACTGAGAAAGTCTGCCAAAACCAGAAAATGAGATCTCATCACTCTTTCTTTCATTTCTGGGCTTCAGATCTGCGTATTTCAGGCTGCCACATTCAGTCAAAGGGGGTCCATGCTTCCTATTGCTGACACTGCTGTTTATTCACAAAAACTGGCAGTACTTGTGATCGGCAAGAGGAAATTTCTTTCAGTAGGTAACTGGTCTGATCTAGTGTGGAGTATTGGTCATGTCATCATTAAAAGGAAGGACAGGTAAGGAACATGTCTTTATTTACTCACTCTGGAATATCAAAAACGAAATTTTCAGGAATATGGTTTTTACTTTCTTGATGTTGCTAGTATCTTCCTCCAGAAAGTTATTAGTTTTTGTCTTAGACTTCCATTTCTGTAATGGCTGGGATGAATTATCTCTTCCTCCACCCCCTCATCAAAATGTAGTGGCATATTTAATAATTAAGTGGTATATTGAATAATTTAATTAAATAATTAAATATGTGACATATTTAATAATTTGAAAATGGCATATGAGTATTTTTGTTAATACACTTTCACCCAGGGTAACAGCCCAACTTTTATCCAATGTGAGATTATAGGAGTGAATTATGCATCAAAGGATTTGATTTCCAATCCAATGGAATGATTTCCACTTAGTTCCTTATATATTTTCAGAAATACTGACCTGTTTCTTACCAATGAACAAAGCTAGTTTTCCATCTTGTAATGAGACCAATTTTTGTCTTCATTTGTGGCAATATCTTAACAAAATTCAGAGGTTCTGTACAGGGAATTTATAGAGGCAATGTTAATTTTTCCCTTCATTTTTTTCTTGTCCTTAGTCTCAGGGCCTTAAATGCTGAAAGAGTATGATAAGCAACTACATTTTCCCTAACTTTATTGGTTTTCTGAAAATGTTTTGAATTTGGTCCTTATGTCTTGTTTCAGTTTTTTTGCACAAGGTTGAGCCACTTTTACTCTTTAGAGATCAGAGGCTTTTTTTTTTCCTGCTGATGCTACAAGGTCAACATGTCATGAAGAATTTCTTTGCTGAAAGGGCTGTTAAGCATTGGAACAGGCTGCTGGGGTGGAATCACCATCCCTGGAAGTGTTTAAGAAACAACTGGAGGTGGCACTTTGTGCTGTTGTCTTGTTGGCATGGTAGTGTTTTATCAAAGATTAGACTCAATGTCTTGGTTTGAAAAATCAGGTGTCTGCTAAGGAAGGCAGGACCCTCTCTTGAAATAGAAAATGTAAACCCCTTCCCTCCAAGTTATTATAATTTTGAAATTAAGGGGCTCTCAGGCAAAGATGTAGGAGTAGGAATAACAGATATTTATTAGGAAAAATAAAAATGCAGTAATACAAAACAACACTCACAGAATCATAATATGACCTGACACCCTGTTGGTCAGGGTGTTGGCAGCAGTCCCATTAAATGGTGGCTGCAGCCCTCCTGCAGTGCCAGGTGTGGTTCTTTTGGAGCAGTGATCCTGTAGAAGGGTGGAGTTTTCCTCTGAAGATCCAGTGGTGGTGTAGATGGGCCTGGTCATCCTCTGGGAATCCAGTGGAAAAAAAAAAGCTGCTCCTCTGGGAATTCAATGGGAAAAGTCTGCCTGTGGTGTTCCGAATTTCAGATTATATCCAGGTCGGAATGCTTGGCTCCTCTCCCTGGGCAGAGCATCTCACAATGGAATGATGTAATTTTGTCAGTCATGCAGTGAGACTCAGTGGCCCATTAACAGAAGATATTTCCCCAGAGGAAGGATGAGTCATGGAAGAGATAAAGAAAACTGTCCCACCTGGTTTTAACAGGTGGCCCAATTAACAAAAGATGACTGCCCCACCTCTAATAGATGGGAATAGAATACACACCCCTGGCCACATCTTGCATTAGCAACCTATGGCACTCGATGATCTTAGTGATCTTAAGCAACTTTAATGATTCCACGATTCTGTGACAGTGTTTGTAGTTTGAGGGATTCTTGAGAGGGATCATTGGTCATAATGTTGCATGGTTTGGCAGATATCTATAATTCTCTTTCAAAGGAGAAAGCAAATTCAAAGTTTTAACATATATTTAAGTTTACCAATAAATTGAGAGGGCAAATCCTTTGCTGGCATTCCTCTGGAAATTGCCTTAAATACATTGTTAATTTGTTCGCTAGCTGAATATTTTTTCAATAAACTTGTTACATGTTTGTATGTGATGGGAGTGTAGAATTAGAGAATTTCCATGACCATGATTATATTTATTCTTATTTGATGCAGTTATTTTCTTCATTAGAATGCATCCAGTCTTTAGATCTATATTGAGGAAAAAGGAGAATACTGATTTGCCTATATGCTTCTCCTATGTGATTAGCTGTGATTTAAGTCTGATTTTGCAGAGCTTTTATAAGTATGCACTTTGTTTAGCAGTTATTTGTATCTGCCAATGTTGAGAGTGGTTGGATTTCTTTACCTTTTTTTTTTTTTTTTTTTTTTTTTTAGTGTAACATAGAAGTCAATCCAGATGCATATTTTTACTTTGTGTAAAACAGCTGTTCCCATTGTGTGCATTGGCTACTGAGTAGTATCCTTTAAATTCATTATTAATTCTGTTTTCGGTCAGCATTTGTTCTGGATGTGGCCTTTACAAAATGACCAACAAAGCTGCTTAATAGGAGAAATCCAAGCCTGGTGAGAGTGTCACATTCTCTTAATTAGAAGTCTTACAAAGCAGAAGCTTTAAGCAAATGAAACTATGAAAAGAGCTTTAGCCATAGCAGAGAAATTAAAAACTGAATAAACAAAATCTCTGCCATTCACTGTGTTTCCCAACAAAATGTAATATTCTGGTTTCTGGGTTTTGAATAGCTGCAGAAGGCCTTTGTCTGCTCCAGCAAAAGATACTCTTTACACTTTGAAGCTTTGAGGATATTTCTCTCTGCTTGTCTCTCTCTGTTTCTCAGTTCTTGATAATTTCTGACCTGTCTGTAGCCTGTGCTGTCTGGCCTTGGTGGATTTGTAATATGCTGAGTATGACTGTGAGAAGGAGAAAGGAGAAATTTGCCTTGGCTTGCCTGATGCAATGCAATGCTAAAACAACACATGAATCCAAAATTGCATAGTATTGGGCCTTTCAGAGTATTTGGATGAAGAAGAAAGGCAGTAGGGATCCTGGGCAGTCCTACCCCTTGACCCCAATAAAAGGCCATGAGCGTTCGTCAGCATTTTAGTTGGTCATTTTCCTGATGCTTGGGTTACTTATTGATGGGGCTGTTTTAGATCCAAGAAATATATTGTTCTCCTGATTTATTCTCAGATGGTGCAGGGACCATTCAGAGTTCAATGATTTCTTGTAACTGCTGCCTCACAGGATGGATTGAGGTCTATTCGGGGTGATAGTTTGTCAGGTAGTGCTATGCTTGCAGGAGATTATGTTGATGGGCTTTCAAGTGAAAGGGTCAGGAAGAAAAAGAGAAAAGAAAAAGAGTAGGATTAGTATAATGTTTAACTTAGCTCAAAATAAAGCAAGTGAAAGAAAATACTAAATGCTTTAATTGCACCAAATGTTAGAACTTGAAAGGTATTTGGTGGAAACATTTTGGGGGGAGGGGGCAAGGATTTGGTGTTAGAAACTCATTGGAGCAAAGGTTTATTTTTTTCCTGTAGTTTACTACAGACTCAAAATTTTGAAGGACAAAATACATAAGATGTTTTATTAAAAAAAAAAAAGGCAAAAAAGATTTGTCACTTACCGCTAGCAATGACAAAAAATTATTTTCTACTTACAGTTCAGGTTAGTTTAAAATGTAAAAACTTCCATATAAATATATCTACATTTAATATGTTATTTTTTAATATCTTGTGAATTAAAAATAGTTGATTTCTACCTGATTAATAATAATTTTATTGAGTAAAATGAAGCATAAATTTCTTGTTTAAAATTTTTTTCAGGAAGTATAGCTGAATTACTTTAAAGTGTTGGGAAATGTAAATGTGAATGAAGCTAGCATGTATATTTTTCCAGTGTAGGATACATTTTTCGTAGTGTAGTATATTTATCAGTCAAAGAATTGTTGATATAAACTTAAATGTATAAATATGGTCAGAAGAAAGGTTGCTCAGTCCTGTTAAGAAGGGAGTAAGAGGGATGTGTGTTGAGGACAGGATGCTCCAGTGTACGAGTGATAAGACTGGAATGCAAACACCCAGCACAGAGCCAGGGTGGGCACATGGTGCAGCACCATTTGAGATAAATGGGAAATAGGTTATGTTGCTCCTTCTGATCAAAGGAAAATGCTTTGATCTGTATAAGAGGAGAATAAAAAAAAAATCAAATAATGTTGTATTTTACTTGAGTCAAATGCTTTTTGGTGCATTATGGGCATGTGTATCCTTACATTGTCAGTACTTACTATGCCTTGTGAGCATGGCAGCCTTTGCCACCAGCCTGAGCCCGTGGTCACTCCTTATGGATTAAACTGAGCACTGGAGTCTTTGGATACTGCTATTGTCTCCATCAGCTTCTGCAACAGAGCTACTCTTACTTTTACATCCTTTTAAATTTAGCTCCTTCAGTTTAGTTCTGTCCTTTTCCAAGCTCTCATCCTATTTCACAGCCTAAAGCCCAGCTCTTGCTTTTAGCCTTTACTTGTGTTAGTTCTACTTTGCAATCTAATCTGACAAATTCTTGTGACGAGATGTGAATTGAGCGTGCAGGAACAGGAATATTTTGAAATGAGTGATACCAATGAAAAATGGAGCTGCTGCCCTGGAAAGCTGTCAGCAGTGCACAGCACCAGAGATGGCAGGGCTCAGTGCGTGAGCAGGATGGGCAGGACTCCAGGGAGCCATAACCCTGTGCTCTGAACGAGTTATAGTTATGAATATGTGTTTTGATGGTAGATCTTAGTGAGTGAAAACTTTTAAATCCCCTCTGTTTTCATAGATACTAAGGCCATAGGGTAGTATTATTCTGCCACCTGGGGTATAAAATTATCTGGATGGATAAGAATATCTAAAAGGTTGTATGAACAGTGCCCCTAAAAGTGCCTGTTTCTCCCTAGTGTTTAGTGCTGTATAAAATGTCATGGCTGTCTCAGATAAAGACTTGTAAAGTAGGGTAGAATCTGATGCCTGGTTACATAGAAGGCAGTGTTTGAGTACTGAACAATAACTAGACCAAATTTAGCTTTTCGGAGACTGGAGTCAAATGTAAGAAAAAAAAAAAGACTCAAAAGAGATGGGACATATCAGAAGTCTAGTGATAAGCACATCTGCTGTCCTGAACCAGAAAGCTGTGGAAAATGATGCTGATCATCATATTTTATAGCACCATATAGAACCTTCTCTGTTCTGAGAAGCATGGTGACAGGGCTTAGCAAAAACTGTTTTGTTTACTGTTTTACCTTTGCTGCTTTCTTTTGTTCAGAAATAATGGAAAGAAACTTCCTGATGGACCAAAGGTATTGAAGGTATTTATTTTAAATTGTAGCATAGGATAAGCAGAGATATGCAACCTGAACACTTTTCTGAGGGAAGTCCCAGCCTGCTGAAAATTAGCTGAGGAGTGGATGTTTTAAAATGGTTTTAACAGGCATTTCTATTTCACTTTACTTGTTTAGTGCTTTATCACAAGCATAAATTCCTGGAGTGTTTAAATATTTCTGATTCATTATTTCTCTCTACTTTCTTGCAAGAAAATTGTGTTTTACTAATTAAGAGTTTATGTACTTTGGGGACTTCTTCACTGGCAAATAATCAACCTTATAAACTGAAAGTTAGTTTTCTTAACTTTTAATCCTTACAATATAAAAGAAATAAAACTGATTGGCTTATTCCTAGAAAATGTTTTTGGACTCTGTAAATCATATAAGCTTGAAAGATGTTAGTCCACTGAGTTATTTTTAGTGTCTATAGATGTTGCCTTTAATGCAATTAAAGCAAAGAAGATTTTTGGCTCGAATGGTGTGTTTCAGTAATAGTCAGCTTCGTTTCTAATATATGCTGAAGGAAGCTCATATTTCGTTTTAAAATAACATGGTTTTAATTTTTCATTAATTTCTCTTTGATCCAAAACTTTGTGTTTGATGGAATCAAACTGATTATGGGAATTGCTTGGAATTTTACTGAAATCACAGGACAACATAATTTTGCTGAAACAAGCTGACAGTATAAAGTCACAGCCAGGAACTTGCTCTGTCTGGTGTAGTCATCTGTAGCTGCTTGGGAGCTAGATGCAGTGTAGATGCTGCTGTGAGTCCTCAGCTAAGTGAATTTATTCAGCTGAGTATTTTATATTGCAAAGAGACTTAAACAACAGCACTTCAGTGTCTTGGATCTCTCTCTCTGAGGGTGGATAGAGAAATGCAGACATTGGGTTTATCAGTAAATTGACTGCAAAAGCCTTCTCTTGGAATCACAGTTAAGTGGCTAAAGTCAAAATATCAGCTAGGAACTTCTTCATTTATTGGATATTTGGTTTACTAGAGATTATTTTTTTCAGTTGTGTGCTTATGCTATTACAAGTCTCAGAGCAGTGCCAAAGAGGTCAAGTAAATAGCCTTTGTTTTGACAGTTTGCTATTAAATTATAAATACTAATATTGTAAGGAAAACCTAATTAAATGGAGTTTTATACTGGAATTTCCTCACTACGAGGGGAAAAAAGTTAGCAAATATAATCCCAGGGTTAAACTGGACATTTATCAATAATGTTGCCTTACAAATAAATAGACCGTTTCCTTTTTGTAATCTTTGAGATGACAGCAGTAAATTATTCATCTGCAAACCCTTTTTCTGTGCTGAGGTTCATTGTGTTCACTGGGCTGATTCATGTTTGCTGTGGAAATAGTAGAGTAGCTGCCTGTTGTTACTACCTTGGTAATGAGCTACAACAGCAATGATGAGATGTTGTCTGTTTAAGGGAATAGAAAGATATTTCACCTAGGAAAGTAAAGGAAGGACTGGGGAAATGCATTTCCAGCATGATATTTTATTTGAAAGAGCAGATCAGAGCAAACACGTGACTTACAATTGCTTTATATCCTTTCTTCTCTTTCTTACCAGTTTTTTTTTTTTCTTTGAGGCACATGTTCTTGCAGCAGAAATGAAACAAATATTAGCTACTGTCCTGACCCTGATTTGGAAATAAATTACTGAAACATATTATGTCTTAGGGGTGTTTGCTTTGTGTATATTTCAATTACAGTAGGAATGTATGCTATTGAAAGGCAGAGGTTATTGCCCTAGTTCTTTCTTACCTCGCTTTCAATTAAATCTGATTTCTGTTACCATAGCATTGCCTGCTCGTATGCTGCTTAGTCCAGTGCTGGTCATTTGTGCATGTTTTCTATTTGACTGTGTGGCTGTTCTTACTGTTCCTAGTAAGAGCTAACAGCCTCTGTCGAATCTTTTTGGTCTGGGAGGGGGGTGCTCAGGCAGCTGTTTTTCACAACTGATGCAATTGCTAATGTTTCCTATGCAAGAAGGCAGACTTCTACTCAGTACCCCTGGGGAGTGTAAACATCATTTTTATCATGTTGGAACTACAGGCTCTGTCAGCCCAGTGAAGTTGTTCTCAATTAGTCTGAGGCAGTCCAATTCAGAAGGGAATAGCTGCTCCTGTTCGAGCCCATTTTTCTTTGAGTGTTGCCTGTGCTGATTTCCAGCTGTTACCATGCAGCTTCGGGGAGCTAATGGGGTTCATTTGGAACATCTATCTCAAAAGGAAATGCCTTAGTCAGTGTCTGGTTGAATGATTGGAGATTTTCACGCACAAAAGCCCCGGTTAATACCCACTTAGCTAATTATCTCTCAGTGTACACGATCATCCTTTTCAGTCCAGTAATTAGAGAAAATCAAGTGGAACCTTGCTAATTTGCACTAATGTTAGAAACAACCTATTGCCAATTACTGAATTTTGTGAATTAGTGCAAATGAAAACAAGCACTTTTTACAAACTATAGAGTAAGTAACATGTGCTGAACCCTATGCAATAGTGCCACATTAATATTACACTGCCAAGAACTCACCTGTACGTGCAGGGGAAGTTAATATGAGAACAGGGGAGTTAAATTGAGACAAGAATCATCCTTATGCTGAAGTTTGCCCTTTGTTAACGATGTATAGATTACTACACTGAGGCTTAAAGTTACATGGTGTGTCATGAACACCATTCCCCTGCTTTCTAATAGAGTTCAAGGAGACCTTTGGAGATCCCCTTACTAACACAACTTAAGTTTCTCCTCTTTCAAAGCGGCTGCAATTGTCACCATGGCTGCTAGAGTCAGCGCAATATCTTGCTTTGATCCTTTTGAGCTCTTGCAAGGGGCCAAAAAGCTGGAGAAATCAGCCCTTCTGAAAATCCAGTGGGAGTGAAAGATCTAACTGCTGTGTTTTCAAAATGCCCCTGGTTGTTTTTTTTTTTTTTTTTTTTTTTTTTTTCCTTTTCTTCCATGAAAGTAGTTTTGCTGATGATTCCCCTGTGTGGCTGCATTGCAATCCCTGTCCTAATCTTTCTTTCAGAAGGCTCTTTTCCCAGTCTTGTTTATAGTGCTGGAGTTAACCCCATGTTCCCTGAATATCCAGTTTTTTCTTAGACTTGGTTGGGTAACACCTAGAGAGCAGGCTGCCTTCTTGCCCATATCCTTTATACTAAATCACCCATTGATTTGGGCATGATCACTGTCCAGATCCAAATAAAATCCTAAAACCCCTGTTGCCAAATAGTTAGGTGCCACTTAGAAAACTGATCATTATGGTGCAAAGGGCTGTTTTGGCACATTTTGAGATTCCTCTACCTCATCTGAACTCCAAATGATGTTTATCTCATGTTCAGCTGTAATTTTTCGTTATGTTTATGTGCCTGATCTGAGATTTGTTGAGAAAAAATTGAGATCAAATTGCAACAAATTTTGTTATTCTTCTGTTCCCTGGTTTCAGGAACCATCTTTTCATTGTGTTCTATTAATTTTGAAGACAAGAACAGCAAATCAGAAGCAGGAGCGCTTCTTTCTATCTGTGTTCTCACCTGTCTTTGGGAAGCTTCCACTTCTGAAATAAGCAAAATTTATCTACAAAGCCAAAATGATTCCTTTGGAACTTTAGCTTTGCAGTCATCCTTTGTAATAGCTCTGCATCTTTCCAGGGCCTCTCTCCATCTGGTCTGAGGTGGTACCTGAATTTCTTTTACTGGAATCTCTCCAGTCACAGTAACAGAAACTGATGAAAGCTTGGATGCCTGTAACTTTCCAGAGCTCCAGCTTATGGATAGGAATGTGAAACACTGTATGTAGAGCAGCCAAATCTGCTGTTTATGACCTAATGGCAAGATTATGACAGTCTATTAAGATGACCTGCTTTTTAGCCTAGGTTGCCTTTTACTTCTCTAGTTATAGGGAACTGCCTGTAAGCTGCAGGAGCCAAATGCCTCAAGCTTTTAATTTCATGTGATGCAAATTTAGGAAAATAGAAAGCGGGACACTATTAAAGTTTGTGTTTCTTTGGTTGCATTCTACCAGCTGCCATTTTTGGGGGTGAAAGAACTTTTATGGAAATAAAAACAGTGTTTGGTAACTTTTAAAGTTATGAGGAATGAAACATAAGATAAGGTTTTCTTTTATTCTAACTCCTTTACATTCTGACTTCCAAACCAAGAAGTTTAGTTCCCCCAAGTACCTAAGCCCAATTTATTTTCATCACAAATGGAAGACCATAATATTTAAATCGGTGCTAAGGATTCAAATTTTTGAATTGCATTTTGAGACCAAGTCTTCTAAGTCATGTAATAGCTTTTTGAAAAGTATATTCTGCCCTAAGTTATTATTAAAAAAATAAAAAAAAATCCAAATGAGTTCCACAAAGAACTCCTTTTTAATGGTATTAATCTGTAGTTTTGTTACAAATTGACCCATGGATTTGAGTAATTACGAATAAGAAACAGTACTAAGATAACTAGATTATAAAAGTCAGTGTAATTCCCTTAATAAAATCGGATATTATGTGCTTGGGTGTTGGGGGAGGAAAGGTGACATCTTAAAAGGAGTATTTTGACATGACTGCCTGTCTCTGTCCCTTCCCAAACTGTTTCACACCCTCAGTCTATTCACTGAGGATGCAGATTGAGAAATATTCAAGCTGTGAAACTACTGTTGAACAATAGCTAGGACATTAATGTGTTATGAGAATTATTTTGGTCACATCTCTAAAACACAGGACAATACAAGCTCCTATGAAGAAAATAAATTACCTCCCAGACAGCCACAGTAGAGCCATGAAGATGTTAAAAGGGAGGGAGAACTTGATGTCTGAACTATGCCTGACAAAACTGGCTTTCTCAGCATCAGGAGGAGAAGACTAAGGGGAAATTTAATCACAGTCTTCCCATGTCTAAAGATAGGTGCAGAAAAAGTGGAGGTTCTCTCTTTGAAAGGTTGCATGGTGGTAGGAGAAGAGGCAATGGGAATAGCTGCTTCAGGAGAAATTCTGTCCTGGAGATAAGAAAAAACTTTACCATGCAAACAACTAAGTTGCCCAGAGAAGTAGTGAAATCTCCCTTACTGGAAAAACTCAAGATTTGGCTTGACACGGTCCCAGTAACTGATCTAAATCCAGGCTTTCAACAGAAGATTGGATGAGATGATCTCCAGCCTACTTTGCAATGATTCTTCATGAAACATGGACTGTTGGTTTGGTGATTGTTTTAAAAAATAGTTTTCTGAACACAGCTGAAGTGTTATAAATACATAAGACACCATTGCTTAGATTTCATGGGATTTTAAAAAACTAGTTCCTACAACTGAAAAAGAAATATGGTTCGGTATGCAGTGATATAAATCAAGATCTACTCTGGAAACTGAGGTATTTATTTTCTCCCCTTTTTCTATTTCTGTGATCTCTAAAATGAGGAAAGATTTCTTATTTTTATACACTTGAAGAATAATATCCAATATTATTCTTCAATGTAAGTGCTGTTTGTGATGCTGGCTAATTCCTTTAGCCAAGCGCTTCTTGTATTTAGCAGATATTCCTCAGGGACAAGGACATTTTGGGTTGAAATATATTGGTGTTTAAACAGCAGTGAAATTTCTAGTTTTGTTCTGCCTTGTAAAATAGTCTAATTTTAAAACTTAAATAGGATGCAAGCTGTCCTAGGGCTTATGTTGTAGGTGTATATTTTTCTGTTACTGCTTACGTAAAATTTTTGTAGCTGTTTTTTATTTCTTGGCAGGGAAATTGCTCAGATTATGCTTTCAAAATATTTCTTTTTAAATTTTTGAAGTGTCAATAAAATCAGGAAATAAAATTATATTCCTGATATTGATAGATAAGTATTGATTTTTTGATTGCAGCTCAAGATAACACTGTTCAAAGGGCACAGATTGAGAATGCAACAGAAACCATCACACAAGTACTGTCAGGAGTGGGAGGAGGAGTTTGCTGGAGTTCACAGAGAGTGTAATGAGGAAAAATTCCCTGGTGTTGATTTTTTTCCTTCAAAATATGATGAGCATTTATTGTAGCCCATTTGTAAAAGTGTAGCTTTACACGGATTAATAGGAGAAACTAAAAGCAAAAGCTGTGGCAAAGTAATTACATTACAATCGTATGTTTCCACAAACAATATCTGCTGTAAACATTTGTCTTATTTTAAAATACAAACTGAAGCAAGAAAATAGATCAGGTTCTGTCCTTCATCAAAAGAATAGTGGATTTAAACATCTGAATTATGCAGATGCAGCACAATAATTGTACAGGGACACTTAAAAACTGTGAGGGTCAAGGAGAAGTCTTTTACAAAGAAATAAAAGGGGAAAAAAATCCCCCAGATGAAAGCAACTGTTTAAAAAAAATCATTTAAGTAGCAAAATAGAAATAAAGAACAAGGAGGAGGGTTAACTGTTACCTTCTTCCCTCCTGGGAAATATATCAGACCATATGTTTGAAAATAAGAAAACTTTCTTCAATTCTATGGCATCTGATGTTGGAAAACTGTTACGATAGTGCAGTACTGACCTCCTGTGTTTCAGGATATAACAAAATGAGTGTGTGAGAAAATGTTTTGCAGTTGTGAAGTAACATATTGATGACTTTTTGCCGACAAATAGGAAGAAAAGAGAGCACTATCTTGTTCAGCATTGTAAATACACTCATTTGGGATTTCAGATTTAGCTTGCTGGCATCAGGCAGTATACAGATAGTAATTTTTCCAGGAATCTTCATATTTGTGCTTGAATTTTCCTAAGAATGGGTGAATCCATGGGGTTTGGATCTTCCTTTCTTCTTTTAAACATTTGCTATCACAATATTACCTCTATTATTATCCCATTTTCTTTATTCTACAATCTTGGGGGGAGTTGACTCACTGAATAAAAGCCTGGGTTGTGAATTAGACAAGGGAAACTGTACTCATAAATGAGAATGATACTGAGAAGGTTCTGAACATAGTGTATCTGTTATTTATTTTATATTAATTTTTTTTGTCTTGGCCTTTTTTCATTTTTCTTTTACTTAGTTTCCTTTTATTTCTATAGTCTTCTATTAATGATCTGCCCTTCATTTTGTTTCCGCCTTATCACCCTTTTCAGTCTTTTAACTTTTTCTCTGATCTCTTCTAAAAAGAATTTTGCATGTACTCAAATAACATAGTTATCTATCAAACCCATAGGCATTTCATCCCTAAAATTTTGTTCAAAGGTTCATGTTTGCTTTTGTAAAACAAATAAGGAAAGCTTTATGTTGGACTCTTTTTTTCTCTGGAAACCCTTGGTTATGGAAAGTAATTGATTGTTATGTCAAGATGCAGTGGAATCCAGCTTGGGAGGATTGATTATGAGCGTAAAGAAAAAGGCTCCATCTCTGGTGATGGGTTAGTGGGGGGAAGGGAGATGAAAAAGAAGAAAAAAGTAAGAGAGCACAAGAAAAAGAAGAGGCTAAGAAGAAAAAACTTTAAACTTTTACACATTGTGAAAATAGGCCTTGAAATATTATGGCAAATGGACTTTTTAAGAAGAACTTATGTGTTGTTGCTAATTACTGTGTGATAATTGCATGCTAATGTAATAGGGCTGGAGAAATAGCTACAATGGAGCTAAATCCAGCTTGTGTTATTCACTCAGTTTTTCTCAAGGGTCTGTGGCTTAATGTGTATTAAAAATAGTCATAGTGTTTCTGGAGGTTTATGGAGGTTTTGAAATCTTTGCAGTGCTAGCTTTTGGTAACTATAAATTACAATTTATAGTTGTAATTAGTTAATGCTGTGAGGAGTGCTTTCTGCCACTCGATAAGGGAAGATCAAGTGTTGCATGTGCATTCCTAACCTGTATATTTTGGACATAGAATTGGATAAGTGAATTACAAGAATTGTTATCATTCTTAAGCATGACTTTTACCATGTGTCTGTGTTGTTTTCGGCAAATTAAAAATAATAAATAGATGTTATTTCTGAACGTGTTGCTAAAAGGTATCCAGGAACAGACTCTGCTCTTGCCTTCTGCTTTCTCCACATTGAGGGTCAGCTAATAATGTGACTGATGGCTCAGCAGGGGTCTGAGAAGCCTTTCTCAACCTCATCTAGAGTTCTTGTGCATCCCAGTATGGATGGAGGTAGCACATCTGGCAGTATTTGCTTTGAAGCAGGAAGCGTGAGTTTGGGATTGTGGCACCGTCTCCATTGCACTGGCTGGCAGAGCAGCTTAAGCATGTGAAAAGCATACACTGCATTCATTCAAAATGTGGTTGAGCATCTGTAGCTGTGTATACTCCCTTGAATTCCTGGCAGAAATTCCAGCTGAATCAGCTAGAATTGCACCTGGCACTTCCATCGCACTATGGTAAAAGAAACGGGTTGACCTAAAAGCCAGATTTATATGTATTTAGTTATGGAACTCTCAATAAAATCAGTGCTAACTTTAAGGGCTGTATATCACTTTGGAGTTGATAATATATACTGTGCTTGGGTAATTTTTGCCATTTTTTGAGGGGAAAGAATAGTGTCCTGTTTTACTTACTGAGTCTTTCTTGGTTGTAAGATGTGTATGTAATTACTGGAGTCATGGAATTGCTCTGGTTGAGCTGAAGGAATCATAAAAACATTCATGGGAAAGATGGTGTTTCCCTGGGCTCTGCTGAAACTTTTTATGATATTTAAAGAAGCAAGATGTGGTGTGGAGTTCACAGAGGATTTGAGGCTAGTTAAAAGTAAGTTGGAATTTGTTTGACCTTTTTCCCTGTACATTCTTTTCAGAGCATTAGGTGGCTGAGGTCAAACTGAAATGTGTCACTGGTCAGTGTCTGAATTTAATTAGTAGGCAAGGACTTGGAGAACTCTAAAGTACAAGATGCTTGATCCCCACCTTCCCTTTTCAAATAAAAACAGAACATGATCTGTTTGTGTTTTCCTTCCACCAGCTGGTACAGTTTCTTGAATCTGTTTGTTTCTTAATGTAAGATTTAAATGTGGGAAATGTTACAGAAAACTGTTGTACTACCAGGCTGGTTGTTCAGCCTGGTTTATGACATCTGCAATAGTTTATGTGGACAGTCACTACTATATATTACATTTAATGACAGAAATTATGAACAGTTTACCATATTTGCTGAGCTGATTTCCGGACTTCCTAGTAGAAATTGCCAGCTTTATGTTGATTTATAGATAAATCTTATAAACCTAAATTCATACATTTTACTCTTAAAGAGACAGAGACTGCTGTAGATGAGTATGATGAACTGTGATATAAATACTCACTGACGTTTAAAAAAAGCAATACTCAGCTAGTTGAGAATGGCTTTCCTAAGCCAAAACACAGTAGTAAAACTCTGCATCTTGGTAACAAATATGTTTGTTACTCAAGCATTTTTGTTTCTGAAATTCAGCTCA
Organism: Vidua chalybeata; assembly: GCF_026979565.1. Classification (NCBI taxonomy): domain Eukaryota; kingdom Metazoa; phylum Chordata; class Aves; order Passeriformes; family Viduidae; genus Vidua; species Vidua chalybeata. Next base: position 18,870,450 of record NC_071530.1, read on the forward strand.
ATTTCTTTACGTACTACTCTCAGCATTTAAAATAATGTCAAGCTTGAATAGTTTTGAGAGAATGACATGCCTCTTGTTTCAGAACAGTTTGTAAAGAATTTTTGTACATATAGTCTTTTAATAGTTTCTACATCAAAGAGAACAGAAGCAAGAAATTCTAAGATATTAAGTGTTCGTAATAGGGAGTTTTTATAAAATAATCCACCTTTAATATGTATCAATTATTTCCGTGTTCTCAAAATGACACTGTATAAATCCTTGCCAAAATACAATATAGACAGGGTCTTTAGTTTAAAATCTTGAAGTATTTAGTAACAGTTATGGCAACACAAATCTGTGTCTAATTTTTTCCCTTAAAACAGGAATATGTTTTATATTGACTATTAAAGAGTAATAGAAAAGGAGATAATATTTTCTCAGGAAATTCTCAGTTCTTTTTCTGTGCTGTCTCTGTCTTCACTTAGTCACATGTTTTCTGTGGTATAATTTAGAATTTTTTACTCACTTAGCAAAGTGATGGAGAGCTGAGAAGATACAGGGTCATTGAATGTCTGCTAACCCATGTTTCCACAGTGTAGTTATTTTTGTCATGACTTGAATAGAGTATATAGGGTATTGAGGCGATGGTGCTCTAATTAACACTTTAGTGCTTTTGGCAAAAGATACCAGTGCAGAGTCCTCAGTACCAGGTTTGAACTGGAATCCCCATGGATGCTGTGGGGATTCAGCCCAGTGGCCCCATCTCTGTATTTCCAGGGTTCCTGATCTTTACTGGGGGTTCTTTCTCACTCTGTGCCTGCCACACTCCTTCAGTGTGTGTTCACCAGGACTCCCCTTATTAGGTTGAACCGATAAAAGCTTCATTTGGCATCTACCCATAATTGACAATTTCAGAGGATAAAGTATTTGTCAGAAATTTGACTGGTAGGTGGAAATGGACAAAGCAAGTTTCCCAGTACAGTGCTGTTAAAAATTAGGAGAAGTTAATGAAAAGAAAGAATTAAAAAATCAAGATACTTATCAAAAGTTTTCTTGTGGCAGAGTTGTGTTTAATCTTAGTGCATAATATGATTGTGATAACAAGTTTCTGCACATATACCATGATAAATGGATGCTGTTCTTTGATGGAAATGATTACATTGTACGTGTTGGCATTTATGGGACCTTGTTGCATTTTTTTAGAATATTCAATCTTCTCACTGTCTTTTCATCTATTGTTTTCTCTGACAGCTGGAATAAGACCATGAAGTCAAGTGGCAGAGGCCAGGAGGTCTTTGGTTACTGAACTGCCTTTCTTCTTTAATTTTCAAATTAGATTTGTTTGCTATAGTTGTTATTTTTCTGTTTCTACCAAAAACTTTGTGCCAAAAGCCTTCCTGCAAATGTAGTATATTAGTAATGTGCAAAAGCAGTGTCATATAATTGCCTACTGCATGTGAGCAAACAAGAAGTTTTACATGGAGGCAAGTCAACCTGCAGATAGTTTTTCCTCTCCTTCCATCTGAAAAATTAGCCTTGCGTGTGTTTCATAGTTTAAGTAACTGGTCTTAATTTGAGTCAGTCTTAAAGAAATGACACTTCAGAGAAGTCTTAAATTCTTTGAGCACTTACCGCTATCTTTGACAAAAAAGTTCCATGTGAAATTCAACTATAGCTTCTTTTAAGTTTAATGTTAATTGACAAATCAAGAAATGTGGGCCTTTGGCTTGCTCCTTTGTAGTCACCTACAGGTCTGTCATTGCTGCTGTTTCCCTCCTTCCTCTAGTTTTTTTTTCTATGCTGAGTTGCCTTCTTTGTAATCTGAACATTTCTGGCTGCTTCTGCAGCTCTTCTACTACATGGTGTGTGGAAGAACTGGAGGGGAGGATGATGACGAACTATTAGCAAAATTATCATAATTCTTGTGCAATATTACAAGCATTAAATTAACTGCAATTTACTTCTAATTCAGGATGGCTGTGCCTTAATTTTTTTCCTTTTAAATGGTTTGCCATGTGTTTCACACTGCTATCCATTTGCTGGATTCCCTTTGCTTGATGGTAACGATTATTTGTCTAATTGTGTATATTTTAAAAGTTAACATTTTCTATTTCTGTCTCATTTGATGCTGGTGCTACTAACAAAGAGAAAACTGAGACCAGATGGTTGCCAAACAGTGAAGCCACCTGGTATTCTCACAATGCCAAATGTATTTTCCCCTCCATTTTTCTTTCAAAAATTACTGAGACAGATCCAGGATTTTTTGAGGGTCCCAAGAATTCTTTCATGCAGCCAGAAAAAGATCCCAAATCCTCTTAAATTTATCCTTGAAATTCTCTTCCCTTATGTTCTTCTCTTTCACTGGTGATTCCATCTCATGCTCTCTTTCCATGGTACCACTTGGGTCTCCCACTGGAGCTCCACACTGCTGACTCTCACACGTTGTTGCCCTGTTCTTTTAAAAGTTTTAAAGTTCTTTTAAAAGTTTTCTATACTTTCTGATATTTACATATTTCTACTGGAGTTCTCACACACTGTTCATATAAATAATGATTGTTTTGCATTCTTTGTGGGAGGAGAGAATTGATAGACTGTTAGATTGACCAGTGTGGTTGGAGAGGTAGCAATTTCATCCTCCAATCCACTGTCACTTTTGGAATTCTATATATTGCGAGGTCAGAAACAAAAACTTCCTCTTTTCTTTCTTTTACATCTTGAGTGAGCGCGTGAGTTATTTCGTGTTGTAGTGTGACCACTGAGGAGCCTCCAAGGCTGAAGGTGAAGGCCTGCCCTGGTCACCTCTGCAGCCACCATTGCTGCCAGGATGGGACAAGAGTTCCCATTGCAAGCAGAATCCAACAGGGTGAACCTGCCAGGAATGCTTCTCCCCACCTCTTGGGTTATTATTAGTGTGTAGCAAACAAATGAAGAGCCACCCTGAAGAGCATGGCATTTTGGATGTGCAGCCATCTAATTGCCATCTGATACCTTGTTGATCTGAGCACTAAATCTGAACTGATGCTGCTATCAGGGGCATGACAGTGTGAGCTGGGACTGACATGACCATTGTCTGAGGATACAATAGTGCACACACAGTGCACAGTTCACTCAGAGTGGTGGAAGTTAGACTAAGCTAATCAAAAATACTATTCCTCTGGTAGGAAATCTCGTGCACGTTCTGCTCCCCATGCCAGTGCCATATGCTGATGTGAGCCGCACCATGTGCGTGGTGGCAGACAGGCTGCTGCAATGTGTGCTTCTCACACTCTTCAAAAGTCTGGTATAGGCAGTGCCTTTGTCAGTATTGATACATCTCTGAGACAAGCGTTTAATGTACCATATTGACACAGGTCTGGGTCAGGGAGTCTAGTGTAACTCCTCACTTAACTGCTGCCTGTCCTCTGTGTGTTCTTCCTTCCTCTGTCTTTGTAGCTGATTTTCTGGACCCTGCTGGTCTGCAGGCCGCAAACACCCTGAATAATACTGCCATGAACTCCTGGGTGGTGTGGCTCAGTAAGTATGGGTGTGTCCATCTGAACACCCTGGTTGAATTCTGCCAGAGAGAACAGCTGCCACTATGTCAGCTCTCAGCAAATACCCAAATTACTGCAGTATTTAATGGCTGTAGCCCTAGAGTGTTTTGATAGGAGCTGTACAAATTCAACACAAAAAAAACTGTATCTACCTGAAAAGAACTTATAATTCATCTGTAAGAATCAGGAGAAGGCTGTAAACAGATGAGGAAATGAAAGCAATAATAGGTTTGGTATTCAGCAGTGTAACAAATAGCTGTCCTATGCTATGTGTACAATGTACCTACATCTACTAATTTCTTATAATTAATTTCTTCTTGCTGTTATCTCATAGTGGTTGTGGCAGCACTAAACTTTTTTCAGCGCCCTCTGTCTTGTGCTGAGTATATGGTTCCTCTATTTCTTTGCCCACTTTCTTTTTATATTATGTGCCTGTTTCCAGGATTTTCTACAGGTGTCAGAAAAGACAGAGATCCTTCCTTTGGCAGATTTTGGTCATCTTTGTTGCTCCAGCAGTGGCTGCTTCCCTGCTAACATGGTGTCCCTAGATGGCTGCAAGCCATGATGCAGAGCACATCCCTCCAAAAAATAACTGCAGCTGAAACTGGGCTTTGAGAAATCCATGTTCCTGCTGGTTACAATGGGTTGGACACAGTCCCATTACAACACACAGAGACCAGTTCAGCAGTAGTCCTTTCAGGGAAAATACATCAGAGTGGCCTCCCTTCAAAATTCCTCATGCTTTGGAAAATGGAAAATACTCCTTCATATTTTTCCATCAGGCAGGAATTATAATGTGCATTTAAGCTTTGTGACAGTAAAATAATGTAAAACCAATACATAATGCCTTTGGTGGAAATAATGCCTTTGAAGTGCCTGCCCAGAGTTACTCCTATATGGTCTGTTTAAGCAACAAGACATAATGATTTGAAAGTGCTTTACAGAGGTAGATGTATGGAGTGACAAGGACGTAGCTTCTCCTGGCTTTTCCATTGTGAAGAGACAGTGTTTTTCTTTGAGCTTCTTTTTGGTATTATACTAGAACTAAGTTTGCAATATTTACCATTTCTCAAAGTCTGTGAACTATAGCTGACAGGAAGCCAAACTTACTGCTACTTTTCCCCACAGCAGAAAATACTAAATGTTTTCAAGGAAAAAGACAATCACTGTTTGAAATCTGGGAAGCTTTTTTCTGTCTCTGTAATTCAAATAATTTTGTTGGAAAGCACACGGTGCAATTGCCACAAGTTGTGTTCCTTTCTTCTTAGGCCAGCACAGGGTATTGTCGGCATTGGATGAAATTCTCTGCAATTAATGAAGATTACATTTAAATGCATCTTTTATTGAGCATGTTTGATTTGTGCAGGCTGGCTCTATTACTACTCTCAGAAGCTGTATTTGCTTTCTGTAAAATATACCTCCCTGCACAGGTGAATTGGACAGGGCAGAACAAAATTCCTGTTGCATCTTACTTATAGGATATGATGTTTCCAGAGATATTAAAAAGGGGATATAGCATGCTGGCTGAATGTAGGCTGACACTTTTTCCTTCTAGATAAAGAAATTTCTAACAAATATGCAAACCATGTAATATCCAACAAAATTAGCATCTTTCGGAGGTTTTTTTTTTTTTTGATGTAATGTGCTAGTCTATTTTCTTGCATACGAATGTCACATAGAGTTTGTATCACTAGTATCAGTCTCTGTCATTAGTCTCCCTCCCCTAAAATAAAAATATTATGTTGTACTAGGCAGGATAAGTTCCTTCTTACTGGAGGCAAGAAAGAAAAAAGTTATTGAAAGTTATGAAAAACTTTACAGAATCAGTCTCTATTTCACAAGTAGAGGATTTTACAGTAGTGATAGAGCTCATCTGTGTAATGTTTTCAAAACTTTAAAAGCAATCAGAAGGTAGGATGTATCAGATATAGGAATGTAATTTGTCTCTTTTATAAGAAGGAATGACCTCTTTCCTAGTTTTCCCTGGTCAGTAAATAAAAAAACCCCAGACCCAAGTCTATATCTTGGAACTGAAAAATAGTTGCTTTCATTACACATTTCAAGCAAGTTTTGAAAAAGAAGCATGGGATAGCATTTAAATAACAAAGACCTTTCTTTAAATGCTCACCTTCTCTCCACTCACTAAGGGCCATTTAACAAAGGGAGCAGTTTTTACAGCTGGGGTGATTTGCAACTGTTCTCCTCTTTCTCTTCCTTCCCTCCCCTACTGCTTGCTCATTATTACTAGCTAACGTCTCTGCTAAGAAATGGAAAGTACAGCCCCTGTCTGCTCCTTCGGGATTCCTGGTCTTCCTTTTCTGAAGCAATTGTGTTTCTCTTTTTTTTTCTCCTCCTCCCCTCAACACTTTCCAGTTAATTTCTGAAGTAATTCCTTGAATTTGTGGACTCTTTCTTTTATTTACACTTTTTTTTCTTTCCTATATAAGCAGGCCTGCTGCTACACTCCACTTTTTGCTCTGATCCTAGCCCAGCCAACTGTCACTTTTTAGCCTGCAGGGAACCTTCTGGTACTAACATTCCTGCCTTGTTTTTATTAGAAGGGCATCTCTCACAACATATCCCTCGCTGTTTGAAGCAGAAGTCATGTGTATTCAGTAGGAATGAATAATGGATGTATTTAAAGGGTAACTTGCCCTTCTCGTTCCTTTGCACATCATAAATAACCACTCTTTTAGCTGGGTTTTATATATTGCTCTACAGGCACAGTTTGAAAAAATCTGGTGATTCAGCTCCCAATTTAAAAACCACTGCTGTATGCAGCTGATAGTTTCTGTGTCTGAAAACTGATCCCACACCAAACTCAGTACTGGCATCTGTGTGCAACTCTCGAATTCTGAACATTTAGGAAACTGGTCATGAATTTATTTTGAAGTAGCTCACAAGAATGCAACATCACAGGAAAAGTACAGACAATATAATGGGGAGTGTTGGAGCTCTGGATAGAGTTCATTTCACCTGGCTTTATGTACGTGTTTTAAGATATCTTTAGATATTGTCTCAAGATACCTAAAGGTATTTTAGGTAGTTTTAACTCATATTTTTACATTTTGAAGTAATTTTAAGATGTTTTAAATATAGGGTTGTAAAAAAAAAGTTAAGTATCTTCAGGATGAGCCAAGTTCTCTAAAAATGTCTTTTCTGTCCACTCACTGTAAAGGTGAGTTGGTTGATGAGATTGTGTGTAGTGACATCTGCCTTTTGTCCAACAAGCCCACTCTTTCTGGCCAGGTATCACCATCTGAAGAATTCCCTGGGATAATGGTATTAAAGGATAAAATGAATGTAGTTAGAATTTTCCTACTAACTGTAAAAAGCTTTAGCTGAGGCACCCAAAGAAGATCCTGAAATTGAAGGCCAGGCTTGGAGGATGATTTAATTGTTTGATCTCAGTTTAAGGATGTTAAAGTGAGAGTCTGAGCAGCAAATATTTTTAATGGGGTGGGGGGATGAGGGAACTGGATGTATTTTTATTGCCCATTTTACTTAGATAACTGACAAATGGAGCAGCCTAATTTCCCTGTTCCATTAACACCTCAAAACTAGCCCCAAGTTACCTTGTTCTCTCTAGGGGGCTTTCACCTTGAGTATGTGGCTAAGGTTTTTTCATATGTATCCTTTGGGTCCTTTAGTGTTAGGAGCTGAGGATAACCTGTATCTCTTTTCCAGTGAGTTGTGGCAGGACTGGAGTCCAATTCTCCATGAGCATGGGGAAGTATGAACTTGAGCCAGGGACTCTGGAGTCATGCACCAGTATCATCTTTGCAAATAAGGTTTAAATGAGATTTACCAGTGCAAACATTTTCTAGGAGTAGAGCCAAATGATTGGGAGGTATTGGAAACTGTGTATTTAGGTGATTTGAGCATCAATCAGCATTTGTTAAAAAAAGTCAGAACCAGGTTGCAACTCTGATTTTACTGGTGACCTTTGGCATCTTCTGATCTCAGTTCATGTGGCTATAATTTTGAAATTGTATGGGTTTCCTGTCTGTCTAACAGTTTCACTCTACTTTTTATGTTATTTGAGAGGTTGCTGATGTAAATATTTGATTTGCATCTATAGGTGGTTACCTACATACCGAATTGTATAAGAAATTATTCCCTCAAAGAGATTCAGCTAATGGGCTTCTTCAAAGATTAACATTTTTAGGGATTCAGCCACCTTTACAAACATTTGTCTTATGATAGTTTTGGAATTTTAGTTGGGACAAAATATTTTCTGCGTCTGTTCCTTCTGCAGCTGAAATTTATTAAGACATTCAGACATATGTGGCATTCAGAGTTGAAAATGAATGAAAATCTAAGCATGAAAGGCTGAACTGCCCACTATGTATTTTCTGGCATTAAATTACCTTTCTTACATGTATTATTTTGCGCTCACCTTCCTTCTCTTCTTGCTTTAAGATGAAGAACAAAATAGAGAATTTAGGCTTGAAAAAATGGGGTTTGCAGTCAAATTCTGCCTAGATTTTTAACTAAGACTAATCTCTGGATGCCAAACAGTATGTATTAACTGGAAGCTGATTTTATGGACTTTCATTTTTTTTTTTTTCTTTTTCCCTCCAACTTTTGAAAAGGAAGCTCCTTCTAAAGCCCTATGCTTCATGGTGCCTTCAATAGCTTTGGCTTTATCTTCATTACTGAGTGGAAAAATGATAACTTGGAAGACAGACAAGATATAAGGATTCCAGAATTTGCTTACAGTTAAGAGGAAGTGATAGACAGTCCCTCTCCCCTGGCCTTGGTTGTACAGGGACAGAGGAACAGACTGCATGAGACATCCATGACTAATATGGCCAAGGGGCCGCAAGTTGTGTGCAATGTGCATGGATTTTGTAACCAGGGTTGCGCTGCAGGTGCCCACTTGATATATTAGTTTTCAAGAAATAAGCCATAAGTGGCACAAGAAACAGTTGTAAGGAGGTTCCATAAGAACACCTAAAGTCAAATGATCTATTATGATCTGTTAACTCTGTGGAATAAGAGATGGTGTGTCCTTGCCATCTCTTTAGCAAATAAACAAGAGGAGCTGTAGCTGAATGAGACAAGAGGTTATTTACTAATGTGAGTGGTGTATAAGGTGCCAGCTACATGGTATATGAGTGACAGAGAGACCCCAAGCTTGCTAAGCAGTTACCAGAGGCCAGAGGGTATAATTGCACTGTGTCTTGTTATTTTCTGTGACTCCTATGTGCCTGCACATCTGCATTGCTCAAATCTAGACTTTTCAGTTCCTTTTCCTCTGCAGTTTGTTCTGGACTGCATTCTGATGTCTCTCAGTTGGATTCATTTCAACTTCTTTCTTCTGATACAGCTGTGAACATTACGTGATTTTTTTGGCAGTTGTTCACCTGTTTTACAGGTTCTTTGTCTTCACATGTCATGTGCTTCTGTTGGCCATTAGTGTTTGTTTTGGTTACCTTTTGTAGCATATGACTACAGCTTGTGCCCTTGGTCTGTATTACAATTTTCTGAGGTCAGTCTTCTTTACATCCCTTCTGTGGTTAATCTTCTTTACATGCCATGCTGTATTTTTTAGTTCAGTTTTTGGCTTGATTCTTTATGTGAATATTCTATACTCCTTGGATGAATATGACGATCATGTTATTCGGAATATTTATTAAGTAGGTTTTGTGAGATTTTATTTGGCGGCGCTTTTCAGGGAAGGGAGTGTTTGCTACTTCTTTTTTTTTTAATCCTCCCCCCCCCCCTCTAATAGCTGTAGCTGCCTGTCTTTTGTGTGTATGTGCATTTGTGTGTTAATATCTTTCTGGTGCCCGGTGGCCAGATGCCTCTGAGCTCTGCTGGTATTGTGAGCCAGCTATAGGCTGCATGACCGTGGTTTGCATGGCGCTGAGCCCGAGCTAACACATCCTGCCTCTCAGCAGGACTTGCTAACTCAGTCTTGGTGCCTTAGCCAACCAGCAGCTACACATTTTCTGTCTGTTGTGGAGTGCAGGCATATAGCAGCTCACATGCTTGTGATTTACTGCATACTTCCTTTAGAGTACACAGCTCATGACTTTATAGTTGTCCTGATGGTTGCCTGGCCATTCTCTTTCCCAATGATGAAAACAGCAAGACAGGGTCTATATGTTTATTCAGATCCTGGAGATAAAGGCAATATTCCAGGATTTAGCAAATCTGTACATGAGACATTTCAGTGTGTTTCCTTCCCACCCCCCTGCTATGTTGGATAATTATCATTCTGTTTGGAGGAGTTTGCTGTCACTGGTTTCACTTTTGATGGTATTATTAAAATTTGTGGTAGTTTAGCAGTCTTCATTTGGATTATATATATATATATCAATCTTTCATTTTCTGCCTGGAGATGACATATGATAAAGTCAGATCTCTTTCTGTTGTAGTAGAGTAAGAAATCCTTCACTTCCCCAGACTTCTGTTCCTTGGAGATAAAGTAGTTCAAACACAGCATATATCAAGTGGCAGGGAGTGGACAGAAGATCTGACGCTATGTCTCTGTCATGAAGGTTGCAACCTCCTATCTCCTCAGCTGCAGTTCTGCACAGAATTTGTTTCCTGCTTCTAAAATGTGGATAAATCACTGGTGGACATGTAGGAGAATCAGCTTGTTTTGAGACTGGCCCGTTCTTCGTGTCATCTTCTCTGCATGTGCAGCCTTTTGAAAACATTAGTGTTACGTTTTAATAGAAAAGAGTAGGATCTCACTGACTTCCAGTTTGCCCAGGAGCGAAACAAGATGCAAGGCACTTTAGAGCATACTTAGTAGCATAAAAATAATTTCTTGGGCAGAAGTACCTATATAGTTTCAGTGGAAGTGGTTTGTGATGGAGTGGAGCCTAGTTGACTTGTTTGGATGTAAGCCCGTTGAAACAGTATCAGATTGCACTCTCTTCTGTCATAATTTTACTTGGATCCCAGCTACTGTTCACATGCTGTTGTCATACATCCAAATGGAGGACTCCCATCCTTTTCTCATTCTGAAATTTTTGATCTCTCACTGCCTCCAATTTCCTGTCACTGCACATCCTGGGGTATGAAACGCTTTTGCCCATGCATTTTCTGTGAGCCACTTGCATCATCCTCAGTATAAAGAGACCACATTGTAGAGACATTCTCTCCAGAGCTACTATTTATATATTTTAATTTGTCCCCATCCAACATTTTAACTGTTCTGACGTGGATTCCAAGATTTTTGTTATTTAGCAGTAGCTCCCTGCTAAAACTGCTGAGAGCTTCAGGAAATTACAGTGCAAAGATTTGCAGATGGTCGGAGACTTGCTGAGGCTGTACTTCACAGGGTGGCACAGACAGACTTGCCCAATGTTTGAATGAGGTATGTAGAAAGACAGAATATTTAATGATAGCTGTAGCACTTGAAATTTTTACTTCATGTAACTGCAAAGGCTTTTGTTGTGTTGGAGTATTGATGCTTTCAGTTTTACATTATCTTTGTATGAGAAACTTCCTTCTTTCAGAAAGTTTCACCTATTATGATGATGGCTTCAGCTCTGAATTGTGAAAATGGCTTTTTTCTTCACAATAAAGGGAAAAAATCTAAAATATGACTTTGTGCATTCTAAACACCATTTGAAAAAAATTGCAAATTTCAGTCTTGGGGAATTTTTATTTTGCTTTATCTAAAAAAAGGTGATGAAATCTGTAACCCTGCAGGTCCCTATTACAGCAAAACTCGTTCATCAGTGGCCTTTTAGGAGTCCATGGCTCCTTGACTTCCCTAAAGAATGCCCAACTTAGAGCTTCCAGTACATAGATAAGTTTTCAGGACAGTTTGGTCTGCCCTATATACAATTCTCAATTCCTGTATTCCTGTTTAGATTTACTGTGGATAATAGTTCTAGTTCAGTGACAGTGGGAAGACTGTGTTTTACTGCCATTAGGAGAAGTAGTGCTTCAGCTTATTGGGTACCAAATGTTGGGTATTAGATGGAACTTAAATGTACCTCCAATATGAGCAGAAGATTAATGAGATGTAGAGCTGTGAGCAGTGTTAGAAGACAAACTACACCACAAAGACTGAAACTTGGCTTTGTCAGATAGGACAGTGTCTGGGATCCTCCCTAAAAAGGATTAGTCAACTAAAAAGAAGTCTTACTGAATTTAGTTTAGAATTGTTCTTTACATTTGATCCACATGTAAACATTTGTTTTAGTAATGTTCATAAAAATCTAATTTTCATAGTAAATTTTGTCTCTGTCTTGCCATTAATTTTGTATGAAGTAAGATAAACTGAGGCAAAACCCACAGTCTGTGTGGTCCATGGAAGAAGCAGAGCCAAACAAAGGCATCTTTGCCAAGACGTGCCTCTAGGACCTGTACTGTGGGAGAGGATTTCTTGCCAGTCTGTAAAAACCAGTGTATTAGCAGATGGTGACCTTTGGGAAGTAGTTGTGTGTGCTGGGCACAGAAGGAGCAGATGGCTCTGGGCAAGCCTCAAACACAGCATGCCGAAACAAATTCATAAATATTCAGGGTGCAGTAAAGACTGTAGGCCTATGAATGTTCCTCTCAGAACAAATGTGGATGTGAGGGGTCCTATATTCTCATTCTACCTGCTTATTCCTTCCTTGCTGGACATGAGACATGATGATGCTACAATCTGTGGGGCTATGCGGTGTATCAGATAAGGAAGGGGACTGACTTTCACAACTGCCTGGTCTGTACGGGAAAGTGAAGAAGGAATTGTACAGGACACTAGCTTTAATATTGCCATAGCTTTTGGGGAATTAATATGTGCTCTGTAGTGGCTGAGTATCTTTTTGAGGTGGAGATGGAATTAATAGTGTTTCTGAGGTCAGCATTCTTCACAGCTCTCCAGTGATGAGAAGAGCATGATAATCCACCATGTTGAATTCTTTCTCTGGTATTTTCTTCTTCGGTGTTTTTGGACTCCTGTGGTGTTTGTTCAACTGATAGGTGCTTTTGGTATTGTAAATGAGGCTGGACTATGGATAGCTGCCAAAAGCCCCAAAAGTACAATCAATCTTTTATGCTCCATTTATATTTTCATAGTATTTTTCCCAGGCAAAACGAATCTTGTTTCCCTAATAGGTGGCTTTGCTGCCAAGTGTACCAGCAAAAAAATATGAGCAACATTTTCTCCAACTTAATATTTTATGTGGAGAGTAAGATGGACCCTATGTCCTTCACAGTAAGATGGACCCATCCATGCTTCATGTCTCACTTCATGCTGACCTCTTGAGTAGATTTACACATTCCTGTCTTTAGGTGTCTGAAAGATCTCTTGCTAACATCACCAATCTGAGAAGTTTGATTTGTGAAAGATCTGTTGGATCACTTAGTCCTTTCACTGCGGGTCTGTGTGGAATTACTTCTCATGAAATATTTTCACTTAAAACTTTTTCATTTATGGTGATTTATTACAGTTTAATTTCTAATGTTTATGCCACACATTGCCTCTCAGAAGATCAATTTTTCAGGGTAGACACCACTGAGGGTGCTCTGCATCTGTGAGACTGCATTTTGGAGACAGTGAGAATCATTATGAGCCACTGCCTGGGATTTTGGTGAGGATTTTACTAAAAATCATCTTTGTAGGAAATGACTGCATTTATGATTCAGTCATTAGGGACTAAACGTTTCTGTTTAAAAACTAAATTTCGAGGGTTTCAGTTTGTGATGGGTTGACCTTGGCTGGCTGCCAGGTGCCCACCAAGCCGCTCTCTCACTCCCTCTCTTCAGTGGGACAGAGGGAGAAAATACAAAAAAAACCCTAAACCCCTCATGTGTCAAGGTTTTTGGGAAAAATGCAAGGACTGCACTCAGAAACAAAGGAAAATAAAGATTAATTCTCCACTTGCCATCAGCAGGCAATGTCCAGCCACTTCCTGGATGTAGGGCTTTGGTACACATAGTGGTTGCTTCCAAAGACTGCCTTAATCACTCATGTCTCCTCTCCCCTTTTCCTTTTGTTGCACATGATGTTTTAAAATATGGAGTATCCCATTGGTCAGTTTGGGTCAGCTGTCCTGGCTGTGTCATCTCCCAACCCCTCATGCACCCCCAGCCTACAGAGGTGATGTTGGGGATGATGCTGTGCAAGGACTGCTCAGCAATAATCAAAACACTGGTAGGTTACTAGCACTGTTCTGGGTACAAATACAAAACACAGCACTGTAATTGCTGTTATGAAGGAAATTAACTCCATCTCAGACAGCCATGGTGTGCAGTTAATTAATTTGTTGTAGTGATGTTTGCAGCTCCTATACAGAATATTATTCTCAGTTCTAAATGACTGATGACATCTTCATTATTTAACATTTTCTAGAAATTGAGGTACTTTTTCTTTTGAACTTACAGTAACTAGGAGTTTTAGTGGATCACATTTCACAGAGCTTTGTTCTTCATGAAACATTACATTACTTTGTGATTTTTATAACTCAAACCTATATTTTGAAGTTATGTAGCAAAATCCAATAATGCATATATTAACTCTGCTAATATTTTAAATAATTTACTTTTTTAATGGTTTCAAAGTAGTTGCTCTGCGAACTGTAGTTAACCTTATTCCTGTGAAGTGATTTATTAATAGACAGTAGGAGCCCTTTTTATCTGACTGAGGGATTAAAATAATATTAAGTTAAAACTATCTAGTTCCCTCCCACTTTTCTTCTGTTCCTTTGTAAGATGAATAAAGGTCATTTGAAGTTAATGGCTAGTACATTTAGAACTAATAACAGGAAATGCCCTCTCTAATAATAGGTAATCTCTCTTTTAGGCAGGGCTGAACCCATTTCTGAAAAGTGTTCACTGGTTCATAATTCTGGTAAACTTCAAGCAGTAAGGCTGCACATTTTTATGTCTGCTGCCTGCCTCAGGCCAAATGTGAAATTTTTGTGCAAAATATTCAGCAGTTTCCAAGGTTGTGACTATTCCCTTACTTGGAATTATTGACAGGTTGTTTGTTTGTTTTGAGCATTTAGTTCAACTGAGTGGTTGAATAGCTCAGTTGTCTTAGCATTTAGGGCTAAGGAGTTGAAGCTTGCTGAGATGATGCTAGTCATGTGTCCTTGGCCATGGAGGTCCGTCCAATGTGGATAGAGTTTTGTATGACTCTAAATATAGAAAGTTCAGAAAGTTCAGACTCCTAAGACATCTTTCCTGGCACCAGACAGTCCTGGAATAGCATGTCCACCCAGTATGTTTAAGGAAGCCTGAGAATCAGTGTGAAGATGTAGAGCCATTTGGTAGAAGGGAGATAATTAGCAATGAATATTGGAGCGCCTTGGGTAAAGGGGTTTAACAAGGAGCTGTGAAAAGGTGGACCAGACTAGTTTAGAAAATCAAAATGAGACAAAGTGATACCTGAAATATGGTGATCAAATGGAAGGAAAGTTGCAGAGGGGTTGAACCTGGGGGAGATGAACAGAACAACATGGGCCAATCAGCCCATGGTTTGCTCAAAATCCTGAGTGGAAAGAAGTGTTTCCTTTTTCTCAGGGTGGCATGAAAATATTATACTTGTGTGAAATCTACAGCCAGCTCTACAGCTGAAACACAGGAAAAATGGTAGTTTGTTGATGCGGTCATTTGCTGCTATGTCTCAAGGATTTGTTTGATGGGCTTATATGTGAACTATAGTAAAGAAAAAGCAAAAGTCATTAGCATACTGATTGAGGTTTAGGATTGGAAAGACAAACTATATTTTATAGTTGGATTTGGTGAATGTGCTGGGTGTTTTCTGGTTATCAGCTGTGTGAAGGAGAATCTTGTTTTGTCTGCGCTACAGCTCTCCCAGGTGTTGCGAAATCCAGATGTGTGTAGTGAGTAAAGCAGGAGGTATGGGAAGTAAAAGGAAGTTGTTATGGGTAAGGTAGCTGAATCCATCTGTGGAGGCATGGACTGACTCTGCCATTGATGCAGAGTTTTATCTTTTCCTCAACAGTGGCTTAAGATTTTGAAGATTTCGTCTTGTTTCTTTATGTGGAAACTGGATACCCCAAGACTGATTTGCAGAAGTCCTGGGTATCTGTAGAGCTAACCCAAGCCTATAATTTGAACATATTCAACTGTTAGGAACTGGAGAGTGAACACCCTGAGACCCCTCTATGTTTTTGGAAATTAAGCTTATTTTACCTCAGTTTGCAGGTTGTTCTAGTAGTGTGGATATTGCCGTTCCCACTTTCCAGGGTGCATTATGAAAATTGATTAATGGCTGTGATGAGAGCTATATAAAAGCTTCTGAGGAAACTAATATTCCTACCTTGATGGTAGGATTCGAGTAGTCTGGTCCAAAAAAAGGACACAACTACTTATGGAACCATTTCTGCTGTGTACACAGTAAAGCAGGGGGCCTTGTCAAAGAATAATATATGAATACTTGATTAAAGACAATATCCAAATGCATATGTGCAAGAGGGACAAATTAAGCTTGTACAGGCAGCCATTCCATAACTTATAAAGGTTTGACTTCAAGATATTCTAAATACTCTTTTCATGCAGTATTTTTTTAATGTGTAATTTATTTTTCAGCTGGGAAAGAGACTGGTAGAATAATCATGAATAGAGGATGAAATATGAACTTTAGAAGAATTAGAAGACCTCCAGATTTAGTTATAGCTATTTTCCTTTGTGTAAGAGTAAGTGCTATAGTTTTGTGGTAACTAGTTTGAGAATGAAATGGCCACAGAGAATATTTCCACAGTTGCAGTATTCATAGAGGTGAACCCGTGGCACCCCTGGAGGGAGGCAGTAGCTTGGGCACTGGGAAATTTTGCCCAGTTGCTGTCTATCTCTGTTAGTGGATAAAGACAGGCTTCTTCTTTAAAGGTTAAAAGCCTTTCACAAGTGCTTTATTTACACTAAAAATAAATGCTAAATTGCTAGGGGCACATTGTGGAAAGTCAAAACAACCCTGTTCTTCTGTATTTTCTATTCTGTAGGTAAAATACAAAAGAGACTTTGAAGAAAGCAAAGGAAGAGGGTTCAGTATTGTGACCGATACGCCCGAGTTACAAAGACTGAAAAGGACTCAGGAACAAATCAGTAATGTATGTGACTGCAACCTAAAGTGATTGTAGATGGAGAAGTAGTGTGTCTAAGAAAAGGTGTGTTTGTCGGTGTTTTCAATGAAGTTTGTGTGAGTGAACAGTCTGATTTTGGTGATTGATTTGTGTATGTCAGATTTTGAAATGTGTGTAACTGTATACCACGGACTTGTACAGCACATTGGCAATGTGTGTTCACCTCTCCAACTTTCAGCTAGTATGCTCAAAGTATTTTCTTTATTAAAATGATTTGACACTTTTTGATCTTTTAATAGATTTGTCATCAAGTAAGAATACTTTTGGAACTTTTAATTTACTTTTTGTTTATATAAAGTATATAGATTATGTAATTTAAAAAGTTTTGCCTCTTTTTTAGCAGGAACTGTCAAAATTAGCAAAACAAGCAAGAGGGAATTTTCTAGAAGCTGAGTTTTTGATGCTGAGTTTTAAAAGAAAAGACATGCAAGACAATGCTGTGCAAGATGACAAAGAAATGGCAAATAGCAAAACCTAACATATTTCATTAGCTTACAGGAATGGGATTTTTAAAAATGTGACTTTTCCTGTCTTATGTCTTCGCTAAGAAAGTTATTTATTTGTACTGCATTCTCTTGTAGCATGTTTAACTCACTGCATAATGGAATATTGGAGATACATAGTGCAAATTCTGATACGTATGAAATAGGTAAGAATTAGTCTGAACTAGAAAAGATGCAGAATCAATACTATTCACTTGTCTTGGCTTCCCTTCTGATCATTCTTCTGCTGCAAGAACTTGTCCCTATAGATTATTTTGTGAAAATATTTTTTTTAATCATTCTCTGTAGTAATAAAATAACAGCAAAGCATCAGAGATACCCAGTGTAAGTATGATCAGAGGAAAATAATGGGATTTATTTACTTGAAATAAAAAACTTTTTTTTCAGGTTGGGATATTACTGAAGAAAAAAGTCATTGAAAAACACATACTTTTCACAGCAGTGGAGGTTTACCATTCTTGCCAAAGCATCCACTAGTTAAGATTTTGATGTCTAGAGCCAGTCTTTGAGATGAAAATTTAGGCTCATTTCCTGGAGCCTTGGTCAATGGAGACGACAGTTAATGTCAGAGCTGTGCAACTGCTCCTGTATGTGGACAAGATGAGAACAAAAGCTCATCTCATGTTCATACTGGGGCTAACTGAAATTACTGGCTTGTAAGAGAGAAAAATGTATTCTTTGGAGTGGCGAAAAGCATGGCCATTAAGACTTCCAATTGGGATCTGGGAAACTTCAGCAACTCCCTGGTTTTAATCAGCTGCATTTTTTATTCAGACCAGGAAGTTAAATTAGGTTCTCTCACGGCCTACAGAACTTCCTCAAGCAAGAGTGATTCCTTTCTGTGGGGTAGCTCTGGAAGGCATCAAGGAGATGAAACAAGTGAGGCTCTGGTGAATACTTAATCCCTCGCACGGGTCTGCTCTCTAAGGAGAGACTGAGAGGAGTGCCCTGCAGCAGGCCTGTGGTTCTCAGTTTGGGATATTGGCCTGCCAAGAAATTTATTCAGACCTCCCAAGCCCAGTACCCTCAACATCAGAATACAGAATAGTAGGACACAGCTCACTTGCTTGCTCTTATCTCTCTCTTGTTCAAAGCATATTGTGTTTTCTATTGTGGGGAAAGGAGATAATAAAAACAAGTACTTTGGTGACATGGGAAAGAGCTTTCTTTCCATCTCTACTTTTGAGTGGATCAATGGAGTTTCTGTCCTAATGGAAGATCTTGTTCCACGATTTATGATACTATCTGGTTCCTGAATCAAAGATAATTACCTGCCTTTTCAGATCCAGAAATGGCTTTTTAAAATGGGAAAAGTGGCTTTATTTCAGGTTTTTCCCCTTGGTCATTGAATGTGTGACTACTTTCTCTTCATTTCTAAACACGCTATTTTTAACAATATAGATTTGATCTATCCAGTCTTGACAATAGAGAGTTGTTTTCTTTATGTATGTAGCTGACAGAGATTCCAAGTCAAGGACCCAATTAGAAATAATTAGTCTTGAAGGGTAAAATGGAATTTTTAAATGTGCATGATAAAATAAGTTGCATTTCATTTCTGTTTACACTGAAATAATAATTTATAGCATTATGTCCTAGAGAGATAATTCTGCTTAGGCGACAACATTAATTTAATTAGAAAGCTCCTGTATTATAGAA
Source organism: Vidua chalybeata (assembly GCF_026979565.1). NCBI lineage: Eukaryota > Metazoa > Chordata > Aves > Passeriformes > Viduidae > Vidua > Vidua chalybeata. Next base: position 18,889,185 of record NC_071530.1, read on the forward strand.
ATGCCTTCCACACAGAGTAGTTTCTGTATTTGTCAGATAAGCAGTATACATCATGGACTAAGGATCTAATTAAGATTTCAAGACACTGAAAGGTAAGCACTTTAATAATTCTAAAATAATTTTCATTTTCATATACAGAAAAGTGGAAGAATACTAATATATCTATTTAATTTTCAGTTTAGTTTTGATTTCACCTTGAAGTACTAGAAACTTCTCAAAGAGCCTATTTGAACCAAAATTGTAACTACTTCATTGAAGGGGTAAGTAAGAACAGTTAATTGTGTAGATATCCTTGATGAAAATAAATAACAAAATAAATTTTATAATAATAAATGTTAAGTAGCATAAATATTTAAAAAATATTGTCCTTTTTGACCTCATATGAAGTTTGGCAGCATATGGATATTAGCACAGTACTCTGACTTTTTAAAGAATCTCTTGTGCTATGAATATAAACCTTGTGAGGGAAAAAAATAATGGTGGAGAGTGGGTAGATAAAGGGGTTGAGTTTTGGTTGTTATTTTGCCACCAGCTATCCTTCCTCTGAAGATTTAGACCAAATTTGTGGACTTTATTTTATGCTCTTATGGAGGTATCAGGACCAGAATGGAACTTCTTAGACAAGGATGAAATTTAATCTCATGATTTTTTTAGCATTAAGAGCTTAATTCTGCAGATATACAACATATTTCGGCATTAAATATGTAGTCAATGCACCAAAAATATATGTCATTCTCACAGAAAAATGTGTACAGTTTGTCAAAGGACCTTGTAGTGTTTTTTGTCCATTTTGAACTTTGAGAAGATTTTCAGAATGAATGTAAATAGACTCAAAATGAAAAAAGCCCCAACCCCATGTATTTTTATAGATGATTTTGCAATTAAGCTATCTGCAAACTGGTTTTGCAAGGAAGAGGTTAAGGTGGCAAAAGGAACAGAATAAATAAAGATGATGACAAAAAATGTTGGACTGTCATGACACAGGGCTAAATGAGGGAGTAGAAACACAATCTAGTACTATTTTCTTTGGGGAAATGGAACACTTTCAGCAGTCTGCAGCAATGAGCTGCTGCTTACGGCCACTGCACTTTTATGTCTCGATATATGACTTGAAGTGTGTTTTATCCTATGTGAAATAAGCTGCTCTTTCTTAAATACGTTTCTGGTAAATGTCTGCAAAGTATAAAAGAAAACAGGTGTCCATACAAATTGATGGAGTGAGAAGCTTTCATTAAGATAAAGGCCAGTGCTTGGATAGTAGAGGTTGCTAGCTTGGTTGTATGGCTGGAAGGATGCATGGAAGCTTTCACAGTGCTTGTGCTCATTGCATTAAGAGCCCATGTAAAAGCATTCCTCCATTTGGCATTAATGCTGTTATGAACCTGAATCGCATAAGAGCAAGAAGCACCACACATTTGTGCCCTGCTTCTCTTGGAGAGACAACAAAATGAACTAATGCAGTTCATTTATTTGCATGTGACTTATTTTCCAGTAGGTTTGGGCTGTATCTGAAGTGAAAAGGGTACCTTAATGCAAAGAAGGAAAGTAAGAAAACAGATTAAATCTGCTTTAGAAAACACATTTCCAACGCATCCTGTTTTGGTGAAGAACTTAGGAAGGACGGTAGAGTTAATGAAGCGAAAGTCACTGAATCACCCCTCTATGGGGTAAGGGAGTGGTTTCCCAAGCGTTGTACTTACCACACCCAAGTATCAGGAGTTGAACTCCTTAACTGAAGTTAGTGAAGTGTTTACTGGATGCAGAGTGCATAAAGATCTTGTAGCATTCTTGAAAGTGTTGTATGTGGGTTCTAATGAGAAAAGCTGTTTATTAAGTTTCTTTAAATGTCTTTAATGAAATATGGTGTATGGTGTGGGGCTTTTAATTATCAAGGTTTGCATTCTATCTCCAGTTAAATGTATACAGCTTCAGGGGATGCAGAGGAGGACAGGAATTCCCCCATAATTTGAATCAACTGAAGACCTACTATCTGGACAAAGACACAAATGATAAGGAAATTGGGCACTACCTCAGATGTGATAAAAATGCATCTTCAGTAGCAACTAAAGGAGACACAAACCACATTGCTACTGTAGTTGTGCACATCTGCACATCTGAAATTAGAAACTGTCCCTAACAGACACTGAGCCATGGCTCCCTGTTTGGAAGCTATTGGCAGAGTTGTTCAGTCTGTTTACTTGCTCAAACATAAAATGATCTCTTAAATTGCCAAAACAGATTGTAGAGAAAATTGGCAGGAGAAGATGTTAACAACATGGCCCAGAGCTCCACTTGTAGGATTCACAGCACAAAGCCTGCAGATACTTGTCTCTAAGTGCTTTTTTCCCTCCATTGAATTCAAGTGAAGGAGTAGAATAGGGAACAAGAAAAATTAACAGCAGCATCAGTGTCTGCATTTCACAAAACCAACCCTGGCACATCAACAGAGAGACTGGGTAAGTGTTTTAAATCGTATGCCAAAGGAACTTATGCTGTTCTATGTAGTGCTGGGGTTTTACTGCTTCTGAAGTAATTAATACTTTATTCCTAAGCATTATTTTTATCTTGCTGTTGTTTCATGGGAAAATAAGCACTTATTTATGTATGACAATTGTATCAACTAACATGGATGGAATAGCACTTGTTGAGCAGTGCCCTGGTGCTGCATGTCTGTGACAGGTGTGGTCAGCCAGACGCACCCTGATACTGATTGCCTTCTGCTGCCCTTGGTACCTCTGACAGTTTAACATGAACTGCAACTCCAAGAGGTATTCATTATTTGGTATGTTGTAGACTTAATTCCACACAGCTGCACTTCAAATATCTGCATATAACTCATGCTATTAAGCCTCTGTCATTTGAGTTGGACAGCATTTTTTCTGTCTGGAAACAAGAAGGTTGAATGTGTCATTCCTATTGCTAACATGAGTGTATACCTGCAAGAAGGTGGAGTTCCTGCTGTGCTCCTGTGCAGTGAACATACATGCATGGAGCCCAACACTGTTCTTTCTGTGGATTGATCTTCTAAGCTTGTTTTGTGTAGATTCATAGAAATGGAAATTCTGAGGAGCCTCAGGTCCTTTGACTTTCTAATAGTTCTGTGTTGAAGTTTGATTTCTGATTTTCAGAAATCATTCTGCCTTAAAGAGTAAAATCCTAATAAATGCTTTAGAAATTACTTATCAAAAGAATTACATTAATTTTCAATGATGATGAGTATTTTTTGCAGATTTTTACATAGGTTTTATACTTTGTAAGCTTTCAGAAATTTTAAAAATGACTGAGCACATTCTTAAGAAATTATGAATCTAAGGAAATATAAGTCATATTTTAGAAGTCATGCTAAATGAGAAAATAGAAAGCTTTGAGAATTATTTTGAAATCTCAAGGTGTATTCTACTTAAAAATGAAAAATCTTTTTTTACTGATCATTATCAAAATATGCAAAATTAGAGACAGGGTTAAATTAGTTCCAATGCATATGAATTCTTTACCTACACTTTCAGGAAAAATTCTGAAGATATTTAGTGGCATGGTGCTTTGTTTGGCTTCATTACTTCTTTATGTAGGACAATAGTCACCAAGTATTCAGCTTTCTAATATTTTTTCATTTACTGTTTATTTACTGTATGTTTCGATACTCCACACACCATAAAATGTTGTCAAAACAACCTGTAACTACTTTGTGGAGTTTTCATCAAAGCTTCTTTCTCACTTCTTTAACTATATTCATTTACATTGTTTTCAGAGTTGTCCAAGAAATAAGGAGGTATTGGAATTCTCCAGTATGGAGGATATGGATATGTGGTCCCTATTTTAATGAAGAACTAAAGCACAGACATTATTCATGCTAATACAGTAAGTAGCACCTAGAGTAAACCCTTATCTTCTGTGTAGGCTTCTATTAGAAGTAGAGGGAGGCACAGCCTTTGCTAGGGAATTTTGCAGTTGTTTGTTGGGGAGGAAAAGATTGCTGAGAATCCAGAGTAGTGTGTTCATGATTCATCAACTTCTCTTTCTGTTCCCATAACTTTTTCACATTCTCTTTTCTGTTCTCTCTTTCTTAATACTTGTGATTTACATAACAATAGCTCCCAACATGTGGGAGGAAACAGTATTTTTAGACTCCAGAATGCCAACTTGAAGGATACTTTTTGGAATGTTAGATAGTCATTACAGTAATTCTGTATGAAACTGTCAGTACAGGTGGAACTGAATAATTTAGATGACTTAAACTATGGTTAAATTTCTGCTGAGCAGGCGGATGTTCAGTTTTCAGCAATGTATAATTCAGTTACAGACCATATTCTGGGGGGGTAGTAAAACAGATACCGCTAATGAGGTGACATTCCTCACCTGCTAAAGGTCAACTTCCTGATCCATAGCAGGAGAAGCATTAGAGTCTATCAGTGATGTTGTTATAAAGCTGCTTCTTCTGTAACACAGATGGAAATGTGCATAACTCTTCTCTATAAACAGCAGAAGTATTTTGTCTTTGAGAAGCTGGAAAACAAACCCCTGCCCGAGGCATAACTGTGTTTGGAAAAATTGTTAGCATTAGCAATAAGGATTTATAATGCTTTTAGTGCCCTGTTTATTGTATGTCATACTGCCCACAAGAGTGTTTGGTGTGTAAATTCAGATAGGCCTTTGGGTAAGTCCACTGAAACACTATCTGCAAATCTATACTGAGGTTCTGGTAAGCTACTAATGTATGAAAGAAACACATTAGCAAATTGTGTGAAATGGGAGTTCCTTTCTGTTGCACACAAGTCTATTTGGACTTGAATGGCATGTGACCTTGGGACAATTTCTGCCTGGGGAAAGTTCCCTTTTAGCAGCCCCACTGTGAGGATGGTAAGCAACCTCAAATGAAGCTTCTCAAATGTGAATCCTCGGAGATGCAGGGGGAAATATTTTAGGTTAAGTGGATCTCTGATAGTCAAAGCAAGCAGATGTGACGCCTACTTATCTGCTTCTTAATGATCTTATTCCATCTGGCTTTATTCTATAAGGTTGCTTAGAAAAAAATCTTTTTCTCTCTTTTTCTTAGGCAAGTATAATGGGATACTTATTGTTGTGGTTTCTTATATTTTTCTAGGGTTTCAGAAGTCTATTTTATAAGTTTACAGAAGAAATTATTTCAACTATTGCTTTTTTTTTGTGTTAGTGCTTTCATATGAAATCAGTTGATAGCAGAACTACGTAGCCTCAAAGTTTCAAAAAGTTTTCCATGAAGTTCCACAAGGAGTAGTATAGTCTTTCTGATTCTAATTTAAATAAGTAAATTTGACAGGATGACTGTAACCTTGCTCACTGTATTGACAAAATAAAATGAGTTGTGTGGTGGAAATAACGCAAACCGTCCAGAAAAATCCCCAAAGGCATGGATTTACTGCATATGTAAGTGGGTCAACTCATGCATGAGAAATGAATGCTAAATGTAAATTGGTTGCAAGACTGTAGACTTTAGGTAGAACTGAATCAAGTGATAACCTTAATATTTTGATAGGGATGTCCTCTCATGCTTCTCTTTTGAAAACAACAAGAAAGCTCAGCATTACAGAGAAACAGTTAAATCATGTATTTATGCAAACTATGAACAGTGTCATTGCACTCCAGAATCAAAGGCATTGCATTCATTTATGTTGCTGGCATCTGTAAATTTTAAGTTGAACCTGTATTTGGTTAAAGCTGTATTTGCTTTGATGGGTTGCTTTATATGATATACACTTCAATTCAATAAGACTGCTCTATTCCTTGATGAGCAAAATGCTCAATCCAACCTAGAAAAATACTTCTTGGGATTTTCCTGCGTAAAAATAATAATAAAATAGAATCATCTAGTTAGGGAATACAAAAGAAAAATTAGACATTTCTGTCTTGCTGGCTTAATTTTCTATTTGTGATAGCATTCATATTGCAAGGCAAAGCTTCTATGAAAGGCATCAGCAGTTTAAAAAACTACTACATAATCTTCAAATATGTAGCATCACATTTCATGGACTTCATTTTTAATCCACACTAATTGCCAGCTTGTTGACAGATGGATGAGTTACAGATACATATTGACCTAAAGGTTTACGTCTGTACTTATTTATAACTCTGAAAATTCTGATTGAAGGTTAAAACAGCTGTGTAAATGTGAGGAATAAATTGTCAGGTATGCCATTTCCACATTGCTGTGCTATTGACTGTATTGCATATGCATATACTCTTTGGGCAGTATTTAATGGAATGAAAAATTCCAAGCTGTAGCAAAGACAACTATGAAGTGTTTTGTGGTACACTGTTGTAAGCACCTGTCCATTGTCTGACCAAAGGACATGAGTCTCTCTTTAAACACTAGTGACTTCAAGACTTAATCTACTTAGAAGGTTTCTTATATTTAAATATATGGCTCTATTTTTTTCTGTTGTGATACTAAGCAGGTGAATTATGACAAAACCCCAAATTATTTTTCCGGTATCCTTGAATATATTTTAGTGGTGTCTAAATAACTAATTATTTTTAATGAGTATGTACTTTTGAAGTCAGTCTTTTTTACATATAGAAAAAAGAGAATGAAAATAAAACCTCTTCATGGCAGCTCAACTTGGGAGCTAATTAAAATGAGGCTTTTAAAATGGGAAAAAATTAATTAGCCAAAAAGTTGAGAAGTAGGAATTAGCATCTCCAGAGATCTTTGGATACTTAAATGCTTGCAAGGAAAATATAATTTCTTATTTCCTTGTTTTATTTCATTGTTCATTGCCTGCTTATCATTTTACCTTTTAGTTCCATCTTACCTAATGCTTTTGTGCTGTGCATTAGTTGCTAAGGCACCATCTTAGGCATTAAACCTCCTGCTGAAGAACAAGATACTCTGCTTCTTCTAATACCATCTTTAATCTTGATCCCTGGAGATTTTAATGTCTCACCCCTATGATGCTCACAGGCTTCATTGACCTTGACAACAGGAGTATCTGTGGCACTCTTTTCTTTTTTTTTTTTTTTTTTTAAATTTCTGTGATTTTGTGATTTTCTTAGGCTTCACTGTAATACTGTATAACCAATGATTGAACTTTTTAACCATCCAACCATCCTACACAAGAAAAGTTTACTTCTCCAAGCAGTAAATTAGAGTGACACAAGATTGCTTTCTAACCCTTTCTGCTCTTGTAATTATTTAAATAATGATTCAGTTACAGAGATATTTCTGTACTTTTTTTTGGAAGGCACTTTGTCTCATACCAACACAGTCTCACTGTTAGAAACCACATTATTTTAATGGAAAACTGAAGGATGTTTCTTCCCCACTGCTCCCTCCCCAGATCTGCCTTGAATTTCTTTCTCTCCTGTCTTTCCTCAGTTGGTGAATAGTGACCTAGTTCAGTCCCCGCAAAGGACAGTGTATAAAGGGGGAGATGCTGAATATGTCACTAAGTAAGCCAGCCACAAACAGAAAATAGAGAAGGTCTGAATGTCAGGCCCTAGTGGACTTTGGGAAAATCTAGTCTGAAGAAAATATAATTTCAGAGGTGGCTTTTTTGAACTACAAATCTTTTCTGAACTACTCCCTGCTTGGGTCTTGCCTTCCTTTTTTCTTTACTGAGAACAGTGGTGTAAAGTGAACCCATACCCAGTTTGGCCAGTCTAGCCCTTTTCTAGCTGTATAAGGAAAACTATACTCTTGAGCATGTGACTTCTGTTGCCAAGGTTAACTGATTTTTATAGGGTTTGGAATAACAGGAGAGCTGTTCCCAGCTTTCACAATAGTGAGTGGGTATGTAGCTGAGGAGGATAGTGTGGCTGGTGTGAGTTTTGGGACAGCAGAGATGGTCTTTGAGGGAGGACTGGAGGATTGTCTTATGAGGAACCTGTGGCAAGACCCAGAGTCTCTACTGGGGCAAGGTCTGGGTGTCTCCAGGCTGTGCCTCAGTGTGCCAATACCGGGCAGGGATCCTACTCTTTCCTCTTATCATTAAGTGGGACACAGGCACTTGGTCACCTTTGAAATTAAGTGAGGTTTGCTACCATTTTGTTCCAGAGCTGGAGCCACTCAGTCCCTGCTGTTCCCTCAGGTACCAGTGATGGAAAGTGAAGGATTCAAAGGATCTGTGGAGGTGCCTCAATCTCATCTCTCATGATTTCTTGCTTGCTCAGCAGAAATGCTTACTGTGGTATGAGATGGGCTGCCCTTGGCTGCAGTGTTGTGAGAACAAGAGGAAGGGCTAAAGGTTTTATTTGCCTGTGCCAGCAAGCTGTAGACATGACCAGGGCAAGGGTAGTAGGCATGGAATGAGGTCACTTGTTTGGCATTGCCTTTTGTTTAGTGTTTCTTTCTGCACAGTGCGTGTTTCTGGCTAAGATGGTAGCTGGCATGCTGTCTTGAATTGAGTTAGCAGTCAGGGTCCTTTTCAACAGAAATGAAGTGGATGAAAGGCTCAAAAAAGCTTGGTGGTGATGGAAAATTAAGCAGAATTATCAATGAAGGTGATGGCAAAAGTTATAGAAAGCTGACTTTATTGTGGGATTGGAGATCAGATGATCAGCCTATATTGATAATTGGCGGAAAAAAATACTCAGAAGACACAAATGAGCATTGAGCTTTTGGTATGAAAAGAACCTCATTAAACGGAAAAAGTCTATAAAGTTACAGGTAGAATATAACTGCAGAAGTGAATGTGATTATGTACAGTTTCTTATAAGGCAAGAACTAGGAGCAGGAAATGTAGTAGTCAGGCACCATACTTAAAAGCAAATTTGTGGTATATAATAAAAACTTGGAACTCATTAATATAGGAGCCAAGGAAGACTAGAAGCATAAACTACATTAAAAGAAAGATTAGACAAGCTTGTGAAAGCTAAATTAATCAGGAAATATTGACTGTTGTTATCCAAATGCAGTGACAGGGTCAGTAAGGCTCTGGTAGGCTGATAGCAGGAAACTGCAATGATCTTAGTGAGGAGAGGCTGTTCCACAAGTACTCGCCTTGGCATGTGACAGAACCATGATGGTGTCATCAGTGAAACCAATGAGTCCATCAGTGAGCTTAGAAATAGCCTTGAGCTATTTCTAGTCACAGCTGTGACTACCAAGTTGTGACCAACCCATTGTGTCCTTGGTTAGCCATAACTCGCTTGAGTGTACAAAGTTAAAAAGGATTAAAAATTATGCACCTGACCCTAGACCCCCTCTGATATTGGTGGGCTTCATCCATGACATCTGATTGTCTTCACAGGCTTTCTGTTACAAACCAGAGAATATTTCTGAGCCTTGAATGGTGAATTTTTGACGAGGTGGCTGAGATGCAAAGGTAACTAAGATGTGATGGGTATTCCTTACCTACATGCAAGTGTTTTTGCATGGCATGGAGTTGAGAGACAAACTATAAGTCATGAGTAAGATGCATTTGAACCCACTAGGATTTTTTACTGGTTTTCAAGTGAATCTCCTTATCATGTTACCACACTTGCCTTGGCACTGCAGGACCCTCCTGAAGCATACAAAGTGGATTCATAAACTGAATGATGTGCTCCAACCAAAGTGTATCCAGTCTATTGAACCAGAGTAGAGCTAGGCCATAGCTGCTTCCCCCTCTTTTAAAATATTTTATGTCCTTGGAACCATTTCATCCTGGAGATCTGCTCCTGTTACACTGCAGAGCTTTCTGATGGAAACATTGCTTATATTATCAGGCTTAGAAATGAGACATCACTTCGAAGTTGTGTTCCCTTGAGACCCGAGTGTGATGCTAACTGCAACTCCCAGCTTTAAAATTCAGAAAGAGGAAGGCTGGAAATAGTGGGCGCTGAAAATCAGATTGTTGCATGACCTCTGTTTGCCCTGTCAAGGGGTCACTGAGACTTGTCTGGTGCATGCACTAAACTTGTAATTTATGTTTGTGGAGGATGTCAAGAGGAAGATTCATGCCTGGATGTGCAGGTGCTCCATTAGGACTTAGAAAGACATGGATTGATTAGGTGGTTATTGCCATCTGCAAAATTAGCCTGGTCAGAGACCCCTGACAGGGAAGCTTGGTGTATAAGCAGTGAGCCAGGCTGCAATTGATAAAGCCTCAAAATGTTGGCAGTAGATAACAGATATCTATGAGAGCTATCACATCTGAAGTTTTGGGGATGCCATACTGCATCTGTCTGATGTTGGAACTGAATTTTGCCAGGTTTTTTTGTGTCTGGGTCTGCAGAAAATAAGCACACTGTGTGTGTGTGTGAGATACAGGAGGGAGGGGAGGGTAGCCAGAAATTTAGCTGGTTTCTGTTGCTTTTGGGGCAGTGTATAAATATATGCCAGATGTATAAATGAGACTTGGGAATTGAGTATATCCCACAGGTATAAATGAGACTTAGGAGTTATCTGCTATGCCTGTGTCTGTCAGAAAAGATATTCCTTTGGTTTAGAACAGCATGAGGAACTTGGGGAATCCTAGGAAATCTGCTCCATGTGGGCAATTTGTTTATATTTTGCAACATGACCTTTTCTGACATAACTCTAAATAAAATGTGAGGGTTGAGAGCTGAGGCACACAGTCCTTCTCTGTTAAACGAATAAAGCTGGCTGTTAGAATGTATCCCATGGATCTGCCTTTTGTTCACCTGTGTATCCTGCTCAGTGTTTGGTTTCTATTCTCAGATATGTACTGCACAGAAATGGAGCCATTTTCTTAGGCTGTTTCTTACTGGTTTTCAAGAACTGGCTGGAGAGAGGAGAGGGGTTTCAGGAAGTGTTTTCTATTGTATAAGCATTTTTACTCACTGCACTTAAGAACATTGCATTGTAAAGGCCACTGAGGCAGGTCCTTAGCTGTTGTCAGTATTTGCTCACAGAAATCTTGTCATGCATATTTTAAGCCTGATCTTGAAAGCTTTCAGATTTTTTTGCCCTAAGTGTCTATCCAGGTGTTACCTGAGGTGTTTCTTGTTTGTCAGACAAGTTCTCTTAGACATGATTGAATGTATGGATCAACCATCACTGATTTGTATGAAGATGGGGCAATACATCTTACTACAACTGGATTTGGGAAGTTGAGTCTTTATTCCTGATCTTTCTGATGACATTCTTTGTTGCCTATGTCAGCTACTTCAGTTCTGTTTCCTTTCCTATACAATGGAAATAATTGTGCTGAGGGCCTTTGGAAAACTCTCTGAAGTTATAAAGAAAATGGTAGAACAACTGAATGGTATGGCTGCTGGTTGTTGTTACTTGTGTGTGTAAGTTTTGGAAGTGGTAACTTGGGAGCACAGGAAACAGTGGAGGTAGTGTCTTGAGTCATCCACTCTAGTCTTCTCCTTAGGAATGGCATTTCATAAGAGTTTTCAAAACCCATGTCAAACTCTGTATTAATCTAATTACAGCTTTAGCCTACGCTTTTTGAAGACAGTTCCTTAATTTCACCTGCTGCAGGTAAAAAGCCCTATCCAATTTTCACAAAATAGTTCTTTATGGCAGGGTGACCATTGTCTTTTTGTTTGCATGGCACTTCTGCCTCTGTTATGTGTTGAGAGAGGTGTCATTCTCAGACTTTTGTTACGTGAAGCTGAACAAATGAGTAGTTTTCATGTGACTTTGCAAAAGTCTCACTATTCCACAGTCTTGACTCTGACTGTTCTGGTGGGAACTCACTTTTTTTTTGAGTACAGAGCTGAGAATGTTTTTCATGCTACTGTAAGTGAGATTTAAAAACTACCTTTCCTGATTAATTTCAGGATTATATTTGATTTTCTTCATGGCTGTTTTGGTAGCCTGCAATTACGATGTGATTAATTTGGATATGCAAGTACCTCTCTTTCCAACTATCAAACCTATAACTTGCAGTAGAAATTCTCTGAAGAGCATATTTTTGCATTAAGTAATATTAAATTCCCTCTGATTGCTCCAGACCTCAAATCTGATTAGTTTTACATAGAGAATCTTTTTTCCAGCCCTACCTCATTAATAAAATTACTTAATAAAATTAATCATGGTCAGACCCTGAAGGTATTTCCTCTTGGTATCTTTCAGCGCCATTCTGTTAACTCAACTTGTTAAATTATTTGTGCAATGAGCTGATCTACCTGTCTGAATTTGCAATTCTTGGATCAGTCAATATATTTTCTAACTTAATACATAAACTTTTTTTTTTTTTTGTTCTACTTCTCTGTGCCTGCCATGCCCAATTTGGTAGATTATTGGTAGATTATTGTTATTTGGTAGATTATTAACAGTCCATATAAATGACATTTATAATTTCAGAGCGCTTAGTTATTCTTAGGTTCTTTCAGTTTGGACACATAGAAATCTGCATAATAACAGATATATCAGAAATTTTAGTGAACATGGGTCATGCATCTTTGTACATAATGTGTTATGCCAATTTTATACAGAATTTTGGAAATGTAGAGACAAACGTACATTCTCATATTGGTGTACTGGAACAATTAATCTGTGTACTTGTTCCAAAGACATTTATTTATCAGGGTACAGGAGGCCAAATGCCTTGGTAGGTCTGTGTGGCGAGCTCCAAATGCCTTGCCAGTGAATTGTTAAATGAAGGGAAATCCTTTAACGTGTGTGTAAGCCTTAAAGTGAGGGGATGTCCTGCTACTCTTTTTGGTTTTATTATGTCTCGTGTTCTTCACTGCAGCACTGGATCTACATTACTTCCTCTTCTGTGTTCATTTTACAAACCCTTTTTGAGGGCCATGTTAGGATTCTGCTTCAGCAGACTAGAAGCAGTCTAAGTCTGCGTGCATGTGCTTAGTGCTCTAGGTCTGAACTGTGACAATTTCCTTAAAAAACTCTAGAATACGTTTTTAAATTTTTCAGGAGCATTTTTGCACTGATACTTAAGGACTGTTGCCTTTATATGCCATTAGAGCAGTATCAAACCAGACAATGGAAAGCATGGCTTATTTATTCAAATGCAGTCATGCAACCCTCACTTGTCTAGAAGCAGACATATTTTTAATTGCCAAACAAAGTTTGCTTGTGTTAGAATTATTGCTCCAAATGACCTTGGCAATTTGCAGTCCCCTGTAGCTAATAGCTTTCTGAATGAAAACAGTGGACCCTGAACTCTGGAGGTGAATTAAGTAATGCTTTGCTGTGTATTAAGAGGAACTTTCAAGTATGCTTTTTGTATTCTTTGATAACAACATTATTTACTAAAATACTAAAGTACTAAAAGCTATTTAGTCTTTCTTATCAACAGTTAACCTTGATAAACCTTGTCTCCATAGACACTCAGCATTTTTTAAATTCTAATTTGTTTAGTGTGCTCCCTTCTTAAGTGAGTAGCTCATTGAAAAAATGTTGCCCTTTTCCCTTTTGTTTAATGATAGTTCTTTTAAAAGAAGCCTGCTGTCACACAGCTAGCAGTAATGGGTATTTTTTGCCTTATTTCCTTTTCCTTTTTTGTTGTGCTTGGTCTTGGTTACATTTGATTTTATATCTAGAAGTGGAAAGAGTCATTGCTTATTGAAATGGTGGTCTATAAAGACTCCTTTGTCTTTCAAACTAAATTTCTTTTTGGTATCCTGGTCTTGTTCATGTACAGGGTTTTGCTAACATCTCTGCTTTGTCTGTGCTTTCCTACACAGATACTTTCCTCACTTCCCCCTCATACATCTTAAGCTTTGACAAGTTGGTTAGAAATACTTTTAAATTAGAACAAAGGAAATCAAGGCATTTTAAACACTCTTAAAAATATTATTATTTTAAAATTTATTAGATTTTTATTAGTATTTTGTTTTTATCCTTTCCTGGACTTTCTGGCTTAATCCAGTATATATTAATTCAGTATATTTTACTGTAATTCTGTTGTGGAAATTATGATAATAGTGATGATGAGAATTCCCAACTCCACTGCTTTGTGGAAACCTGCTTGACAGCATTATAAAGTAGCCTTAATAAAAAGAAATGAATTCTATTGATAAAAGTGCTGAAAGTCAATGTGGTGACAAGCTGTGCTGTCTTGAAAAGACTGTTTAAAACCCCTAAATCATAATATAATTTTCTCAAGGCTTTTTAATACTGAAATCTACAAACAGGGGTTATGTATATGAAGAGCAAAATATCATGGAAAAAATTCACTTTGCAGAACTGAGAGGAGATTTCTGCAAGTAAACTTTACTTTGAAAACGTGTGTTAAGAATAGAAACATTGATAGTGTGAGATCTCTCTGAGTAGTGAAACAAATCTGTGGTGCATTTTTAAAAAGCAGTGCTGTTGTCCATTTTTGTCTATTTTAGACCCTCACATCAACATCTGCACACAGAAATATCTGTTATTAAGCTGTTCAAGTCATTAAACTGGATGTACGGCTTTGCAGAAAGAATGCATGAACAGAGTATCATTCATCAATATAGCACAGTAAGTATCTGCCAGCTTCCTTCTGGCACTTTTACTCTGTTTCCTTCTTAAAGGAAATGAGATCATTCAAGGTAGGCTTGTCCTTGATGAAAGAGGTGTAAATTTACTTATATTTTCCAAAGTGTTATTGTTTAGGAGCTTGCCAGAATAGCTTTTTGCTACTAAAATTTTTATGGCCAATACTAAAAAATTGAATAATAATAAATAGTCTTAAGAATTAAGTAAATGTTTATTAAGAAACTTTTTGGATAATTGAAAGCTATGTAACTGTTTGGAAGCAGATTTTAATTGCCAACTTCAACCTCTCTGAGGACAATTTATGAATTTAACAGATGGCAACTTATTAAACCAGTCCCTTAGTTAATATGGGAGACTTGATATCAACTTTTATTCTGATAGATGAAGAATTAACTGGCAGTTTAAAAATTGGCAATTATTATGGCTGTGATCTGATTGAAGTACGTATGTTTGAGCAGACCATGACTCCAGGCAGTAGTGTGTTTATTTGGACTATTAAAAGGCCCTATTTGCTAACCTTAAAGCAATTAACTTAAATATAGCACAACTGTAAGCAAATTGCAGTGAAATGCAGCATGACACAAAACAGAATCAGTCTTGGCGCTGAAGTGATAGTCATGAAGGACCTGATAAATGAGATAAGCAAAGAATGACACAATTTTGTGGTAAGTTATTCAAGGTAGGGCAAGAATAGAATGTGAGTGACAACAACAAAAATTTAAGATAAGTGAAAATGTGATTGTAATTTCAGATAAATATGTATGTATAACTTATATCTATAAAATAATGACCTCTGCACTGACCTTTACCTCTCATAAGCTACTTCTCTAAAGAAAAAATCTCAGTGCTTGGTAACAGTAAAAAAAAAATATACATAAGGAATAAATAGGAAAACAATGGAAAATGAAAGAAAAGAAACCTTGATTATACATCTTTGGCAGTCCCTTTTTCCCCACAGACTTTGAATAATGTTTTTGGTTCTGGTACGTTCAAAAGAAAAAAAAAGTTCTGGAAAATCATCAAGGATGATTAAATTAAATTGGAGGAATGAATGAGTTCTGGTACAGGAGTCTTCAGCCTAGACAAAAGGGGTTTAAGAATTCAGAAAGATGTAGAAAGCTCTACACAATTATCATAGGGAGTTTAAGTCAGGGAGTGACTGCTTTCTCTGTCTTCTCATGCAAGAACTAGGAAGTAACAGGTGAAGCTCATCAGAAGGCAAACAAACCAAGCAGAAAGAGGTGCTTCCTTGTGGGAAGTATTAAATGACAAATTTTTGTGCTAGAAGTCTTATATGAGTGCGAAAAATCTAGATTAGTTCAAGGATAAGGCAAGCCCTGAGAAAAAATTGTGCTGCAGAATGAGAAAAACCCACATCAGGTTCAGGAAATACACCAGACTGAAAACAATTGGAGTCAAGGAATGTGTATGTAGGGGAAGTATCACATATGTTTACCCTGTCCATACTGCTTCCAGCTAGTGCTTGTGGCCATTCTTGGATAAAGAACACTAGTCCAGATGGACCTTTGGTCTAAGGTCCAACAATTCCAGTACTAGAGACTCTTAAATTCTGTCTTTATATAGAAGCAGTGATGAAACAGTTATATAAAATGTTTTATAAAAATATAACATTTAAAATATTTATATAATAGATGGAAATAAATTAATGCTGAATATAAGTTACTAGCTAAATACAAAGGATACAAAAAGGTGAAGAAGTCCATTATAAATGGCTGACACAGTTAAAAATAATAAAGCCTTTAAAATAAAAGATCATTTTAAAATATAGTTTTTAGCTATAACCAAGATAACTTCTGCCAACATTCTTATTTCAAGTCAATGGAATGTGATTTCTAATCCAATCCTTTCCAATTTTTCAAAGTGTTTTTACATGTTGAATTTGTATTTGAAATAAGTAAGCTCTTGTTTCACATTTGGGATTTAGGCTTTCTAAAGTTACAGCAACATATAAAAAGTTACAGTATTTTTGGAATGAAGCAGAAAGATGTGTCCATCCCACTTCTTGAGATATCTGAAGCTGGACCACAATACTGTTTATGGAAGGTTTATGGTTAGTGGCTAATTGGCAGATGGCTAATTGGCAGATTTCAAGGTGTAGCAGTTATCAAAGGGGAATCTCAAATGGGAAGGCTTTTAGCAGTTTTCTCAGTGGCTAGTCCTTGATTGAAGACTTGAACTAATTTTGTAGGTGCTCTAGTGGACAAAATGTTTGCTGGGAAATTGATTATAGATACAAAGTTAATCCCAGAGGTAAAAGGAAACTTGGTGATCTTTCAACAAATACACTTATGGAGTGATTTCAGATTCTGGGTTAAATGGTCAAAGTCTGAAAATACTTACTTTTAATAGTCAGATGTAAAAGAATCAGCTTGTGAGCCTGAAAGTCAAATGATACTTATCACAGGATGAGAGCTGGATTTGAAAGCCAGAGAAATGAAGGGGTCATTCTAGTTGTTTCTGTCACTGTAGCACTGGGGCAGATAAGGTGATAACCTTGGAGGTTCTGTGAGGACACCACTGGGTAGAAGGAGCACGATACTCTCAGCAGAGGTTGTACAGAATCAGGGCTGATACCAGAGTATGGTGTCCCCATGGTAAGGTGGATTTGAAACAGATGAGTAGAGTTCAAGGGAGGACAACAGAAATTATCCTGGGGATTGTAAAGTAATGTTAAGCTGTTGGAGTGACAGCTATTCATTCATATGTGAGAAAGAAATGGTTTTAGTATTGCATAGAGATTTTTGCACAAGGAAAAGATATCAGTAAAGCTTGGACGTGACAACAGTCCTGACAGAGATATGGCAAGGTCTCCTGGCTGTGGATTTAAATAAACTGTATCTTCCTAAAGGTAGTTGAATGAAGTCAATATTTTTATTTAGAGGAGACATGACCTGGATCAATGCTGTTAGCTGCTATAGAGAACACTTTTAAAATATCCTGCTCCTTTCAGCATCAGACTAATTGGGTGTGGGACCTAGAGGTGTTCTTTCCCAGAGATACTTGAAAGGACTTGAGATCTTTTCACCTTTTTTGCAGTGTGGCTGTATCTTATTCTGTGTCAAACTTCTTACTATCCTGAGACTGAAATTTTTTAATGTACTTGAATTCAGTGAAGGGCTTTGGAGTACAAAATGCCATCTTGTGCTATGCAGAGAGCTGCAAGGAAGCTGCAGACAAAGTGAATATTTGTATGAGAAAGAGAGACTTACAACTGCTGAAGGCTAGAATACCATCATCAAGGCTGATTACCATCATCATGGTATTCAGTCTCATTTCTACAGTGATTTTGTTGGGCTTTCTTGACATCTTTCAAGGTTTTTTATGTTATGTCTTCTCTGTGTGTGCTCATGGTGGCTTGCACATAGGAAATAAAACTTACTCCTCTCTCCTTATTATCACTCTTTTTAACTCCAGTTCATGACTCACTACTGTGTAGCAACTCACTCCCTGCAGCCCTCACCAGTGGAATAGGAAGGAAAATCAGAATCAGGAATAAAATAAAACTTAAGGGTTGAGATAAGAACAGTTTAGTACTTAAAACAGAGTAAATAATAAACCAAACACAGATAATAATAATAGTAGCAACAGCAACAAAACAACAGCAGCACAACAGCAATAATAATAAAAAGGAAATTAATAGAGAGAAATAAATGCTAAGAAAAATGAATGATGCTCAGTAAAGTTGCTTACCACCTGCTGACTGATACCCAGCTGACCAGCAATCATTTCCTCCCAGCCAATTTCTCTCAGTTTATACACTGGACAAGATGTTCTATGGTGTAGAATATCCCTTTGGCCAGTTTGGGTCAGCTGTCCCAGCTGCATTCCCTCCCACGTTTTTGTCTCCTTCTTGCTGCCAGGGCATGAGACACTGAAAAATCCTTGACTTAGGGTGGTACTACTCAGCAAGAACCAAAATATCAGTGTGTTAGCAACATTATTATCACACTGAATCTAAAACACAACACTGTATCAGCTACTAAGAAGAAAACTAATGCTATCCCAGTTGAAACCAGGACATGATCAATTTGTAAATAGGAAGGATTGTAATTGTTTTCCTAGAGCATCTTGGTTTTTAGCTGTCCAGCTTACTCTTGCCTTTGCCTATGCTTCATTGGTTTGTAATCTCTACTGACTGCGGGATCAGAGAGAACAGGAGAAATAGATGCTATTTTCAAGATCTTCCTACATCCGCTGCAGCTGGGTCTTCTAGCACATAAAGAATTGTCAGTGTAGAAGTTAAGTGACATATGAAGGGCTTGCACAGGAGAGCGCTGTCTGTGATGTTCAAGTACTGTTTCTTTGGACATTCTCAAATAACCCAGTAGAAATGGAGCAACTGCAGAATCTGATAAAAAAGCTAAACTACTGTTCAGAATAATCACTGTTTCTGGCCTTACTGTCATTGGGAAATCTATATTTTTGCCCTTAGATCAGTTTCCCTTTTGACTTTGTGATTGACTTGTAACATGTTCATGGACATTGTGTTCTGACCACTGAACAACTGAGCTGGAATTTGATTGCTTTGTATTACAAATTAGAAAATTCTTATTTTTATTAAGCAGCATTCATGGAATGAATGCATTTGATTATAATATGCTGCTTATAATTTATATTCTTCTGTAAGGAGTGGTAAACATTACAGAACTACTTTGAGAATATATAAATACCTGAAATTCATTGTTTCTTTAGGTCCTGGGCAATCTTCCTTTGTCCTGAGATTGTTCCCTTATTACAGGCATGACTCCACAGATAAATGAATATTGCCTTCCTGTTCATCTTCTCTAAGATAAATAATAAACAAAGCAAAGAAATTGTAAATAAGCAGATTTAAATAATCTTAATATTTCCATGATATATTCTGATATAGTTTTTATTATTTTAACTTTCTTACATAAGCAAGGCAGGCAAATTATTATGAAATAAGTCTTTCTTTTCCCATTCACTGTTACCTCTGCTTTTTAATACACTTTTTAGTATTTCAGCATTTAAGTTAGAAGAGCTATTGATTTCCCTCAACAAACAAGTAGGAAACCTAACAATATGATGCTTGAATGTGAGTTTGGATAGAACTACTTCAGTAGAGAAAATAGTAAAATGATACACAGGGTGGGTATCAGCTGCTTATGCAGGGACCAGAAGAGTTCCTCAATCCTTACAGGTGTGAACCTATAGATGTCATTGTTTGTCTATTAGTATTAATATCCTCTGTAGAAGCAGCAGTTTCAGTTCTGATGGATACAGTTGAAAAGCTCAACATAGTAGAGGAGGTTTGGAGAAATGGTAAAGGATTGATCTAAGACAATATTTTAGTCCCTAGGCTAATAGGTTTTTTTGTTGTTGAATAAAATATTGAAAGGATTTCATGGTTTTGAAAGATCTTGTGAAGAGAGAGGATTTTTTTTGGAGAAAGATACTGTGTGCTGAAGAAAGCAAAACTAAGATCTACTGTCTGGAAGAGGAACTTACGTTTGAATTAAAGTGAATATTTTCAAGAGCAAAGACAATTAGCCATGATTAATCATGGGTGATTGATTAACCATGAGGATTGTCAGAAAATGTTCACATTTGTATGAACTTATAAGGTTAAGTAATGGTTATATTTCTATTGGCAAAATTTTATATTTTACAGCAGTTTGTGGATTCACAGTAAGAAAACTGGTCAACATGTTACAGAGCAGGTAGATTCAAGACAGACTTACCTACACTTTCCAGGAGTTACAGGTGGCAAAGAACAAAATTTATAGAAGTGGAACATTTACTGTTCTTCAGGGTTGACTATGTACACAGGATTGATGGCTGACCATAAGGATGCATTTCAGGCTGTGGTGTGACATTTGTCTTGGGCTGATCTAACACTATGTTTCTGTTTAAAGAGAAGCTACTGCTGTCTGCTGTGACAGTGCCAGGGATGTTCCAACCCTTCTGTGCAGGAAGTTAACACTTGTGAGTTGTGTGGGAAGACTAGGAAAGGACAGGATTCTCTCTTAAGTGACAACGAAGCTCTGAATTGGTTGAAGAGAATTGTGAATCTTGACTCATATGTTTAATGTCTATGAGGAGGTAGGAAGTTAATGGAGGTGGGTAGTAAAAGTACTTCTTATAGTGCTGGAAGTTATTTAAGTTATTTATCCCCCCGCAAAATGTTTAGCTGATCTAATTAAATTAGATTTTACTTCACTTTAAACTAATACAATTTCTGTGTATCTGGAAAAAACTTCATGAATAGGAGGTTGAAGAAGGTGATCTAGTTGCTTTCTGTAAGATGCTGCCCAAGAGGCATATCAGAGAGTTTAGGCATATCCACCCTTGATGTTCATCCTTGATTCCTGTGTCTTAAGAAATTGTTTTAAGTTAGTGCCTTGATAATTTTGGTTCAAGGTGTGCCAAAGGTTTGATGCATCACTGTGCACAGAATTAATGCTGAAAGAAAGAAATGTGTCTCTTTACGTATTCATCGAATTCTACTGAAATATGGTCTGGTCCTTTTCTTATTGGTCTATATATAGGCTGAAAGTGGATCCTGCTTTTAAGGGTTGTGAATCTGTAAGAATTTTTTAGTGGACTTTCTTCTGCCTTTTCATGTAGGTAAAAATCTGCCTCCAGCATGAAACTGGAGTTTTCCAGTACACCAAGAAAACTTTGAAGTAAGACTTTCAGTTTTGGACATTTCTGTAACATCAAAAGGCTTTATGACATCCAAGCCCCTGCTTTATAGGGGAGATGATCAGCACATCAGTGAAACTGCTTCTCATAGCTACAGGGAGTATAGAGCTATACAGGCGTCTGAGGATGGAGATCTTTGGACGATAGAGACTGCGATATGGGAGAGCAGAGGTAGGGCACTCAGGAGAAAATTCTCCTCTATAACAAAATCATTAAGGATTTCAAAGGGCTTTAAAGTGTAAGTGCATTTTCAAAACAATTCCAAGTTTGTTATGTTCAGAAAAAAAAAAAAAAGGAAAATATTTGTGGATTGCTTAATGACTAAAAGTTGCTAGAAAAGTTAATGATGTTAAAATGTTACCCTGTATTCACTTGTATTGGAATGGACATGGATTTTCCATTCTGCTTGCGGAAACCAATTCCATTTTTCTACCTCAATTTTTAAAACTGGAGTTATAAGGAAAAGGTAAAATTTAGGCAAAAGTCATGAATGGTGAAAATAAAGGAGATATAAGACAACAGACATAGGGGCTAAATGTTTTTCCATATTTTAATTGGTAAAGGTGAAAATGTAAAAAAAAGTTTTCCAAAGACTATATTAATAGAGTTCCTTTTTGCGCTTGGTTTTGTTGCCAGCTATAATAAAAAACATGAGAAAAATTTTAGTGCTTAATTGGTCAGTTCAAAGCCTATATACGAGATAATACTGAAAATGTATGAAACTTCTTAAATGAAAGTTATGCTGCAATTTAAGTGCCTTTTGCTACATAGAAAATGGTCCTATTATAGTCTGGTTTTATACAGATAATGGATGCAATTCATTTGAAAAGGCTTTGTAATTTTGTTTTGGTATATGAAATACCATTTCATATATGCCTTTCGGCATTTTTTATGCAAATTACTTTTTCATCAAATGTGGTTTTTGTAGTACTAGCTCTGATTTTCAAAAGATTAGCATTCAAAATAAATTGATGCATAAGTATTGAATTTGTGCAATTAAAATGTGCTCCAAGAAGAGAGAGGAAGTGGTTTAAGAGTCTGCTGAGAAGCTTATTGTGTTTATGACTGTTGCAATGACAATAGATGCCAGTGTTGACCCTCTGTTACTAATTTAATTGCTCATAGGGATATAAATTTTTCCTTTGAAAGCAATAAAGACAACGTTTTTATAGAATCAGTGGTGAACATTGAGGCATCCATTGCATTTTGTCCATAATGTAAAACATTCTCTCATAAAGATAATTAAAAATCTGTTAAATTCCACATGGCAGTGACTGAGGTAATTTGTTTCTTGTGAGCTAGGATCAGAAATGGACACTGGGCTTTTATTTTCTGCACAGTCAGAGGATGACTCTGAAGTCCCTGCTAGTTGGCACTCAGGTTGTTTTGTGCATAGCGGTTGCAAAATGCAAGTCATTATTTTGTGAATCATGTATAACCTGTTAGTTATTTAAATAAGTAGAATATGAGTCTCATGTGAGGTTAAATCAAGTCTGTTTCTTCTGCATGGGACAATCTCTGGGTTGTTCAAGACAATAAAGAAAATTTCTAGTGAATACCACTTAGAGACATCTATTTCTCCCCTCAAATTAGATAGGTAGTTTGTATTTATCGTCTCCTGTTGTGGACAATTTTAATCACAGTATTAAGCATTGCTCCTGTGAGGAAATTTATTAGGGTGCATGATTTTGCCTGTGCTATGAAATTGTTAGCACTTTGAATAAAGGCAGATCTTGACCTGTACTGAGCTCATTGCAGGACTGTAGCTGTAGAGACTGCATTAAAAGCCCCTGGAAAGTATGAAAACAAAAATCTGACGATTCCTATGAGAAAATTGTATTTTGTCACTTTCTAAAGACAGAGCTAATTAGTTACATGTCTTAAGTTACTCTAAAGATGTTTGGGCTGTACTCTTGCTCCATATGTATTGATATGATTACAATTAAGTGGTAATTAAAGGTGATTTGATCTCTGCTGATGCACACACTTCTATATAAAAATGTATATGTAGACTGCTCTACTGACAGTGATGGAAATCCCTAGGGATGTGAAAACTTGTTATACAGAATTCCAAGCAGAATTAGAGCCATAAGTTCAGTTTCCTCTTTATGATTTTTTTTTTGCAAAGTAAATACTGGAAAAGGTATGGAAATAGATTGAGATTGCTGGAAAATATGAGGACCATGCCACAGGAAGTAAATTTCTCTTGTTCTTCCCCCAAGGAAAAACTCTGTAGTAATTGAAACAGACAGAATGAATATAAGTTCCTCAGCCCTAGTATTCTGTCTAGGAATGCTGTGGCCTGTGTCACTGCCAGGTCAAAATTTATTAAATGATAACAAAATAAAGAAAGATTAAGGCTTTTTAATTTCAGATGTAATTACAGAAAAATATATTTATGTATTTGTGCTATATACTGTGATGTAGGAATTACAGTATGAAATTTATGAGTTTTCATAGGCTAAAAGTAAATATCACAGTGGTCTTTTGGTTGAAAATTCATGATTTTAGTACTGCTTTCTTTTTAATTTTAACTACAACTCTGAATATTCTGTAGAATAGGTAAGTAGAAGGTTTTTTTTTTTTTTTTTTTTTTTTTTCCTGATCAGCCTGAGAAAGGTGGATCTGGCACAGCCCTGTCTGTAGTTGCTTATGTTGTGGATGGGATGTAGGAAAGGCTGGAGTAGATCCAAAGGTGTGGGGATGATGTAGAGACCTTTGGAGAGCCAGTGTCACAGCTGGCAGGGGTTGTATGTCTGAACAAGAAAAGACAGTAGGAAATCAAACCTTGTCTTTTCTGGGGCTGATGAAAAAATCAGTTAACTCCTAAGTTACTGATACAAACTTTCAGTCATAACTTCAGTTTCATACAGCTTTGTCTGTGGCCCTGAGGTTTCTGGTGCTCTGTTTCTTCAGTTTTAAGGAGTCATAGTATTTTTCTCTCTAGTTAGGTACATTGAGAGAAGACTGAGAAAATGTAGTGATATAATTTACATTTCCAGCAGAAGTTTCAGTACTTAGTAGAGCAGCCCCCACGTCAGTATTTCTTTAGTTTTATTACTGGATGTTTACACTGTCTATCGTGTCTGTTACCTGAGCCTAGATTTAAAGCAGTTCCTATTGCTCTTGTAGAGTTTTTCAAAACTTCAACAACACAGTGCAGGAAAAGCAATTACTTTGAGGTGCATCTATACCAATTCAAACACAAAGCCCTCAAAATATAATTTTCATTTGCCTTTTTGATAGTGTCTGTGTTGACCATGTTTTTCTTGTCTTTTGGACTACGAATGAAATGGAACATCTTTTGCAGTATTGACCTTTCAGTTGAGTTTGGCAGCCTGCAGTGACTTACTCAGTGTCATTTTGGCATCAGTTGGCATTTCTGTGGAAAATGTCATTACCAATGGCTCTGTTCCTTTAGAGAGATGCCTAGAGGGGAATGTAAGCTTGCATTATAACTTAAAGAAATTACAGTGATCAATACAGAGTTCTGGTATCAGTGTGCAGTAGCGAATATCGTGTACAGTCCAGATTTGTTTTCCTCAGAGAAAGCTTAAGGCAGGTTCCACTATGAAGGGAAAGGACTCACTTGCTTTTTTGGGCAATGTGTGCTACTTATGTATAGCCAGTTCTGTGGAATATTAATAAACTGCACCTCCTGCTTGTGGGTGTTCCAGAACACCTGATATGATTGTTTCTGAAATTAAACAGTACTTTTGAGACCTGGAGTTTGCAGACGTTAATTCTAATTTTTAACTTTTGTGACATTTCTCTGTTTGAGTTAGGAGAATGATTTTTATATATACTTCATGGGGGAAAAAATGTAGTGTAAAATTAGGAAGGAAGGAATTCGAATTGGTTTCATATGCCCCTGCTTGTATGGAAAAATGTTTAAAAAAATGTCAGCAGAGACATGTGATTTATTCTGATGTTAGTCTGTCAAGGGTATCTTTTTTTTGCCTTGTGGTTTTTTTTTTTTCCAAGGATACCACTGAAATGCTGAAAAAACAGTCAGTCAACCCACAGTCAGGTTTGTTATATTGGGATTTTTCTTTTTTTTTTTTTTTTTTTTTTCTTTCTATAGAATTTACAAAAATTTAGAAGTGTAAAAGTAGAGTAAGTGGGAAAAAATTTGTTTCAAATTCATAGCAGAGTAAGGACAAAAAAGGGATCTCAAAATGATACGTAATGGAAGACATACAAGTGGACTTTGTGCTCTGGGATATTCTGAATACAGCTGTATCTGAATTTAATATTGTGTTGGTCAGAAAAGATACAACTGGGGATGAGGATGTGCAGTCCCATGTTGAAAGACTCAGATATTTTTGCTTGTCCCATGGACTTTTCTGTGATCTTAGACAACTCATAATCTTCCTAGATAAGGGAAAAACCCTGTATGAAACAGAAGCTGCCGTTCACATCTAAGAGTAGTTGGCATCCCGTGACAAGGAAAACTATAAACATGTAAATTAATTATTACACCTTTGTGTTTATTCTTAGAAGAATCCAAATTGTGCAAAACAATTACAGAGCTGACAATAGAAAAGTGGTGGAGTTCAGGATTTGATAAACAATGTCAGCTTGTATTTAGAATATAAGCTGGTTTGGGGAAGGAAGTTTTGGCAGCTCCTAGAACCCAGCACAGTGGAGACATAGTCACAGACCAGGACCGCTCATCAATGCTCCAGTAAAATCTGGAAGCACGGTTTACAATTCAACCAGATATCAGTTAAGAATGTAAACATCATTAGAGAAACAGGAGTGCCAAAGCAGGAAAATTAACCATATATATCCGGAGACACTGTGGTGGTCTGGTGACATTCTTGATTCATAACTTTTACAGTTGTTTTTCTTTTAATGGACAGAAAGAAAAAAAGAGAGTACTTAATGGAAGATTCAGAGAGGAAGTAGAGAAAGAGAGCTGGAGCAAGAAATAGAAGAGCTCATGGGTTAGAATTAGATTAAACTTATTCTGGTCTATTTCTGTTCTAAGGCTGCATTTGTGCATTGTAATAGGATGTACCCAGGAAGCACCAAAAATGTCCAGAAATACAGTATTATTTTCTTGATTTAAACTGAGAACAAGCATGTTGTTAACAAGAGAAGGTACCTTTTGGGGTTCTTTCTGTTTATAAGTACAGTGTGATAAATGAAATACCCCTAAATCTCAGTGTCAGTCTTTCTTGTTCTATGCAGTGATAAAGGGGTTTACTTTTCTTCATGTGATTTCATGTGATTTACTAAAAGATCTTGAATGAAGTCACAGTACTTGCCAAGATTTCATTTCAATTGGACATCTTAAGTAACATGTATTACTGTTGGTTATACTGATTTGGGTAGAAATGGACTTGAGTCATGATGTCTGTAACTCAGTGAGAACTGAAGACAAATACTAACTTCATTTGTTTATTTGAATGCATGTGAAGTAATAAAATTTGTTTAGGGTGTTTCTTCAGAACAATGATGGGCAAGTTCACTTATAAAATCAACAATAGTATAACCTTGAATATTGTGTGCAATTTTGGGCACCACAATATGAGAAAGACATTAAGCTATTAGAAAGTGTTCAAAGGCGGGCCATGAGGATGGTGAAGGGCATTGAGGGGAAGCCGTGTGAGGAGCTGCTGAGGTCACTTGGTCTGTTCAACCCGGAGAAGGGGAACCTGAAGGGGAGCCTGAAGGGAGACCTCATGAGGCAATTTACAACTTCCTCATGAGGGGAAGAGGAGGGTCAGGCACTGATCTCTTCTTTGTGGTGACCAGTGATAGGACCCGAGGGAATGGCCTGATGTTGTGTCAGGAAATGTTTAGGTTGGATATTAGGAAAAGGTTCTTCTCCCAGGGAGTGGTTGGGCACTGGAACATCTGCCCAGGGAAGTGGTCACAGCACCAGCCTGACAGAGATCAAGAAGTTTTTGGACAGTGCTCTCAGGCACATGATGTGACTCTTGGGGCTGGTCCTGTGTAGGACCAGGAGTATTTTGGTGATCCTTTTGGGTCCCTTCCAAATCAGAATTCTCTGTGAGTCTGTGAATCAAGATGAAAGAAGTATATCTCTTCAGTAGTGGTGGCTGTGTACCATTTCCATGTAAAAAATAATTGGTAGATTGTAATTTGTCATCTTCAGTCTAGTTTTGCTACAGTTACCTGATTCCATTGCTGGTAACTCTCTTCTTTCTTTGTATAGAGAGTTTCTCCAGCAATTACAGTAACTTTTCAGCAGTACTTGCCAGGGAGTTCAAAGATGAACTCGGAGGCACAGGTTTTGCTGATGAAGCTGTCTGTTGCATTGTTTACCAAATATTTTCTATTCTAAATGTTTGCTTTTGTCAGACTGCTATGTGGAACTTAAAATCTCCATGCCAGTTGTCATTCTGGAACAGTTCTTTCAAAGCAAAGGAAAGCATATATATTACTTTGCTTATGTTTTAATGAATTACCTTTTTTTTTTTGAATAACGTAAATTTTTTTTTTCAGCTGCATTTGATATTGTTGTTAAAAAAGAAAAGAAATCAAATAAGAGAGGAGGAGGGTTTGTATGATGTATGTTTGTCTGTTGATCCGTGTCTAATTTGCTTTAGGAATGGCTATAATTTGCTATCTGACAGGTACTCAGAATTTCCTCCACATTTTCTGCTGGATGTTGGACTTCTGCATATTGGATGAGCTGAAATATCTGAAACAGGAATAGGGAATTTTTCCCTTCTGTAACATCAATGCTTCCAAAATCTACTGCCTGCAGGTGATTCCTGTGTAAAGGAGACAGAAAACAAACTGTGGGAAACTGTAGAGGATTGAAGAAAGGTAAAAAAGAAGAGCACTGAAGTTAGGACTAGCTATTTTTCAGTGAAAATGGAGGAAAGGACAACCTTGACAAGGAGATTGTGGGATTATCACTTTGTAAAGAACTATTAGTGTTTGGGGAAAGGTATAACATAACTGTTAACTTCAGCAGGGGGCTGTTTTGAGCCTGGTAAGACTGGCAGACTGAGATGTGTGGCAAAGGACATGAAAGTCTGTTCTTAGTTAGTCAGCTTAGGTGGCAGAAATCTGTGTGATGGGTTTAAATGCTGCAGCCTGAGTGGAGGCCACGTGAGTATCAGTACAGGAATTCCTGCCTTCTTAGCTTTTGGGAAAATAAACTAGAAAATTACATACAAAGTAGTAGAGAAAATGTTACTGTGAATACACTGACATACGATATACATTCGTAAGGTTAGGTAGGAAATGCCAAATTTCAGTTTATCTTGACATCCTCAGTAGAGACCATATGTGTAGTGATATAGTTCTAAATCACATTCAGATGTTTTCATGTATAATATTTTAATATTTTTTAATAAGTTAACTACTGTATTTGCTGTACTGTCAGTGTCCAGCACTTGTCTTTCCATCCCATGGTTGTGCATCCAGGACTGATTTTTAGTTGTAAATCTGAAACATGAAGTTCATTCCAGCTTCCAACAAATTGTGGCTCATCTTGGTCCATCTAAAGTATCTGCCATAAACTTCCTGCTTGGGCCCATAATTGTTCCTCTGACTCCTTACTGGAAGACTGCTTTTTCTTAA
The DNA here is from genome assembly GCF_026979565.1 of Vidua chalybeata. Classification (NCBI taxonomy): domain Eukaryota; kingdom Metazoa; phylum Chordata; class Aves; order Passeriformes; family Viduidae; genus Vidua; species Vidua chalybeata. Next base: position 18,917,809 of record NC_071530.1, read on the forward strand.
TTCTTATTATTGATTTTGACATTTTATATGAACTGATGTGAAAGTTGACCTAGACCTTCTCAAATTCTACACAATGTGTAAATTTTCTGGAGAAGTGTATTTTCTTTTTACAGTGCTTTTGTGAAAGGGTTTTTATTTGGTTCTGAAAGTAGAGCTCTTATCTGAGAAGCGACAAGCTGCGATCTCCAGATCAAACACATCTGTTTTTTGTGTACTTACAATCATTTGCAGATTTAATTTGAAAATGAATGTTCATGCTTCATATCTTTCTTAGTAGTGTTGGCTCTTATGACGTAGAAAAGTATGAGTTTAATTGAGCTTCACAGAGTATGCTTTTGTAAAGTGGTCTGCTCTGGTAATAGCCTTTCATCGTAGGAGAAGTTGTCTTACTGTGTGCCAGCATCTGCTTGGTAGGGCCAATCTGAAAAAGGCCATTGACCAGAAAACAGTAGATTTAAACTACCCTGGTTGGCTTTGCACTGGAGAATATTTGGTATATAAAGAAATTGTAAACTCTCACATGCCCAGAGGGAATGTACTGCAGCAGAGTTTTAAGGAGACTTGCACATGTGACACCTATGGAAGGGGAGTAGCAGGAGGAGAGGAATGAGGATGATGCAGGAACCAGCATGAGGTTAGACTGTGGGAGCACTGGAACAGTATTTTGCAGTTTTCAGTGTGGTTGTCTTATCCTGGTAGTTTTGTGAGAGCTGACCATTCTTCCCCTTCACCCTCTTCATCAGCTTGCCATAGAAGCCCCACACTAGTGCCGGCAGCATGCTGCTGATGTCCCTGTTGTGATGTCTCAGGCCAGCTCTGATTTCCAGTGTTGTGGCATACACTGTGTTTTCTGTGTGGGTGGTCTTACCAGAACTGTCTCGGAATGGTTGTGTGGAGCTGCAGTAATGTCTGAGAATGGGCCGGTACAGCATGGCCATCAGCTATGGTCGGACTAAGCAGAGTTGGGAAGGAAAGTGTGAAACTTGAGGTTCATTTGTTCTGGCCAGGGGAACTTAGCATGATTCAGTGTATCCGGAGACTGGAGGCAGGATGGGAGGGCAGTGGCAGAGCAAGCGTAGCAGTCACTCTGACATCTTGAACTGCTTTCATACCACGTCCTGTGCAAAGCACACACTGTGGCAGCACTCCTCAGTAAATGCAATCTGGCTGTAGGATTTAAGTAAAAAACATTTTTAACTGCACCATACAAATACAAGAGCATGTTATTGAAAGTATCCAACAGTGCCTTATTTTCACAAATGTGTTCAGCTTTAGATTTTGGAATAAGAATGAATGTTCTGTGCTGCCAGCTTTTTCTTCTGTTTGTTTCTTCCATAAATTTGAAATGATAGTGAGGACTTTGTGCAGCCAAGCACCGCTGGTGAATAGATGTTGGAAAAAAGAACGAGAAGCCACAGTGGTATGGAGGAAATCATGTGGCTACAGCTATCTGTAGGAAAAATAAACATCCTTTTTCCCACTTCCCCACAAAAATGTTTTTTTTTATATCTGGAAAAATATGTGGCTAAGGCAGATAGAGTACTGAAAGGAATTAACATCTATACACAGAATACATTGCCTTATGTGAACACATAATTTAACAAGCTATTTCACCTGAGAGGAAAAGTCTGTCATTGCATTTGAATTTGGGAATTAAAAAAAAAATCAGTGGAAAGGAATATATGGATATGGTCAAAAATTAAATTTAAGTTAAGTTTCTGCAATACTATGTCTAAAATTACTGACAAAAATGTGTACGGCTGAGCTGAGGACTGCCCCTGGTTATGAAATATTTTGTTTTCTAGGTTTTTGTATCTGTACATTCTTTCTTTTAATGCATTATTTTGTTTGCCATTCTCTATCATTATTGTCTTAAAATGTGTTTATTTTGTATTTTTCCAATTGAGTTTAGGAGTAGAGATGCAAAGAGATTTTTCAAAATCACAAGCTGAAGCATGGAAGGCATGAGATTCAAGCTTACCATTTGAAAGAGTTATCCAGAAAATAAGGATGTGCTTTAAGGATGTGCTTTAAAAATGTGCATTGTTGTAGCTGTTGCCAGCTTCAAATTCAGCAATAACAAGAGTTTGTCTCTCCAAGTGGAGCATTTTTTCCAATAGCATAGGATTCTGAATTAATTTTTAATGAAAGACTAAGCAGAAGTCATTAATATTTAGTCAGAACAAAAGAACTTTACTAATGTCAGTTTTCACTCCATTTTTCTCTTGATTCCAAACATAGTCCATCATTCTGAACAGATACTGCACTGGACTGCCTAGAAAATGCAGAACAAAGACTCTGTGGCTGGTATGTTTTGAACAAAACCTTCTTATTTATTTAAAAATACAAAATACTTTGTTTTTTTTTTATTAAATGAAAGATCAGGACATCTAGGTGTCCTGAAATGAGGTGATGGGAAACAAAGAAACTGTATGGACAAACACAGAGATGTCTGATTAAAACCAGGATATGCACTGTCTTTGATTTTTCCAATAAGTGACATAGAAGAGATTTCTGCATATTTATGAATCTTAAATACTGGCAGACAATATTTGGCATAATTTGACTCAAACATGATACTTTTTATTTCATAATGAGCAAAGGTGTGAAAATTTTTTGCCATCTTCTGTTTAGATTTGAATCAAGACAAATAAAGCATATTTCAGTATATAGTAGCTTATAGAGGAAAATTGTTCCATTCCAAATTATTTGTTCCCATGGATAGAGAATATGTGAATATATTTTTTCCATACCAATGAGTAAATTAGTTTTTTTGGCAGAGTACAATCTGCAACTCAGAGTGCAATAAACTAAACTATACTGTGGATAGCACATCTTGTAAAAAAAGGAAACCTGGATTTTAGTTCTAGACTGAAATTTGCCTAACAATCTGATATTCTATTTATACCAAATTGATTTTAAAATTCTGCTAACTTTAGCCAGTTTTCCAAGTTCTTCTCAGCTCCAAGCAAACTAGTTTTTAATTCTAGAATACCTATAATGATTGCATTGGTAATCAATACATATAAGCTATTGCATCTGTGAGTGAGTTGTGTCAGTGCTTGCATGAAATGGACATGTTAATACAGAGATATGTTTTCATAAATAAGATTATTTTGTAATGAATTATTGAAAGTAGTAAACTTCAATTCAGCATAGTTGTAAAAGAAGTCAGGTGGTGTTAAACTGAGTGAAAAATATGTGCTAAACTATAATTTTAGCAATATCTTTGCATTGTACAGGTAGATGTTCATACTTTTGACTAAAATACAGATCTGGAAAAAGAGAAAGCAACCAGGCTGTTGTTCCTTCAAACATAATATTAATGCAGATGCCAATTATGCTGTTTTACATTGCTTGGGAATAGTTGTTCACTGAGTGCTGAGACCCTGTGATATTTTCTACTATTTATGGATTCTGCCATTTTCCCACATGAGAATTCTGTATGGCAGAGAATTTCTCATGTATTTGCTGTTAAATGTAATTCTAGTTTGGTAGAACTGGACCCTTAGGGATTAGTTGTGTTGTCCTTATTGATGGAAAGATAATGACTGACTACACTGGAAGAAAATTGTTGTTGGTTTTTTATAGAACATAGAGCATGCTTCTTTTTAAACACTTTTTTCTTTTGTGGCTAGAATATGAGGAATGACTAGTGAATAAAAGTAGCATTAATTTGACTTTCCAGCAGAATGAATTATAATTTAATTGACAGAAAATCCATGAGGAATGTCCATACTCCTACATTGTTTGAAAATAATTTTAAACCAGATATAACAACGAAAATTCACTGCTTTTCCACTGGAACTAAAGTAGCAAAGACTGATAGACTTTTATGTAACAAAGTGATTAAGTTGGACAATACACAAGTTCACCTTGATTTCTAGATATGAACGAAATCTATCTTCTTGCCTAACTTGTATCTGTACATCTATAAAGTTAAGCTGGGATAAAGATAACAATTTTGCAGTTAAGATGCAGATAGAGGCAGGCCCTCAAAGAAAAATCTAATTGAAGTTTATGAAGTTAAATCTTAATATTTTATTTGTCTCAAGATGAGAGATTATTTATTCTCTGTTTTAAGATTTTTAGCAATTTCATGTCTGACGATTTATTGGCCTTTCTGAAAGTGAGTAACAACAATATAAAATTTCAATTTAAAAAAAAACCGTGTATTTTTAACAAAATTATCAAAGTTAATGAGCATTTAGCATACACTTTTCAGATTTTAATTTTGTCATTGGACTTTAAATGCTGCTAGTCTGATATATCCTATCTCCATCTGCCTCAATATCATGATGATATTACGAAATAATGTTGAGAAAAGCTGTTGTGTCTGGCCCACCAGTCCATGATTGTGGAAGTCCTGATATTGAACTGAAGGGCATTTTGCTGAAGCTGTACCCTGGTGTAGACAAGAACAGAGGGTTCATGGGCCAGAGAAGAGTCTCCTGTGGTTATCACACACTAAGGGCTGGTTGTCTCAGTTCTGTCTGCTGCTCCAAAGGCTGTTTGTGTGTTTAATGATGGTGAAACAATGAGATTAAATTCATTATTAGCTTTACAACCAACATAGATAGCATGACTTGTGCCCTGATACTCATTTTTTACCTCAGCTTGATTTTTAGCTGTAGAAATTTCTGACATCTTTAAAAATCCCTCTGGGTAGCATTAGTCAAGTACTGTGCACTACTGGATGTTAATATCCCAGGATTTAAATATAAGCTTGCAGAAGCTGAGTCTGACATATTTTGAATGTCTACATGGAGCATATTATAGCTGCATCTTCCTCTTGCAAAGAGATGGTTTAAAATTGTTGGAAGTCAGTGAAATGTGCCGTTACTTCTGGGGCTGCAGAACAGCATCTGTGGATGTAAGGTTAGGCACTTACCGCCCCCGGGGTCTGCAGTTTTGTATTACAGATTATCAGTATTGCGTACACTTTTCTGATGAGATTGAGAAATTTCTTTAGCTGTAGTGTAAAGCTGCCAAAATACATTTACCACAGACCTTAAGGCAAGTATAATTCTTCCAGAGGCAGCCTCAGGCTTTGGAGGTTTTTGTGCTGAAAGCAGGCTTAGACTTCCCATGAGATCCTCAAAGAGATAAAAAGACTAAAAGCTCTTCAAAGCTAGGCCTTAGGCCCTGACATAATTTAATTCTCTGGCGATGGTTTTTGTATGTAAAAAAATGAATAAATATTTACAAAAAATTAAATAGAAATCTACCCAACTAGACTTGAAAATAACTTTTTAATATCACCCATTCTTTTGAATTCAACATAAAAACATCTTCATATAACATTAATTTAGACATCAGATGACCAGGAAAGGACATGGTATTTTCTCTTTCTCTTTCTGTATGCAAAATTTCAGCAAGGTTATCTTGTTTTTTTTTCCATGCTGAATAGTTACTCCTGATAACTGAACAGACATTGAAATTAATTTGCATAACAAGTAACTACACTGTTATTCTAACTCTATTCTGCACTTTAACCCAATCACTTACTAATTGTAATTTAGTTTAAGGTCCGAAATTAAAGAGCTGCTCTGTGTTCTGATCTCCTCCCACTTTTTCCTTTCTTATTTTTTAGGCTATATTAACACTAGATTTTATTTAACAAATAGCAAGATGTTCTAGAAAAATCCCCCAATCTTCAACACTATGAGTACAGTATTTTAAGTTAAGAATTAATTTATGCTGGAAATGACTTAACAGAAATATCACTGAAAAAGCGCCAGGAAAAATCCTGTTGAGAAGCTCTATGGTATCAGCATTAAAACTGTAGGGTAGGAGTCAAGAAATCTTGATTGATTGCTTCCCTTCTTACTGTGGAGATGCTGCTTTGCTTCATGGCTCCCTGTTCTCCACCTTGTAAAACAGAATGATGGAATCATCATATATCGGCAGGTATATAGCAGGGAGCAGCCCACTCCGGTAGCTATATATCCTCTTCACAAAATTCCAGATGTTCAGAGGAGACTTGAGATATTTTGTTCCCCAAATCAAGTCTGCTGCACCTCTCAGACCTCTGTTCATACCATGATTGTCAATTGGCCATGAATCAGGAGCAGGTTTTTTGGTCAGGCTTACTTAGCCATGGCTGTTCTTACTTAGGCCTGATTCCAGCCTAGTCTTCAAATGTGTGAGGATGAGGAGAGAACTTGGTCTGCTCTGTGTCTGTATATTCAATCAAATGCTTTATCCCTCTATTTATAAAATTCTTTAAATCTTATCCGCACGAAGCTGCATGAGTTAGAAGTATTTATTGTTCTTTAATGTTATTAACAGCAGCAAGCAATCAAATCCAAAGATGTTATTTCTGAATAATTTGTAGTGTACAAAACATTGCTATATAATTTCTTTTGCTTTTCTCCTCTCAGGAGGTGCTTACTGTGGAGTTTCACATAGTGCAGGCATTAGCCTTCTTTGATTTGAAGAATTGTAGTTCAGTGTGCTTTTTTAAGTGGTAACTTAGATATATTGTGTTATATGAAGAGCATCTTAAGGTTATATTTTCATTATTTATTTATAGGAACTATTTTTTCTATAGTAAAATATGAGAACTGACATTTTAATAAGTATTATGAATGTTCATAATAGATTAAGAAGTATGTTCACCTAGAAATACCTGTATTAAGATAACTCCCAAGTTTAGATTCTACTGTCATTGGAATTGCTTGGTTCAAGAGTAACCAGATCACAGGAGTGACTAAAAAGTAGCTGAGACAAGAAATTCCAGTTTTAAGTCCACTACTGGTTTGAAGAAAACAATTCAGACTAGAAGTAAGATAATGCACTAATGTGAAAGCAAATTAAGTAACTGATAAAATGTAATTGCTTTATGTAATTTTCCTTTTTTTTTTTTTTTTTTTTTTTTTTTGTGAACGGGGGAGCAAAATTAATCCAATTTAAAAATAAGACATTCTTCTGCTAAAATCTTCAATGTCTGTTTGGAAAGTGCTAGATCAGCTTTTATTTGATTTATACAAAAGAGATTTCCCTGGGGGTAAAAAAATTTTAAGCTGAAATTTTGGAGCTAAACTATAGGCGATGACTAAAGTAAAAGATAATTTCGATGTAACTTGTTTTAAAAGACAAAAAAATCAGATAATAAATAATTTTAATGTGGTTCAGATATTTAATTAAATCCTTTAAAATGATGATCTGCATTTCTTTGAATATAAAAATACGTTACTAAATGCAAGTTGACATTTCTAAATTAGGTACTTGCCACTTCATCAGTGATATAAGCAGAAAAGTATTTTTCAGGGAATGATGGAAGATGTTTTTATCATCTTGTCACTGTTGTCATGGAAACTTGTGTATATCATTGTTAAACAGACTGTACATAAGGATCTAACGTTCCTGTGACTTACAATTGCCAGCTATTGTATTTTTAGTGTATTTTCTTCAACACTGTAGTCAATGCTTAGGAACTTGTAAGTTGCTCTCCTCAATTACAGCCATGAATACAATTACAGGATTAGGCTGTCCAGAGACCCCATAGTACAGGGTTCTCTGTTAAAAGGTTCTTTTCAATACAGGGTCATTAACAGTTTTATTTCCTAATCCATTGTAGCCTATTATAAGCACTTAAAAATTAATGTTCCATCTATTCAAGTGGACTATTTTGACAGCAGCTTCTTTGGGAAGGATGAGCTGCCCATTGTTGTATTGTGAGCTTCAGGGTGGGCACGGTGGCAATCCATCAGTCATTATAGACTCTGTCTTGAAAACTTTGGATCTTTTCTGAATGTGGATTTTATATATTATGTGCTTTGTTTTTGAATACAGTGCTAAATTCATAGTACACCTCTTGTGTGTCATTATCTTAACGTATCATACATGGAACAATAGACTGAAAGAGAAGCTTGACTGGAAAATCCAGATTTAAGTGCTCCTGGACACAAAGTATATATAACTTGTTTTCTTGTTAAAATCTTATGATGGGCACAATTCACAAAGTAGGAAAAAAAAGGTAATTTTTTTCTTTTCCTCCAAATGAGATTTAAGAATTGGTAATTTTAAGAACAATAAAAGTGTTGTATCTTTTGCATAAGTAAAGGTTTATTTTGTCTTTTAGGGTCTGGAGTTACTTCAAAATATAGCTTCTGCATCAATTATTTATGACTTGAAATTACTTAGCTTTAAAAAAAAATGAAGTTACTTAAATACATTTTTCATCATTGAACAAGTGACTTTCATTACCTCAAAAGTACTCATTAAATTTCTTTTCTCATCCTGGCCTGTCTGATTTCATGTTTTGGGGAGTTTTCTGAACACTCTTCTGAAATTTTAAGGCTATTATTTTAAATAACTCTCAGTGAAGAATGTAAGTTTTGTGCTAGATTAAGCTGTCTGCAGAAATTTGATGCAAATGTAACTTATCTGAGAATCACAGTAACATGAAGTATTCAAGAATAGTAAAGTTGTAAAGGTTTTTTTTAAAGATGAATTTTACTTACAATGTTGGCATCGTTCTGTTCAGAGAGTTACAGTATCAGGACTACTAAAATACAAGTACAGAAATATGAAGAAGAAAAAACTCAAATACAAGTAACACTGTGGCTTTAGTTTCTAAAAAAATGCTTTCATTAAGTAAGTGAGGGTTATAGATTGAAAATTAAATTTATAGGAAATGTATACTTTTTCATCTTCCTGCTCCAGGGGATTCTGTCAGTTCAGGCAATTGAATTCAGTGTAATGCCACAGAAAAAATCCTGGCAAGCAAACATGCCCAATCTATATGACTAAGAACTAAGAATCTGTATATAAGATAAATGCATATTTTCTATTATTTCAGATTACAGTAAGGTGTATATGAATGTATAGTCATAGGAGGAGATAGATGTAGCTTTTTAGGATTTATTGAGGCAAAATAGAACTTGCTTATTACTGGCTTCATACCTTTCACCTAATCATTAATGATTTTAGCTGGGATTTGTAGAAAAATAGAATTTCCAAACTTTATATATTCCTCTGTCTTTCTTTGAAAGGATTTAGTTTTGGATAAAATGGAAGTTTTGTGAATGGATAACTTTGATCTTTTATCCAAATTTTCTGCATTAAGAGAAAAGCTGTAACTCCCTCTTCTGCTGAATGTGATTTTGCTTTTATGGACACTGTAAGCCAGTCAGCTGATGAGTTGCTTTTCTAGCCATCTTCTGTAGAACAGCCTTATGAAATCGGAGTCATAAGTTGCAGAGCAGAGGGAAGAAAGCTGGGACGTGTATTGCCCCCCACTGGTTACAGGGCACCAGCGGTGGGTGCATTCAGCACACACCAGCTTTGGGGCTCTGCATTCTGTAGGTAATAGGAAAAAATATCCTGATTATTCATTGTTGTAATGGAGTTGGGAGTGCTGCAGAGCTCATCTGCTATGCCCCAGAGCTGTTAGCTCTGATGGACTGCCACACCTAGGTGAACCCTTGAGTAAGGGGACAGGGGCTTTATGACAAGAAAGGGAAAATGCCACAGCAGTCAGGTGGGGTGGATGAAACAGTTGCAGTGCAATCAAATGTGGCATCTCAGCTCTGATCCATCAGCTTGCAAAAGGAGATGTAAGATGGATAGATTTTCAGGCTTCAGGTTATACTGAAGATATTGAGTAGAAGTATCAGATTCCTTCATTGTTGAGGATTTAATTTCTTGACAAATGAAAAACTAGGAAAATATAGATAGAACTGTGTATCCCACGTAGAAAATACTGTTTTGAGGCTTAAAAAATATTGTGTAAACATAGTAAGAAATTACAAATATTGGTAGAAAAATGAAGTGGAGGTTTTGGGGTAATTTTAATGTCTTATTTTGGTTTATTTTAATGTGTTGTTCCTCATTACAGGTAAGGCTACATCTGCACAATCCTGTGTACCTGATGCATACTCTCCCTTCTGAATGAGTTCATTTTTCAGGATAATGAGTTGTGTGGGAAAGAGTTTATTAACTCAGGTTACACAGCTTCTGGTATCTAGATTAGATTGGGTATTATTATGTGAAACTAATTGTGGACCATACAGACATCTGAGATGCTCTGATGTCAAAATCCAGTTAGGCTTGACGATACCTGAGAGTGTGAGTTTACAAAAAAATGTCTGTTTCTGTATCTATTAGACATTGAAAATTCATTAGGATTTCTGGAATTCAGTAATCAGAATTCTAACATCTCATTTTTATTTGTCCTTAAAAATATAATTGCCACTCTCTGCTTTACCAAAGCATTGAATAAAATAACTTGTACTGAATAAAAATCCTAGCTTAGAGCCATGAGGTATTTGCAGGTTCTGAAGCGCTGATGATTAGTGCAGTGTTAATGATCTGACAGATACAAACTCATGGGTAAATTTTTTCTCTAAATAGAGTAATCTCTTGAATTTCTCTAGTTAATGTGAATTGGTATTTCATGTTCAGGGAGGTTAAAATTGGCAGGCTGGGATTCCTTGCATTTTTCTGTTTGTGGTTATGGTGCTGATAGCCTAACTATGAACTTCCTTATGCAGGGCTGCTAGGAACTTCCAGTCTGAGTATTTCTAGAAATGAGAAGTGATTGAGTCTCAGCACTTAAAAATGGCTTGTGTGCTTTTTGAAAAGACACCACCATCTGTGTTATGTTGAATTAATTTTAGTTATTTCGGTGATGTCTGTGTGTGTCCAGTAAGAGCAGAAAATAACATTTTAATTTCAGGGATGTCTGTGGGTTGATTTTTAACTGTCTGGAAACAGGACAGCTAAAGCACTACCTTTACCTCTGTTTTTGTTAGGTTTTCAGTCCAGAATTGAAAGGACTATATTAGTAATGTATATACATCTCAGTATAATGCTGTGCAGATTTCCAACTGAAATACCTTGGTCCTTAGTTTGCAGCTTATGTTCAAGTACCCCATGAGGAACTCTGCATTAAATAAGTTTGACTTTGTGAGGTTTCTGGTATCTTTACCAGGACAAACTTGGGTTCTGCTCTTCTGTGAAGACTAATCCTTTCAGCCCAGCCGTATATATAGATATTGAGTACATCAGAAGGCTTTTAGGGATTATGCCAAAGAAGTCCAGAGGTATTGTTTGTTCAGGGACACAACTGAGAATCACTGCTAAGTTGTTATGTGTATCAGGGCCAAAACGAGATGAAGCCTTTTAATTTTCCGGGCCAACAGTTCCCAAATGTATTTCTTGAAACACTGATAAAGGGACAGGGAGATGGTGGGGCTCTGGCCAGATGTGGACTCAACTATGTGTGATCAAAGTGGGAAATCTGCCCAGCTGTGCACCTGAACTATTCACGCTCTGGGCCAGCTTTCACTCAGGGGGATTTGGGCGCATTTACGTCCCATGTTTCTTCCTCTTCTGCCTCCTCAGCAGATATGTGTTTACATCAAGCACTTGAGTGATGTTCTGTGACAAGAAATAGTACACTGACACCTGGAATGATGGCTCTAAGTGTTGGGAGACCAAAATGTCTCCTTTCCTAGCATAAGCAAAGGTTGTGTATTGCAGGTACAGTGCTTCTGTAAACAGTATAGGCTAAATTTGAACGAATGTGAAATGTCCTTGCAGGTGTGTGGAAGTAGAAATGTGGAGCTATGCAGGATTTTCTTACAAAATTTGAATTAGTTCATGTTGGGTCCTTCCCTGAAGAATTCATTTGTACACATTTTAAGGTGATCTCTAAAGCAATAAGAAATTCCAATTTTGCCATGCCCTGTGTGCATACAAGTATTGTGGATACACAGCTTAGCACTCCATTACAGTGTTTTCTTAAAATTCTGTACAATTGGATTTTGCTTAATCTGTGTTGTTTCATGCCACATAAGATTATGAATCATTATATATATATATATATATAAATATATAAAATAATATATATATATAATAGTTTTCCACTATATTTTATATATATATATATATAATATAGTGGAAAATGATTCAGAAGTGTCAGTTTGAAGGTTTTGGTAAAATTGCAGGTTTTTTAGGTGAAAAGTAATCTTTACTACAACATAGTTCATAATTGTTTTGGGAGTGTAAAAGCTCAGCATTTTAACTAGGTATTTATTAAAATTAAATTTAGTATTTTTATGGTAATTTTAGAAATATTGGAAATGTACATGCACATTTGTAATGCCAAACATTCCTGCTGATTCTAGATTATTTATTGCTTCCTATAGAAGTAGCTAAAGCTTCTTTCCCATGCCTGGCCACTTGAACAAGGCCAGGTTGGACGAGGCCCTGAGCAGTTTGATCAAGTAGGTGGCACCTTGGCCCATGGCAGGGGGGTTGGAACTGGATTATCTTTAAAGTCCCTTCCCTCCCAAGCCTTTCTATGATTCTTCTTGGCTTGCAGGCTGCTAATTGAATCACAGTGCACTTCTAAACCATGCAACTCTTAAATGGTCCTAACAAATTCTTCCCTGGGTTATATCTGGATATATTAAATTTGCAGGCTTGCTTTATTGAACAGTGTATGTTTTCTGATAGTATTCAGTGTTTTGAGGAGAGTGAAAAAAGTGGGACAGGTTTCTGTGTCCTATAGTATCTTGCTGCATCTGTTATGTGAAAAGTTGAATTTTGAATAACTTGTGTATGGTTAGTTGTGATTTTTTTCCCTTATTCCCTTTGTGCATAGTATTATATTTTTCTTTAATATAAGCTGAGTTATAGCAGCTGTCTAATGCTTGTATTATGGAATTACATGGGGCACAGAGTATTTGAATGCTTGATTCTGCCTGACCCTGAAAATGCAAAAATGAGGAAAAATGAATTGTATCAAAGTTGTTACAGATAGTAGGATTAAAAAAAAAAAAAAAAAAAAAGAGTGGAATGGAATAGAATAGTTCTGTTGGAAGGGAATTGCAGTGACTGTGTAGTCCAACTGCCTGATCACTTCACAGCTGACCAGAAGTGATCTTGCAGATTTTGATTATGCAGAAGCCATTGCAGGAAAATCAGAATTAATATATAAGTTTTGGTCTGCCCAGCTGCTGAAAACCCACCAGATATAATGTTAAAAGCATGTTAAAAAGCCAAACACTTCATTTTTGCCCCAAAACACAAACAGCTTTGTTGTAATTTTGACTGTATTTGCTTTCCAGTGCAAAAAATAGCAAAAAAAATTTCCTATGTTCAACAAGCTTTGCAGCTACTAATAATTTTCTATATGTTCTTAAATATTTTTCAGTGTCTCCACTTAAAAAAATTAGTAATTGTAGGAAGGAAAAGGAATATGAAAGCATATAGTATTGGCAATATTATCAGAAAAATCCCAAAGTGATGCTTTAGTGCTGCATCACCTACACTTTTGTAGGTACTCTGTCTCCTTACTGTGTGGGCCTTAAAATCATGCATGAGTCTGTTGTTTAGGAATATATTTGCCATAATCTTCAAAAGAGACCTGTTACTGTGAATATTCATAAGACTAAACCATTTGTTTCCACCGGGATGAAGCATCCTGGACTCCAAAAGCAGTCAGCATATATCACAAGTAATTCTCACTTATACAAACTGGGCTTCTAGGTTTAAATTGGAACTTTAGCAAGAGGTTCAAACCTAAAATTTAGGAACTTATATTTGAGAGTGGAATGGAAAATCTTGAAGCTTTCTGTACTATTAATGTATAAAGAGTTCTCTCTTTTGGCTTAGGCTGAAAGCAGTTCCTGCCTTTGTTTTTAATCCTCAATTTTTCAAATTTTTAGACTTTAACTAAAACAAATGCTGTGTTTTTTCTCATCTTTGAAATGTTTCTTTTTCTAAGGAAATCTGTGTTTTTAAATAAACTCTGGACATTGTGTGTGGGCACACGGACTTAAAATTCTTTAAGGAGTTGTTTTTAAGAGCACACATTCCTTGTGTCTTTGCCTGATAGCAAAGCTGCTAGTGGTGAATGACTTTGCTAGATGAACTTCAAAATCATGACCTCTACAAAATGAGAAATATACAAGATACAGTTTAGAAAGAAAAATTATATTAAAATTCTGTTTCTTCAATTGGTCTTGTAATACCTTCTTTCTTGTTTTACAGAAGTAAAAACTGACACTGCAACCATGAACATCAGTATATCTTTCAGTTTCATTGCATCTGGAGTCAGTGACTTCGTACTGAAAAAGGTTGATTTTTAGACTACAGACCATGACAGTTTGTAACAGTGAAGGAACATACATGTTTGTGTGAGTACATGGCCATGTATACTTGTAATACAGACTTGTCTGTATCTATGCATGCACAGGTTTAACCTGCAGCTGACATGATTATGCAAAGCATTTAAGGAATTCTATAAGCTTTGTTGAAAAGAAGTAATTCTGAAAAAATATACTAGCACATCTACTGGAAGATGAGAATAGCGTGATTTTTTTAAAGTTGAGGCATTATTATTGGGACGGTAAAATAAAGTTTTGTGATAGCTGAATTTGGAGTCACTGATGCTTGGTTATACTTACAATTGGGTAGTTTTGCCATAAAGTTAAGAGTCAATGTTCCCCTTTTAATCCTGTTAATTTTACTAAATTACTTATGTTACAGATTAACTGCATGGCAGTATTTTAATTGTGTTTGTAGTAATTTTAAAAATAGTTGCTGGGGATAGGTCATTTAATTATATTTTATCAGTAAGAAAGCATTAGCTCTGCTGTGAGTGATAGCCAGCAAGGCCATCTGCAATGCCTTTCAGTTCACTCACTCTGAATTGTTCAGATAAAGACTGTCAAGTGCTGCCTAAATAAGGAAGGAGCCGTGGTAGGGTTAAGTGCAGTGAAGGACACAAATGGAGCATTGATTCCAGGCATGCTGGAGGGTCTGAGCTGTTTCCTGCAGCACTGAACCTTTTAAGAGTTTTCATTGTTTCCCACAAAGTATTAAAATGCGAGTGTCTGCCATTCAGGATCTCAGGGAGGATGAAAATGAGGATTGGGAAGAAGAAAAGGTGAGTTAAACCTCAATATTTTTGCAAAGTACTTATTTCCTTCTATTTTTCCTCTTTAGGACAATAAACCTGTAATGATTACCTTCCTCTTTCAGATCTTCCTCAAGCCTGTTATTGAGGACAGAAATATGGAACTGGCCCGAAAATGCAGTGAATTAATAAGTGATGTAAGTGATGGTGGCTATTCGCACTCTCATATTTGCATTTCTTCTTTCAAATGCATTTATATTTATGATACATATTTTCTGAAATATGTACAGTGTAGCATGTGCCCATCCAAGGCTCAAATAATAAAAGCCCACAAAAGAATAGAAAAGCACACATTACTCTGGTACCGTAAATTATCAGCCACAGAAGAATGAGCTTTTCAGAGCTCATTTGGAAGGTATAAAGCACAGGCCCTAGAAAGGGGTGTTTCAAAATGTGGGTCTCAGGCAGAGGATGTCTGCCAGGAGAACACCTTGGCTGCTTTCATCAGGAAAATGTGGTATCTTTTCTGGTTGTAGCCTAATCCTATGCGGTTTAATTGGTTTGAACAAAACTGAGTTCCAGTATACATAGCTCTAAGGAGCGAAGTTAAAAATAAAGATAAATTTTTAATGTTAATCTTTTGTTTGTCCTGATAGATGTCCAAAACTGCTCGGCATATTGTTATTGACTATGCTTATAGGACAAATCTACTCAAATGCTAGAATATTTTAAAATATTTTTTAAAAATATTTAGCTCGCTTATTCTTGATTTAGCTACTATAGATTTTTAAAACTGTGGATCTGTTATATAAACATTATTTAAATATCATAAATCAGGTCCCAGACGTTTTAAATTGGAGCAGATCTGATTGCTTCAATGTAACAGGATCAGGTTTACCTTGATGGAAATTTATTTTTGTTTCTCTCTGGGACAGTGTGTTGAGAAAAGTAACTTTATCTCTTCATGGGTGCACGGGTGTAAAGAATGATATTTCTCCTGTGAGAAAGCTGGCTGGCATGAGAGTAGACCTTTCTGAGGAGAGAGTAGTGACTTGCTTCAACAAATGTTATAAAGAAACCAAAAAATGGTGTCTGGCTTGTGTTATAATACGATATTTAGGTTTGGGTTGTTGATTTAATGGGAATGGAACATACAGAATCTGCATTTTAGGTATAAATTTTTAGGGGTTGTGTATCAGAAAAGAACAGTTAACTCAGAAGACCAGTATCTGGGATGTGAAAAGTGTTACAGTGCTGGCTTGAGAGTGTGACTTGACAAGGTCAAAGTTTCCTCTTTCCTCTTGTCCATACACCTCCTACTTCAGTTTTCACAGAAAGAGTGCTGAAAATTGAATAGATCCTTAAGAGAAGCTACCAAGATGACTCCTTTGTAAACTCAACCTACTTTAGGAAGCAGTAGAAATTAATAATATTTTTACTGATAGATATATACATGCTTTCTTTGGGAAAAAAGGGCATATGGTGCGTTAAGTGCCTGTCAACTCTTGTAAAGGCAAAAATGAAAATGGACCTGAAGCACTTATATGACCCAATGTACATTTATTGCATCCATGCAGCTTCCTTCTAAACATGGTCACTGTTCTTAAAGAAAAAAAAACTTCTTGAAAAATGCCAAAGAAATCTTTTTTTAACTGAAAAGGAATTATTACTCTGCAGTGTACCCATTAGGAATAATGTTGGCTGTGGCTCTTAATTAATGGATAAATGGAGTGGCTGTATATTCTTGGATTTTCTGCAGGGACTTGAGAGCTAAGGCGAATAGCTAAGTCAAGCCAGGCTTCTACTGCTTATAATGGTTCAGGGATGTGGGCTTTTGCTGAAAACTTGTGATGCATTTAGCCTGCAAGTGTGTTAGATTTTCCTTGAGATATGTCAGGCATAATGGCAAAGTGTTATTAATGCTTTCAAAGAAAGAACAATATATAATGGTCCAAACCAATCTAATTTCAAAAAAGAGGCTCTTTGTTTAAAAATAACATCCAGCTTTGGGGCTTTATTCAGACTCAGATGAAATCAGAAGGGTTTTTTTCATTGGCTTGAATGGAATATGCATAGAATATGAATTTTGTTTCCCAGATTTTTTTTTGCTATAATGGAATTTCTTATGACCAGTGAAGTCCTTTGTACCTGAGTATAAATTCCTCACCCTGCACATTTCATTGTGTAGACCAATAAATTGCAACGAGTTTGCATTCTTACCATTTTGACTTGTTGACATTCAGAACTTATAATATATTCCTTATCCTTTTTAGCATCAACCTTTCCACATACTACTATTTGTGTGGATTTATGATTGGTGTGCATTTGTACAGTGGTTTTATGGCGCTTTCAGTTTGGCCTGCAGATGTCCTTGGGGGAGCAGCCTGTGTCCTTGCTGGCCACGAGCCTGGGTGTTTGTCCTTTTCTGATGGTGGAGCTGTCAGCACATCTCCTCCATCAGAATGTAGAGCCAGGAGTGCACATGCCTGAGATACTGGGGTTGTATTATGCTTGCCCTGCATTCTTTCTAGGCTGACTTTAATTTGGCAATATGGTTTTGAAGAAGTGTTACACTGGCAGTCCTTGGTGAATCTGTAATTGCCAGCCTTGAGCTGCACATAGGGGAAGCTGTGAAGTGTTTATGTGCTCCCGTTCTTGAGAAAATCCTCAATTTCATTTGAGGTTGGCAGATGTTTGTTCGGTGGATGTGATACCCCCTGGATTGTTTCTCTCGACAGTCGTTCCATTTAATCTCCCTCTATTATGAAATTTTATTCCGCAGATGTTTTCAAAACTGTCATGTGTGTTTGATTTATATGAATTGCCTTCCTCTCCAGGCCTTTTCTCTTCCACATTGAAATCGAGCTCGTCCATTTGCTTGTAGTGTATTTTCATCTCTTCTTTGTTTTGATTACGTGGTGGGATGTTGTCAGTACTGTTATAAACAGAGATGGGAACAATTATAGAAGGTAATTAACCAAAAGATCATAATCCTTTTTGGTAGAATGGCAGACACCACTTTCTGAAGATTCTGCTGAATTGTGGTAATGAGTGGTACCAGCACTTCTTTTCCTCTAAAGGAAAAAATAGGACTGCTTTCTATTTATTTGTCCTTGCACAGAGCCCAACTTTGCTCTAGGATGTCTCTGTTGTAAAGAAAAGTCCAAAAAGACCTAGAGCCAATAGTGGAAACACTGTGCCAAACTAACAGGGTTTTGACTACCTAAATCTGGGTGCAGCTGTTCCCCTGGACTCACCAATGCTAATCACAGCCTCTAACTCAAGAGGACCTTGAGTTTGAAATTGCAGGAGATGACTAAAATACTATGTATTTTAATAGTAATACTGTATGCCTGCCATTTTCTCCTGCTTTATTCTAGATTCCTATGGCCACAGAGAAAGGATTCTGCATTAGATGGAGTTGTGGTCTGACACAGTCCGTAGTCTTATAAGAGATTATAAGTTCAGAAATGTAGGTTTGGAAAGTGAATACTTAGTGGAAGGAAGTTTCCTTTTGTTCTAGCATAAAAGCTAGATAAGGTTCAGACATTTTTTTGTTTTTCTAAACAAAAATGGGTATTTTAGATATGACAGTTCTACAGCAGATCTTGGCAGGATGACTGTTGACATGGTTACACCACTGATGTTAAGATTATTAAAAATAGCTTTTGAGTATATCAATATTAAAGTTAGATGAGCATGTGTCCCTGAATGAAAGGAGTGGTGGCTGCTTGGATTATGCTGTTACCATTGGAGTCTTTCCTTTAGCCCACAGTTTCCCTTCTGTTTTTCCCCCTGAGAAAGGCTGGTGGAACAGGCCACGGGTGAGATGAATTTTCTTGGTGAACCAGGAAGCTTTGGCTTAAAGGTTGGATGCCCTTGTTTTATAAAGTTGATCTTCCCATATAATATCTATTAAGAAAAAAATGCAGCTTGAAACGTAATGTTTTGGTGGTTGTCTAGGAATTTTAATCCACTTTACTGGATAGTTGTGCTGCGGTCAGAGTAAGTTTTATGATGAGTCAGGGAGAAGAAAAGGATCTGGAGAGAACTATGAAAAATTGGGCCTTTAGTGAGCTATTGAACTTCAGAAGTATATTGAAAGAGCAGTGGCTCCAGGCCATCATTTGCAAATTCTTCCTATTTGTTTTTTTCACTAGGCTTACCAGATCTGCTCAACCTAAACAGCGTATTTTGTGGTGAGGGGTAAGCCACTTGCAGGCAAAATTTCCTATTCAATATTTAAGACATCTGAATTTTTAATTACCGACTTTGAAGAGGAATATTAGCTTCTCTGCCTGTTCATTCCATTCATTAGTTGTGTTCGATCATAGTCAAGCTTTTGAATATCTTCCTTGCATTGTTTACATATAACTGCAGGTTTTATAACTGCAGGTGTCATGACTTCATTATACTTGTCCCATTTCATCTTCCATCTTTCTGATTCCAAGCAATGTGGACAATAATGTAACAGAATGGAGTTTGTTGGATCAGAATTTGACCAAACATTTTGTTATATGTTCTCTCTAAATTGCATATTTGAGTCTGTATGCATTTTGTGGCTTCTATGGGTTACTGTAACAAATGTGAATAATAAAGGATTAAGGATTAGTCATTTACTGATTTCAATTCTTTTGAAAGCATGGCTTCTACAGCAGAACAGCTTTGTTTCTTCTAGTCATGTTCTGTCATTCCCCCCAATTAAGAGATACCTTAGGAAGCTTTTGTGTTTGATTCTTGAATGTAATTATTGCTCTGCAATTAAAATGGATATAATTACGGTCAGCTTTCAGATGTCTGTGGGTGATTTATCTAAGTTGTGAGCAGCAAGACTCTCTGTCTCCTCTGCCAGAGTCACAGCTTTACAGGAGTTTCTACTGGGAATGCCATCAAACTCACCCAGTAGACAGTCAGCTCTATAAACTTCCAATACATGTGTGCAGGTTGGACAGTAAGTGCCTGCTCATATTTATCATAAAAATGCCTTTTTTTGTCTGTTGCTCTGTGATTACCTGGGAGTATGATGTCACACACAGGTTACATGAACCACTGGCTTTGTGAGTAAAGTCATGGCACAGTAATGTTACACCCATTGTTCACCAAAAGGTTTTCTTTGAGAATAGACTGTAATCCAGAAAGGCAGATGATGTGATTTGGAATTGACGTGTAGATTCTTTCAGTAGTCTAAATCTGAATGGTCTCTATATCAAGCAAAATTGTTTCCTGTGTGAGGATAAAGTAGTCATGAATTTGAGATGAATTTGGCATTATCTAATCCATTTTTCAGTAGACACAATCTTTGCCTTAGAAAGCACAGGAGCTGATTCTGTGTAAGCTGCCATCCTTCTCATAAGTTTTCCAAGTCCCTGTAGAGGAGCATTCACTAGAACTTGTGATATCCATTAAGGACTCAGAGAAAGAGGATATTAAGGCTGCATATTTCTGTAATGCTCAGATGCAGATCATATTGCTTCTGTCAGTGCTTGTCAGCAAGTCTAGAGTGCATAAATTTGAGCTGCTGTTAGGCAGAATGTGAAAATGAGGTTAGAGAAATGGTAGCAGATAATAACCATGAAAGCTTAGTACTAAATAATTCAATTTGCATTGATCTAAACAATTCTCTGTACAAAGAAAGAAATGTAACTGAAAACATCTACGGCTATCCATGTAAAGTGTCTGTTGTTAAAACTTAGTCCATCTCATCATAATTCACCATCTTTCTTCATGCAGTTTGTATATAATGAATGTTCCTACATGTTAACCATGTCCATATCTTTTATCCTTCTTGCAGTCTCACTAATAAAAACAATAATTCTGACTTTAGCAACACTCGTGTGATTATTATATCTGCCCTATCTACTTTTTGTCCCATTGTAAGAAAAATGTTGGTTGCTTAAAAGAAAAGAACTTTCTTTTTTTTTTTTTTTTTTGGCCAAATATGTCATAGTGTTCTGGTGGGTTTTTTTCATGGTTTCCTATGTGCATACACATTTAAAAATGCCTCAATTTAAAATTTGCTTGGTCTTGAAGAAATTCTATAATTACTTGTATGTCATGACTGTTGGGTGCTTTGTAGGCAATAGTTTGGCCTCCTGAATTTATTCATGTAACTCTTGGATTCATAAAGGGGCATTTGATGATGTTATACAGATTCTGTGCTTGCTAGGTCTGTGTTAGAAGTTAAACAATTTTTATCTTTGAGATCAAGGATCAAGAAGATCAATTATTCGATTCTTCTTTCTTTAGAGATACTAAAACAGCTACAACAGTCGTGAAAATGTGCTCTAGATGTAGAGAAAAATCCTGTCTTTTTCATCTATATTATTAAAGAGTTCTGTGACTTTTACATAGCCCTGGTAATGTGCGTGAGAACTCGTAGCTTCCCTTTATGGTTTAATTTGATCCAGCCGGAGGTATTTGCAAGCCGCCCAGCACAGTATCCATGAATAAAATAAAATAGAAATGATAAAAAAAAACCAAAAACCAAAAACATTTGCTTTTCTGTGTGTGTGTTTTTAAGAACAATTAAACTTCTTTTTCTCCTCTTTGTAGATACACTATAAAGAAGAGTTTAAAAAATCTAAAGGCAAGTGCATATTTGTACCTGACACCCCGCAGCTAAAACATGTGAAAAGCCTTGGTGCTTTTATTTCTGAGGTAAGATCTAAAAGACTGAAAAATTTTCTTGGCTTCTTATCCTTCCTAAAAACTCTTTCAGTTGAGTATTGTGATTTTTAGCAGGGGAAGGATGGCTTATTTCAAATAATAATTCTGTTTAAAGCTGAAGTGAATTTGAAGGCTGTAATTAGTGTATACTGCAATGTGAATAATAATAATAATTTGGAATTACATGACACTTTTATTTTGGGATCTGAAGATACTTTATTAATGGTTCTGAGCAAGTCCTAGCTATCCCATTTTATGTGGGGATAAACTGAGAATAGGAAAGGGATGTTACTTTTTCTGCAGTGATGAGGTTTGCAAATTACACCTATGCAAAATTTCCCTACTGTGGAGATTTCACAGCCTGATATCAAACAGAAGGAGACAAGGAAAATGTTTACAGATTATCATCCCTGTCCTCCTTCAGCAGCCATCAGGTCGGTGCCATCTGTGGATTGCCCGAGTACTTGCATATCTGTCTATCTGTCAATCTGTCTGTCTGTCTGTCTATCATCTCTGCATACCTGTGCACACACACACATGCAGCTGTGGTGGCAAAGAAAGATCAGCAGCTTCCAAAGTGTCAGAGCAGCATTTACTGCCAGCTCTTCATGTCCCAGGTACAAGGATTGCATCTCTGATTGTTTTCCATGGGTAAGAACAGCAGCAGAAGTTTCACCTGAGAGACAGCAGCTTTGTTTAGGAATCACTGGTTCTGAGTGATTTTTCTGTCACTATGGCCTTTGAAAAATTAAAATTTTGGTGCCTCATTTTTTATGCCACTTTTATGATTATAATAAAAAAGTCCCAGTATCGCTGTCTGAGGTTACATAACTTATATAAATTCTAAATTCTTTCTGATATACAACAATTTGCTGTGTAGCTTTCAATATAAATGCATCTAAAGAATGCTTTTATTGTATTTATCTTCCTGTTTTCTGAGGAGTGGCATGTCCCAAAGGAAGTAAATCTGATGTAATTGCACTTTATAAGAGACAGAATATGTGTAGTCTACAGAAATACAGTATATCGAGAGTATTTATCTAATCTATCTGACTCCAGAGAATCTGCTGCTAATTATTAATAAAAGATTTAGAGATATAAAAATATTCTAAAATTTTAAACCCTGTAGGTTTGATATTACCACACTTTTGAGCACTCTGCCTGTTTATTGCAGCATTACCTGAAGCCAGTGATGTGATGGATGGTTTATCTTGTAAATTACCGACCTCTAGTGTCCCATCACGTGTATTTGCAAATCTTGAACACTGATATTCTTAACAGCACATCCACTGCAGTGAAAAAGAGCCCTGTGTTTTGGGGAACACATATATATATTGATATGTATACATATCATCCATTTGGGGAATTAGCCTCTAATGAAGAACTGTGTATTTCACAGTAAATAACTGACATTAGACAGTATAATTGAAAATATTTTTGGTATTTATGATTACTTTCACAGCAGTGTTGCCATTATTGTTTTATGAACTTGGAAGACTTAGATCTGAAGCGAAAGCCTCACATATTTTGAGGTATTGTTCTGGTATCTCTTGTAAAACCCCTTTGTGAGGAGCTGCCAGTACTGAATACTGGAGGAAACACAGGATAAATAAAATGTAATTTAAAAATGAGACTGTAATATGAACAGATGAAACAGAAATTATGTCAGACAGGCAAACTTAAGTGTTCCTCCCCCTTTCTAGCTACATTTAATTGCTGCTATTTATTAGTTGGTAAAATATTTGCCAATAGAGATGTTTGCCTCTCATTTGCTCCCCTTGTTCAGGACTCTGGAAAAGAGAAAGAAGAAAAATAATTTTTGGATTTGAAAATGATCTGAGAAAGGATAGAAGAATCTACCTTGCTTATTTTATTTTGTATTTCCACCAAAATTATTGAATTTAATTAGTAGATATTTTGCATTGCTTTGTGAATTAGGCACATCCCCATAAAGTATTATTTAAAGATGTTTTTGCTAGAAAGTTAGTGAGAGCTAATGAAATTTTTCCAGTTCTGGTCTATGCCATTTTACTTACTAGGAAAAATAAGTACTACATTTACTGTATCTTCATTTTTGCATTTTATGTCACCTTTTTCTGCCCTCTAGGTGAAATATAAAGGAGCTGCTAAGAAAGACCTTTCCAACTCTCTGTATCAGCAGATGCCAGCCACAATTGACAGTGTATTTGCGAAAGAATTAATGCACCTTCAGAGCAAGGTACAACTTTAGAATTGCAAAAATGATTTTGAGATTAATTGTGTGTCAGAATAAGTACACTTTAAACAAAATATTTGAACGGACACTTGATTGTCTACTTGATTTATTTGGGTGAGCTTATCATCCAGAGTTTATCACCATAACTTCTTAAATTCAAAAACGACTCATTTTTAAAATGTTGACAATTTTACTTATATTTATTAAATATGCATTTAAAAGTTGGTAGTGCATTCATTGATCCAGTGAAATCCGTGACTGCAATAAGGAATTATTGAATTCAGTGACATTGCATGGTCCTTCTAGAATGGGTAACTCTTATATAACTTTTCCCAGTTGGGTGTTGTACTAGCTATATAAAATAATTGATGCTGAAGGCAAAAGAAAAGCAAACTGCTTTAATGACTTCTAAAGGCACTTAGTGGTAGCAGTAAATGTATTTGTGATGCTCTGCATACTACTACTTACAACAAATTTTATACCATTAAAATATGAACTCAAATATATTGAATATAGTGTAAAGCTTGTAAACAACCAGTAAAATAGTAAATTCCAGTTCAGTTGCCTTCCAGGACTCAAAAATATAATACCCTAAGAGTAGGCAGGTGACCCTTCACTTCCACTGACCTCAGTGGAATTGTGAAAGTTAAGCATGTGTAATATGAAGGAGGTTACAGATTTTCATTGTTACTCATGAGAATTACGTTGGCTAGAATGTCATGACTTTCTGTCTACCAAGCATTTCCATGGTTTTCTTGGTTTTGCTTTCCCCTCTCTTAAAGGTATCAACTACATATAGTTTAAAACAGCCACTGGGTGAAGGGAACAGACTTCTAAATCCATAATATTGATTGTATCTCAATATGCATTCTTCTAATGCAGTGACACAGTGCAGTGACAGGAAAATATTAATAGAAAAAAGAATGGACTAAAATTTCAGGACAGCTTGTGGAGAAATGTTTTGATATAAAACATTATGTTAATCAAGGCTATGTTAAGCAAATTCATTAACACATACTTTAGTTTTCAGAATTTGAAAAGGAACATGTATACACAAGTTAAAGCACCACAGTAGCTAAAATGACATTAATGTGATGTTTCATTGTAAAGTGAATGATTAGAGGAATTATAGTAAAAATAAATTGGGAATTAAACTTGTATAACATTTTTGAGCCATTAGCTTGATTTATAAAACATTAGTTAACTATTTTGCCACAGATTTACTCCCAAATTCATTCCAAATTATTACATTCTACATTAGCTTACACAAATGAGGTTAATTAACATTGGTGATGTGGCAGAAAAGATAAATAACTGAAACTAAAAATGAAACCATTGGTTCATCAAAAACCCTTTCAAGGAAAAGACTGGCATTTTTATTTGGTAGTTTTTGAAGGCTTTCTTCAATCATCCTACAGTTCTAGAGAAAAAAATATGCATATAGGGTGAGTTATATTTAAGCAGAATTTTTTCCCACAAAATTCATACTATCCCCTTAGGAGTAGATGCATTATAAATCATAATATACCATAAAACTTAAAGATACGCTGACACATTTTTCCAACTTGTGGTTTACTGCTGCAATGGACCTGAATTTAATGCTACTTTGAGAGAGCTCTCAGGGGATTTTCTAGTGAAAAATCTTCTCCACAGTATTCAAATCTAATCCATATTGTGCCTATCACTGCAGTACCTAAGTAGCTAATACAAGGACTTTAGATTTCATCTGGGTCAGGATATGGCAGAGGGGGTTTCTACTGCATCTGTCTAGCTGGGATTGTGAATTTACAGGTCATCACTTCAGGAGGAGACTACAGATATTCCATAGGAAGGAGAGAGAACAGCACCAGCTGGCCATTGCTCCAGCTCTGCTCCAAAAAGGCTGCTGTAAACACAGAATTGCAGTCTGTTTCTGAGTTATAAAATAACAGTAACCTGATTTTAAAATAGGTGCCGATTTCCTGAGAGGTGGAAAATATGAGTATGTGTCCTCCCTACCCACATTAGAACAAATGTACACCTTTGACTCCCTTTTCATGCTTCTTGGATGCAGTGCTGGGCTGGAATGCTTTTGTGGGCAGATCAAGCAGGACTCTCCTTGCTCTGTGGTGCCATGTTCTTGGCAGGATCCGCAGCCTCGTATGCCAAGCAGGTGCACTGGGACTAGAAGATCATGGTAGGGAAGAAAGAGAGCCCCTGACTTTGACCAGAGCTGGCTGCTGGCACAGACTGGGTGCCTCTGGCAGAGGATCTCCTTGCACAGGTGTGTCCTCCTCAAATGTGCTCTCCCCTGATGCAAAGTTTGCTCCTGAAATGGTGCTGCTGTGCTGCTGCTGCCCAGAGCTCTGTCTTCAGCCTACCTAGAGCCCACCCAGTTTAGTAATTTGATACACAGTTTCAAAGCACACACATGATTTGGGAAATTGGAGGCAACTAGGGGAAATTTCCTGTTTTTCTCAAGGAGTTACACCCTACCTACAACTGCCCTCCACTGTCCTCTCCAGAGCCAACAGGCTGCCACAGCACCATTGACCACGTTTGCATTCTTTAACTCATGTGGCAATTGTCAGTGATTTCAGTGGTGCCAGGATCTCCTCCTTCAGGGGTCCTGCCATGCAGTGTCAGCACTGACACAAGGGTCTTGCTGTAATAGAGAGTATAGCACCTTGACACATGTGGTTCCCTTCTTGTGGAGCCTCTTCCCCATATTGGCTGAATTGAATCATACTCAATTCTCTCTTTGAGATACTCAGGAAAGCCTGAAACAAGACTTCCTGCTGGCTTTTGCATGAAACCCATGTTTGCTCTTTTGTGTTTTATGTAGAACTGGCATGAAGAAAGAAATAAATACCCACAGAGAATACATCTATCCAAGACTGGCAAAAAAAAAAAAAAAAAAAAAAAAAAAAAAAAAAAAAAAAAAATCCCAATGCTGTTTCTGGGAAAAAATGAAAAAGACGTTTCACAGCCCCACATACTTGGGTGGCTTTTATAATTTAAATTTTTTCTCTCTTCACAGAAAATTTGACTGTGGCCTTCTAAATGCCTTTCTTGAGAGTGAGAAACCAGCTTTCCTCCCTCTCTCATTTTTGTCATAATTGTCCCCAGGGTAAGCAAAAAAGAGGAGAAGTCCCTGTCATCACTGAATAACTTACTCTCCTTAACAGCCTACAAAGCTCTCACCAATTTCCCTGTTTTCTGCAGTGAGAAAATAAATTTTATGAGGGCAATCTAGGTAGGGAGCCTTCATTTTGATTTTTCTCAAAGGAAATGGAAATTTTTAGAGAAATTGCAATATTTCTGTGGAAAATATTGCTGAAGGAAAATTTCTGATCATTGCTAGCTCTGTGCCAGGTCTTTTTCTTGTCTGAAGATCAGTATACTGAATACTTCCTTATGTAAAACAATATTTTTTCAAATAAGGTGTCACAAACAATGATAAAGGTATTTAAAATTGCATGGGGGTAGTAATGTTGAAAAAAAGTAAGTACTTCATCATTATTTTCATCACTTTATTTCTGCCATAAGAAGTGATTGCACTGTTTTTCTTCATATCTAAAAGGGATAATCAAAAGCAAACTGAAGGCAGTTTAGTTTTCTACTTTGCACAGGGCAATATCTCAAAGAGTCAGTGTTGAATGGTATTTCCTGTTTCTTTATAAAGGTGATGAGCCAAGAGAATCTTAAGCAATATTTTCAACTTCCAGAGGAAGTTTCAGAGGGTTTTTTTTTTTACTAAAATAAAATTTTTTGTTGTTTATTGCATCATTTCCAATCATATTACACATTATCAAAATTTTAATGTAATTTTAAGGTTTTTTATGGTAGGAAATGTCATATTCAAGATTTCTTCTCTTTTATGGTGGCAGGTATTAGTCTTCTGGACTTCTATAGTTCTGTTTTACACAAATACATTGGATAATCTAATTCTCTATAGGGAGATTAAAGTGATGTTTTTGGTATTCTTGAACATTTCCTCCTACGAAATCCTACTTTGTGGATTTTAAGTTCAGAGCACATCTTACTGACTATAAATGGAAATAAAAATGAAAATGTCATAGTGTTTAATGTATGCCAGAACAGGGGGTCAGTCAGAGCTAGGTTAAAAGAACACAAAACCTTCCTTAATGCAGCTTTCTATTGGCACACTGGTGTAAAAGAGAGAAGAAAAATAAAAAATGAGTACTAACAAATTGGTTCAATCTGAAGTCATACCTACTTAAATAATTGCCTTGTATTTCTCAAGTTAATAAATGGCACCACTACAGGGTAAAGGTTATGTCAGTGACCTATAATGCTTGATCTCTGTGTAGAGTAGTTTCATATGTAGATTTGATTAAGGAAATTCAGTTTAGCTAAAACTTGAAAGTCATCATGGGTTGAGAGATAAATGTATGCATACTAACCTATAAAACTGATGAAATAATGATAAATATTTTTTCATGTTTACTTGGAAGCGATTTACAAATCTGGGAATGGTTCTACACTAAACTGTCCCAAACTAAACTAGACAGCCATTGAACAGGATTACAACAAGACTATTTCAGTGAGTTAATGAAAATAATGGGAAAATATAAGAAGAACAGATGCCAAAGCAAGTGAAATATTGCTGCATTAAGCTAAAGAAATGGTCATCTTTTCCCAAGACAGCAGATACTCGTAATTTCTGTTAAATTTCTCCTGCTGAGAGTTGATGTGTTACTGTGTTTTCATATCTTGGTTACATAGCCCATTCACCAAGGGGAAAATAGAGCTCTTGAACCGGTAAAATGGCAATGTAATAAAATATCTGTAAATTAGTAGATTTTGGGTCCTCTGTTCATAATGACATTAAGTGGAGAACATTTAAAAGTGACATTGTAAGCAAGGAGAATTAGCAAAAGAGTTTTTGTGGCATATGCTTGTATTGTAATTCCACTTTTGTGGGGAATAATCTGTTAGTGATGCTTCGGTCATGTTAAAGATTATGTGCTTTTCCATTTGCAAGATGTAACAAATGTAGGCAAGTTGTAGACTCTTTGTTTCACTGTCAGTTGTGTTTATTCTTGCAGAGGGCTGATTGTTAGACTGGATAAGGAGGTGGTTTCATTTTAAGGTTCCTGATTTGATACTTTTGTTCACATAGTAGCTGTGAAAAAATATGCTTCCCCCCTTCTTGTCTTAGTCTTTCAGCCTGTATATCAGTTTGTAATCTGAGATAGGGCAGATACTAACATATTGCTTTGGGCACACTGCTCTGTAACTCACACGAAATCTCGCTTTAAACAAAAACAGATACAGCATTTTCTCACAATTCTAGTATCCTGTCTTAAAAGAGTCTGAATCTCTGTAGTTGAGAGTTTCCATCTCAAAACTTTCACAGTATTCTTTTATTGCTATTGTGGGTTTTTGTGTCAATCCTTCTTCTCCTAATCAGCTTTCTATCTTATGTAATACTTGCTCTTTTCTTATGGATTATTTTAATGCTTACTCATGAGAGCTATTAGAAAATGAATTTTCTTGATGCTTGCTACTTTTTAGGCATCAAAACCTAGTGAATTTTCCTTAATATAAGCCTAAGAGCTTCTGACAAGGACAAGTGTAAGATCAGCTTTTCAGGCAGTTGTAGTATGTGAGTGTGTGTATGTAAGTATAACACAGTACAGTGAAAGATGGATGAATGCCCAACATAGAGTTCCATTTCTATTATAAAAGTAGAGGTGTTTATAAATTCACAATTCAATTCCATTTTCATTTACCATGATGACAATTGAATGTAAATATTATTTCTCTTTGTGAACCTGGGGCTAAGTCAAAATGCGTATTGTGCTGTTTGCTTCCCAACAGTGCAAGAAATAGAACTTTGGGCAATGGGTATATAATAAACAGTAAAACTGTTTGTTTATGACAAACGCATAAAATATTTTTTCCTCTGAAAATGGAGAATAATTATATAGCTGATTTCTTCAAGTGTATTTAAAAAAAAAAGTGGCTTTTGATTATGTTTTCCCTGGGTTTTCTTCTCACCTTGTTAAGCTTAATTTTCTGTGTTTGTGTATTACTGTTTCTTTCCCCTGTCTACTCATGCATCTGTTGCAATAACATATGCAGGGAAATTTCACTGCTCACTATGCCTCATATGTCTCTGTTTTGGGTGGAAGCTGCTCTCCATGAAGGAGTTAAATTATATATTAAGTTTCTTCCTGAATACAGGTAGACTATGCCACTAGATTTAACCTAGCTCATGTTATTATACCTGCTCTTCTCAGGTCAAAAAAGTATAATGTTGCTCTTTTCAGGTTCTCTATAAACAAAAACATGATGCTGAGAAAGGATTTTCAGACTATGCACGTATGAGGGAACCTCCAGATGTTAAACATGCCATGGAAGTCAGTAAACACCAGAGCGATGTAAGTACTCCCCCATCTGAAATGAGTGTGCTTGTTTTGGGTAGATACATCTGTTACAGCTTACTGAAATGAATTGGGCATGGAATATTTCCATATTTCCTTAATTGCTATTTTTTATTAATTATTTGCTTTGAAATAATTTAGGACATGGTGTGTGTATAAAATGTGCTATGAGTAACAGTATGTGAATTTTATTCTGAACGCAGTGGAAAGTGACAGTTACTGTTTATCAATAGTAACTAAGTGCTATCACTTCAAAACAAAATTGCAGGCACAGGTTTTCTGAATTCACTTGTAGCTACTTTTAAAGTGTATAAAATTATTTGTTTAAATGAACACCAGTGTTGTTTCAGTGTCTTCATCTGCCAATACTTGGGTAGTTCTTCAGGGGTGCTGTGTAGAGGAGACAAGTGAGCTGTTTCTACCCTGCTCTTGCACACTTATATGCACATGAAGAAGTTTGTTCCTATCTCATGATATGTATCAAGTGAATTTTCCAAATAATTTAATAGATTAATGTAGGATTTATTTTGCAGAATTTGAGCCATAATGTTCGGCTTTATGACTGCTCTGGTTTATATCATTTGATCAAAGTATTCATTCTTGTAGTTTTATTTAAATAACTTACAAATAATTAGGAGTATTTAGCAATATTTTGAAAGTTGATTGCTTTATTTTTTTTTCAGCTGCTTGTTATCTTCTTGAAGTTCTGAAGGTTTTCACAATATAGAAGCCTAATAATGGTATTTACATTTCATATTAGAATCAGGTCAGGTTTGATTTCATGGTCAAGCTAGCATATACTAGCTCAATGCATCATTGCTTGGGGCAGAAATGCTGCCCAGATTAGAGTCTTGAATAATACAGACACAAATTTGAAGAAGAATTTATATTAGTTTTAGGTTTTATAAAAGCTTGTGAGAAAAACAAATTTTTAGGAGAAGATTGGTTAAAATAGTGATGCCATTTTAAGGTGTACCCAAAGCTTTTATGAACAGCTGATGTGTAACCTTAAAGGTTTGATCCAGTTCATACTTGTTTAGGTAACCAAATCAATTGAGGTAGACATGTCATTTTGCAACTCTTTTTTCTTAGATAAATGGGATATTTGATTGCTGCTAACAATGTAGAAAACATAGCTTGGGTGTTCATTTTAAATTATCTTAAATTTACCCCATCTTCCCTATGAACAGAGCAACAAACACTCTTAGGTTATGTAGGCTGAAAACTAAATGTCAATGTTAGATGTATGTCTGTGTGCAGAATCTTGACAGCTGGCTGCTGATTAAAAGGCTGCTGGAAAACTTCAGGGAAGCATTATGTTTGAAGAATAATTTTTTCTTCTGCTGGGAAATACCTGCAATGGAATTCCCAGCAGTAATTTGCAACCTGCCTTGATTACAGAATTCCCTCTTCCTGTCAAACACTGTCCATTTCTGCTGTTGGAAGCATCAGGGTGTCACGCTGACAGAGCTTAGGAGCTGGGAATGTGAATGCCTCTCCCCAGAAGCAAGAGGTTTTTTATTTACCTAGCAGTAGGAATGATGGTGAACTGCTAGGAAAGGAAATAATGCTGGAAAGAGAGATGTGAAGCCCTCTCAGAGAAGGGACTAGGAGGAATATGAGACAAGTTCCTGTAGCAAATTAATCATAGTTTGAGGGTTAGTATGCTAGTGCAAAACCTATTCCCCTTCTACAGCTGTATATCACCTGCTAATAGAATTAAGGAGAGCAGGTCACAGATGTGAGGATAAATGAAATGCAGTTGTTTCATCTTTCACCCTTAAAACAAGCAAAAAAAAAAAAAAAAGAAAAAAAAAAAAAAGAAAAGGAAATGAAGGAAAACATGGGAGGGAAGGATGTTTTGATAAATGAGAACTTTTAACAGCATGTTAGAAATAATGAAAAAATATGATGGAAATTATTTTCAGCCTGAGCAAACTTCAAGAAATCAAATAAGTCATCCAGATGCAACAGAAAACTCTAACCAGTAAGTTTAATGTGTTTAAGAACAGATTCTTTCTGGTTGCTCATGAATAGTTTCAGCGCAATGGATAAGTACCTATCACACATAAAGGAGCAAGTTATGTAAATCTGGTATTGCTCAGCAGAAGCACACATCTCTTGTGGGTAATATTTGGGCAACATGGTGATTAGCTGTGGATTTCTTCTTTTGCAAGTACAGGTTTAATTAAGAACTGTGTTGGTTTTGATCTTGGAGTCAGAGCATGGAACAGCGAGCATCCCAAATATGGAGTGTTTGTCTTTCCAAACTATTTCAGGGTATCTGTGTAATCACAGCTTTGAAAGTGCAGAGGAAAATAAAGGAAACTACTGGGCAGGTAGAAGGACAAAGCTCTTTTATCCACCATTCAGCACAGTTTACCTGTGGGAGCAGAATGCATGTTTACCTACAATGCTCTGCCAACTCAATTCAACCTTTACATGGAGGGTTTGCATCTAAGAGGATTAGGATGTGTTTAAGACTATTTACTCAGCCTTAAAATAAAGCTGACATTTATATTCAACTCTGTGAAATGTGCAATTTCCTTTAAAAATTAAAACTGTATGCAGCTCACCATACATTTGTGCTGACATTTTGAAATGGTCATGTGCTGTAGGCCTTCACACCACTTTGAATATCATTAACATTCTGGGCATGTTAATGGGCATCATTAATATGTTTGGGCAGAAACTGGGTAACAGGGAAATACTGTAAAACCTCCTGAACAATGTGATCATATATAATAAAATAATTTTTCTCATTTTTATACTTAGACTGAAGAAAATTGCTCTCAAATGAACACAAGTAACTTTTCTAATGACAGGAAATACACTCGAAGAAGAATTTAAATACTACATAATGCTTGAAGGGAATCATGTTTATCCAAACCAGAGTACTTTTCTCTATAAATTGTGTTTTGTGAAGTCAATGTTAATGATGTAATTATGGCATACAAAATCATTTTCAGAAGAGCGAAATAGGGACCATCAGCCTACTTTGTCTATGCTTAGCTGATCAGTTGACTCATCTGGAAGTTTCCAAACTTGAGACCAAAACTAAGTGGTGGTCTTAAAACAATGTCATGTCACATTTTTGCTTTATGTGTATCTGAGTAGCATATGAATGGAAGGATGTAGTTGAATGGTGAAATGACATGACAACTAAATTTCTAAAGCAAAGGAACCATTTGCTATGTTGTGTCTATGTGGAAGCTGCACATAGCATTTGATGAAGGTACTCAAAGCTGTGCATCACAGTTTTGTCTGTTCCGTGACCTGGTCCATCACTGGGCATTTTGAATAGGAAAACAATGTTAAATATTTGTACAGCAGTTTAAATGTTCTGCTTCGTTAAAATGACTGATTCTCCTCACAACATTACATGGTATGAAATAAGGATGTGGTCTTTTGATTTTGCAAATAAGAAAACCACAGTGCACTCATCTATGGACATTTAAAAGGCAGTTTGCACATCTGATTTTAAAGCCTTGGTATCTTTTATACTTATCTACAAAGACTGCTTTTTTAGAGATGTTAGCTGACAGCTGGGCAAACTTCTGATGTATATAGATACAATTTCCACTCCACATGAGGTCAATGATAATTTATATGTTTCACTCACCCATCTAAATTTTAATATTTAAGATGTCTATATTGTCTTAGGAGCAAGTTATTTTTCATTTTCAGCATATAGTGCAGTCACAATCCACACACACATAAGAAGTACATTATTTCTGATAAGACCAAATAGGCATGTCTTAAACTGGATGTGCTTAAACACCATCAGTAGCATACCCAAATGTTAATGTTTGTTTTAATGCAGATCATGGTAAATTCAGGCTTCTTCTGTCTCTCTCTTCAGTATCTGTGTTAGAAAAATCACCTTTCTGACTAACTTTCTGCTGACAGTGGTTGTCAACAGTAGGTCCCCCTGGACCACTTCCAACTGGTGCTGAAAATGATGTTTACTCCTGGTGTAATTGGGACCAATCAATTTTAAGGTCCATTACTGGAAAGGATGACTGCATCAATCTGTAATGGGCCAGAAATGTGTTTGTCTCTTTTACACAAGCCGGAAAA
The DNA here is from genome assembly GCF_026979565.1 of Vidua chalybeata. Classification (NCBI taxonomy): domain Eukaryota; kingdom Metazoa; phylum Chordata; class Aves; order Passeriformes; family Viduidae; genus Vidua; species Vidua chalybeata. The sequence continues at coordinate 18,952,037 of NC_071530.1, forward strand.
CAGTTTTCAACATCATTTGAGCAAGAATTAGAAAAGCTGTTGCCAATGATGATTGTCACCAGCTAGTCATTTTCTTAGTGTTGATGGACCCCAAAGTGTAGATGAGAGGAAAGAGGGCAGAGACACAGCTGACAGGCCATTAGTTAGTGGACTTAACAGCTCTTAGGAAATGCTAATCAGGGACAAAGAGTAAGAGACAAATTCTTATGCAGACAGGTGTGCCCAACTTCTTGCTGAATCCTTAAGAGGGCAAAATGTGTGCATAGCTGCTTGTGCACATTTGAGTAATTTATTATGTATTGTTTGGAATAGTTTTGGTGAGAAGATAAAAGATTTCAAGAAAGGGCTGAATCTCTTAAACCTGGGTTTGCTTGGCTCACCATGTAGAAGCTTCTGTTTGTTGATTGACAATCTGAGATGTTTTGCAGCATTGTTAGAAATCTATTTACTTTATGGCATTGAAGTGCATTCCACTGGTATTCCTGTAAGGTGAAGCATCTTCCAGACCCTGCTGGAGTAACTAGTTCAGCATGTTTATCCTCAGTGGACCTTATGCATTTTATAAGAGCTCAAGGTCTTAATAAGAGCCCTATTAAAATCAGTCTACTAATTATGAGCAGGCCCTGAATATTCTCCATGCTTTGCAAAAACCAGTTTCAATTCAGAGTATGTAATCACATTTGGTATTAAAGATGAAAAATGATTTTGTTCCAATTATTGCTTCACAATAATATTAACAATGTTGAATATTGAATGACTTTTTATTGTAATTTCAAATTGGTAGAGACCCACTTTAAATTTAGTTGGTATCTGTAATTTACTGTTTTCAGCTTCAGAACTCAAGATGGTACATTTTTTTTCCCTTTTAGTTGTTCCTTCTTGTTCACTGGCATTTCCCACTGATTGGCCATAACTCTTCTTCTAGATCTTTCATTGCTGCTCTAAAATTGTTATCTCAATTACTTTTCTTATGCAAAAAGTCAGCTGGAACAAATTTTTTGTAGACCTGTGGTCCTCATGAAGTGGAACAATTCTTGAGCCTTTGCTGATTGTTTTTTTGGTAGAGCCTGAGTGACCCTTTGAAGTGAAGATTGAGTAAGGCCATTGTGTAATGCCTGGAAATTCCAGTCAGGGTATGAGCCTCTTGGCCGAACCAGCTCAGGACAAAAGGTGGCTCCTTCTCTGGGTGCTTCTACTGTTTCCTTTCTTTTGTTGCTTTTCCCCTCTCATGGGCTTCTTCACTTTCCATCTTCTGATGCCCATGGGTGCACACACCAAGCCGGTTGCTTTGCCCTGTCTACATCTGTTCCCCTGCTCTCTCAGAATAGCTCTGGTTTTACTGTTCTAACATAGCACTATTAAAAAAAAAATCACTAGATGGAACAGAATAGCAGCTGTGTAATAGAGGCCAGCAGAGTGTCCCAATGGGAGAGGGTCAGCATCCAGGGATTGAGGTTATTCAGGAAATGGGAAACATATTTTTTCTTTCTTTGGCCTACCTCTGACAAACTACTGTTCTGCTGCATAACATTTTTATTCTCACTGGAGTATGACAAGCTGCAGAATGGAGCAAATATATATTGCAGACATTTGTAAAATGCTAGATGACTTTCCCTCAGACATAAGTAATAGGTATACTGGTTTAGGTGCAGGAAGAATAATAATTCACTCAGGGAAAGATATAGCAATTGGCCTTGCATCTAATATAATTGGAAATGGTGAAATATAAAGGACTGTCACTGTCTTATTTCTCCCCCCTTTCCTTTCCCCGAAATTAACCACAATCCATTATTTCATGTACTATATGATCATGTCATTTGGGAGCAATAAGTGACCACATTTCCTCAACTTTATCACCACTGTTCTTGATTCTCTGATGTTAAATTCACTACATTCCTAATTTCTATTTTGAGCACATATGCTGGCCCTTAATTTGCAATTTACATGGATCATAGGGTGCTATTCAGAAACCTGTTTCTGCTGCCTTTGTGGTTTTCATCTCACCTCATGTGGTCATTAGGATGAACAGCATATAATTAACTAAATTCATGTAAAGTCCTGAATTGCAAATGCTTCTCTCTACCTCCAGTTTCTTAAACATTAGAGAAAGTCTAAACATAACTAAAACAAAAGTTACAGTGGTTTACACCAGTTGTAAGAATCAACTTTTGTTTTGTATGTATGTGATAATTTGGGCTGAATGCATCAAACCTATTTATTTATTTCTTTTATTAGTGATTACATTTGTGTGTCACGGCAGATTAAAAATTATAAGATCTATTTGTGGGCAGGCAGCCAACAGTGAAGCCTGTTTAGCTTGTCTGCTTAGCTGGAGCCATATGGACACAAAATTGCTTTCCTGTTGCATGTAAAATATTTGCCAAAAAGAAATTTTTTTTCTGTTTCTTTTTGCAATATCATTTCTAGGAAGTACTTTTGTCACTGACTGCTGCAGTTTATGAGTTTGTTGCATTGTACTCAGAGTGAAACTTTACACTGGAAGTAGGAGCAGAGGTTATAATAAGAAACTTCAAGCTGAGAACTTTCTTGCTGGTGAAATACTATCTTGAGAGATTGATTAACTTTGTGAAGCAACAAAATAAAATCTAAAAGATTTCCCAGTAAAGGACAAAATATTATTTTACTCTCTGTTTCCTCTAAACTTTATTTTATGTTCTCCAGCTTCTGCCTGAAACTTCAATTTGTCAGACACTTTTGAATACCAGGGACAGAATGTCATTAAGAATAATCAGTAAGACAGCCCTTGGAAATTGGCTTAGATTGACACATGCGCTAGAGCAGGAAGAAGTTGACAAACCTTGACGAGGGAAAAGCAGGATAACTTATGGAGCTCTATAATGTTCCTGAGGTCTATGCTGCTCCTGTGATTACTTTGCTAAATGGAGAATGTTTGGACTCTCCAATCCCTGGTTGAGCCTTCTGGCCAAAGGTTTTCATTATGGTAGTGGCTTTTGCATAGACAGAAAGAGTCAGCTGTGTACTCAACATGCTGGAACACTCACCCTTCTTGCTCCCATAATTGTGCAAAGGAGCAAATAAGTGGTGTTGTGGGGATGCTGAGGTGGAGTTGTATCATTGAATTACATACAAGCTACATGTCTGTCTAGTACTGAGAAAGAAACTCGCTATGATAGAATTGCAGTTTCTCTTCAGTGTTGCTGCAATCTGCAGCCCTCAGTATCAGATGCAGTACTCAGTATCAGAGCAGGAGCTAGTTTATATTAAAATGGGTACAACATAGGAAAAAAACCTATACTCTTAAAAATCCTCTGAAATTTTATGGCAAAACTTAATATTTGTGCCTTTGCAATGCTTTAATTTTCCACTATGTTTCTAAGTAAAACCATTTTTCTTTTTCAAATTGTATTTTATGCTTCTGAATTTCTTCCTTATTGTGTTACCTTGTGTGTGGGTCTTACCTTACAATTCCTGTCAAGCAGAACTCTGTTGGAATAAATAAGATGGAGTTCTATTTAGTTTGATGTCTGATTTGACAGGTCATTCAAAGCTTATTTATAAACTTCAAACTTTATTGTTTATTTTAAACAAAACTATGTTTTCTTTGACAGGTATCCTATAAGAAGGATGTGCAAGATACTCATAGGTACACTGAAGTGCTGAACAGACCAGACATAAAGAAAGCAACTGAGATAACAAAGATAATAAGTGATGTATGTTCTCCTTTTACTCTCTTTCTATTTTTTTTAGACATGTACTTTTTTTATTCCAGTTTTGATCAGATTTTTTTAGAATGCTACTGGAATTCTCAAATGTCTTGAACAGAAAACCTGCACCTCCAAATCTGCTAGGGAGATTTGATTAAAAGAAATCCAAACATAACCAAAACAAACCAGTCTTGCCTGGCAGGCTAGAAAGCTATGGGTTTCTCCTTTTTAGATATTGACAGTATGATCTTTGCAATTATTGGTAATTGATGTAAGGACAACATGAAAATTGCTAAAGTTGGTTTTGTTTCAGCTTTATTTGTGATAACCATTCTCAAGATAAGTCATGTGCTTGCATGCTATTCTGCACTTCAGAAGACATCCCAAACTTTCTTTTACCTTGGTATGAGAGAAGCTGGCATCCCAGGATACGCCTTCCTTTTCCCATCTCAGCCAGCAGTGACAGGAAAATGTAATTCCCTGCTGTCCTTCCAAGAGCTGTGCAGATGCTGCTTCTTTCATGGGGCTTCTCCTCCCTGAACTCCCCTCTCAAATTCTTTGCCCTTCCACTGTGACCTCGGCTAATGGACAGGTGAAGGAGCAGTTTAAGAATCAGCAGTGTGTGATGCAGTTCAGTATTTTATTGTAGACAAGTCAAACAATATATATACTTAAAGCCTTGAATCAAGTTTTTAAGTAATTAATTAAATGTGAGACTAACTAGACACATTTGGAGAGACAGATTTAAGAGATTGAAACTCACCTTTCAATATTCAAGATTTTTTGAAAACCAAGAACTTCTACTTAGTGTCATGCTCAGCATGCAAATTTACTAATTGCTGTTCAAGTGCTCTTAGAATTAGAGTGCTTTGGGACTTTTATTTCTTCCAGTCTATTCTTATGACGTGTCCTTGCTGATTCACTGTGCTTGAGTAATGCAAGAAGCCTGTTTTAGGCAATGGGTAATTTAGTTTGTGTTATTGCAAAGCACCTATTGTTGATTCATCTGTGTTTTTTTTCTAATGCATTGTGGGGAAAAACTGCAGCAGTTTGCATGGGAGGCAGTTCAGCTGGAGAGATCAGGTAACATTAACCTTGCGGGACTAATTCAGCTCTGTGACACCAGCGCAGTCTCACTGACATCCAGCGGGACCGCAGTGGTAAAACTGAGAGTGGAATTTGACCTTACAGTTCAAAAAAGTTGCCCCTCAGACTAGTTTTATTTCAAGACTACTTTCAGCTGCTGCAAATCATCTTGGGTTAACTGTAATAAGAAATGCTGAGCCACTGTGACTCATTCTGCTGTGATCGGGAGGACAATATTTCTCTGGCTTAAGCTGTGCATTTGGTTAAAATTGAATTTTGTGAATGCTGCACATTGTGTTTTAAAATTCATAAATATTATATTGTTAAGGAGCTGAGAAGGGCCTTACTCAGAGCTGATTAGAACAGTAGTGTCAATGCAGACCATTATGTGAGACTTTTTCTACTAGCTTTAATGCTTACATTTCTCTTGATAAAACAAACCCAAACAATTTATTAGTGATTCATATTCCCCCCCCTTTTTTTTTTTTTAATTTTAAGGCAAAGTACAAGAAAGGAAGGGGAGAGCTGAATAAGGAGTCTGCTGTGCTTGGAAGACCCGATTTTGAACATGCTAAAGGAGTTTCAAAACTTTTAAGCCAAGTAAGATTCTCCATCATTTTACAATGATTTAATCCAAGTATCTCATTCCTTAGTAATGCAAAGAAATGCTTAGATTTTTAGATGATTATCTCTAATGGCCTTGAAGATTATGTTCTCAAACTTTTCATATAGCTTTGCAATGACTGGTAAATTTTGGATACTTAGGAGACCAAATACACATTTTGAAGCAAAAGTATGATGAACTTTGACTACATCTTGTCTCTTGTGGAGATGGTGTATATTTATACGGATTTTCTAGGATTTCTAAAATATTAACTTTATGTAATTTAGAGGCAAATTTTGCTCCTCATTCAGTTTGAGTGGAACCTTACCCTGTGATTAATCCCACTGAAGTAACTGAGGTCTTTTGTGTAGCTGCTTGCTAATGTGAGTAATGGGATCTGAATTTGGCCTGACGTGTAAACCACCTGCCTTCCTTCCCCTGAAACTGAACCTTTTATATACTACTGTTATATATTAACCTCAAAAAAAAAAAAAGTCCTTAACTAAAAAGAAACCTGAAATAGAAATATTCCCTCTTCCTCTTAGTAATTTTCTACTCATGAGATGTACACGTAAGACTCTACTACAGATCATCCTGACATTGTGAGAACAGATTTTTCACTGCTGATCTGTTTTTTTTTTCTTTTTTCCTCCCTTTTTTTTTTTGTTTGAAGTAGTTCTTTAACAGTGCCTTGCATAATCCTTGCTAGTAATCCAGTCCAGCTACCATTGGAGCTTTTGAAAATCCAGAAACTGCCCTCCTGTAAGAGGAGGATGATGTCATTTGATTGGAGTAGGCTGTGTCAGCCTTACCAAAGCAAAAAAACCTCTCAAATGTAAACAGTGTATATACTAGGACGGATTCCATATCAGTGATATGTAAAAAATACGTGTGTTTTGGCCAGATACTGTCTTCCCTAGAACTAGCATAAAATGAGAATAATGTGTCATAGAGGACAAGCTGAAAACCAGTGTAGTGTCTGTAGGAGGTAGAGCTCCTTTTGCTGTTATCCTTAGATACCTGCTGCATTCACACCATTGTAAACTTTGAAGCATTACACAAGGAGAAAAAGAAGGAAATAAATATTTTTTATTGCTTTGTTGGTGATGTGCTCAGAATCAAAATGGGATTGTGTTTTTCAAATAGATTTCTGTCTTCTATTTTATAGTGGATCATGTTCTCATTTCTCTGCTGATGGGCAAGTCTGCTAAGAGATTATTTTGTGTTTAGCATTGTGCAGGCTTGGAAGTCAGCCTGTACTTTCTAACAAGTGCCAGTGTGATGCTGCTCAGACCTGAGTGTCACTGACAGGAAATGGGACTGTCATTTAGCAAACACATTCAATGGTTTTTAAGTGGGTCCATATCCAAATTTAGTGTGTAATGTCCTTTATATCTACTTAATGGCTGCCTACACACTCTTGTCCTGCAGCTCACTCCTGTGAGCTTGCAGCTGCCTGTTTTTGCCAATGAGACCAAACCATAACCCTTTCCAATAGCCCCCTCCATCTTCCCAAGCCCGGTACCCATGAGATTGTAGCCAACAATCACAAGTGAAAAATAACAGCTGGATCATGGGGTTCTGCAGGCTGATGAGCCAGCTACAGGAAGGCTTCATCAATGCACTTTTTATCTCGTTTTTATTAGATGTGCTTTTTATCTTGGACAATGCAAGCTGCATCTGCAAATGCTTTATAATAGGGCCTCTTCACTGCCAGGAACTGGGATGGCAGCAGTTCTACTTGAGATCCTACTGTGGAAGGCAGCATTTACTGTGCAATTTTAACTTCTTTAGAGAGTCCAAATAGTGCAGAAGGTGTGACAGGAAGGGAGAAGTTGACAAAATGTATCTTGCATTTGGTTTATTTGTAAAGAAGATTCTTACTAAAGCTTGGTGGTCTGAACTCTGCAGTCACTGGCCCTAAGTTTTGTGATCCTTTCTTGTATTGTCCTCTCCTCAGTTTAAGCTACTGTGGCTGCTTTGCAGTGTGTGTGATGGGGACTGTGCTTTCAGAAAAGGGGGCAGCGCCTCAGCCTGACACTCTGCCTGCAGCAGCGTGGAGGGTGCAGATGCTGGGCAGCTCTCAGCAGCAGGGAGGTGCACTCAGCAATTCCCCCATGTCCTCTGAAGGGAAGGCAGTGGCCATGAGTTGTCTAATGTTCTTATATATTATTTGAATCATTATAACACTTAGACACACTAATCATAAATCAAGAGCACAGAAGAATGAAGATGACCCCTGTGTCCAAAGAGCAGGGTGGTGGGGCAGGATGAGGAATGCACCTGTGCTAGAGGAGAGAAAGAGACCTAAATATGGGTCAGTCATGTCAGTCCTCTTCATGCAAGAATCAAGAAACAGGCTTGTAACACTTAGAAAATTTAAAAAAGAGTAAAGTTAATGATCTCTTTATTGTCTCCAGACTTTCTGGCTTTTAGAGTTTCCATTTGTTTCTCAGAAAATGGGAAGATCATAAACTTCTTGTGTTGAAAGTTGATAATCTCCCTTAATTGCTTGAATCTATAAGCTGCGACATGCAGAGAAATATTAGTTATTTGACCCTCACAGTAAATTTGCAAAGTTGACAATTCTGATGGATGTAATGGGAAGAGAAGATGATAACATGTTTTAATGTGGTGCATATGGGTAGGTAATTTAGGGAGTATACAGAACAGGAGCAAGAAGAGGTCAGGCAGTGTGGGTGTAACGAAGGGAGAAAGCAATCAAGGCAAGCAGGAAAGCAAACAAAGCGAATAAAATAGTGTTAATGTTTGACTGGCACTCAAGGCTCTACAGAAATCACCGTTTCCTCTCTCTCTCCTTTCTTTCCTTTTTTTATTTTTTATTTAACAAAGCTTTTGACAACAACAGCAGCAAAAATAATAGCTCCCAGAACTAGTATATTTACCCACAGCATGTGGTAACCCTTTTCTGTTGATTTTAAATGAAATTTAAAACAGAAACTGTGTTAGCCCTTGTGAAAACATGAAGCTTGTCAATTTGCCGAATGTGCATTGTATAATTTGAGCTATATTTTTCTATTTTTTAAATTAAAACAAGCTCTTGTTCGTGACCTCTTTATGTTTTTAATGCATTTTATTAGCTTTTTCAAAGAACTGCTGATATGAAGTATTCCTCTTATGGTGTTCAGTAACTGGTTTTAAGATAAATAATTTTGGATATTCATATTCGTTGCTGAATCTGGTACTTATTGTTTTAAGGATAAAACTGTTAGAGGTAGAATGTTTTTCAAAATGCACCGTCTCTGAGATTTTCAGTAACAACCCAAAGACCCTAGGATTGTCTCAATCTTTCTTTGCTTTAAACTCTGCTTGTGCTTTTAGCAGTGAATTTTTCAGTTTTGCTCTTTGTTTATGCTACATTTCCTCCAATATATATGTGCTCTGACAGGTTTTTTCCTTTTTTTAAGATGTTTTCATATGGTCATGAGGAAATGCTTTAGCTGCAAGTGTCGGCTTCATCATGGGATCCCAGTGGTTGAATGATTCAATTTTTGTAGTTTCTTTGTAAATCTGAACAGTGGGTGATGTCATCCACTTCTGAAACTGAACACTCCCTGTGTGAACAGCTTTGAACTACAGATTTGATTTAGGAATGTTGCTGCTAAGCTTCAAAAGACACTGCTCTGTCCAGCTGCAATTCTGACTTTTATAGGTTTTGTGCAAGGTCGATGAGAAGTTTGTTTATCCAGGCCTTATTTAATTCCAGTTTGGTTTTTCAGAGATGTTGTTGTGCTAAAAGCCTGCAGAGTCTGCTCTTTCTTAAGCAGTCTTTAGAGAGCAACCTCCACGCATTTCTTTTAAATTAACCCCCACCATATAATCTCTAAAAAAATAAACAAACTTAAGACTTTAATGAAGATGGTAAACAAGTAACCATCCTTTTAAGCCCTCATTAAAGTAAAGCTCTTGGTTAATGATGAAATTTGTAGATAAGTGTCCACTAACAACTGTCAATTCTACTCCCACTTGTTTGCTCTTCCACCATATTATAGCCTTGCTAAGACCTCCCCCCTTCAGATGGTTTAGAAATCATGAGATATTTTTCTTCCTTGTTTTTATTCAGAACTCTTTCTCTCAGGCATGTTTCCTCTCTTTAAACTGCATTCACCCAGTTCAGAAGGATGATGAATACTGTGTGCTTTCCTTCACCATGACTCATCCATGGGCTTGCTTTTCTTTCTTCACTCTCTCCCACCCCAAGCTTCCTTTCAAAAGGGAGAAGGAACCAGAAAAATGTTGTTAAAAGAGAAAGTGTACATCTATGTAGCTGTCAATGCAACAAATCCCCTACGACAGGACAGTTAAATGGCTGCTGGAAGTGCTCTGGAGACACTGCCAGGGTTGTCTGTTATTACTGCGTGTGCTCCGCTTTGCCCAGCGTGACCCATGTGATGGGGAGGGGAGCAAAGGCAATGAGCTGAGCAGCCAGGGCAGGCAGCAGGGCCTGGAGCTGTGAGACAGCCCTGCTGCAACCAGAACATTTACACTCACCTTGGTTGGGGGTCTCCTTTAATTTTGGAACCCTCCTGCACATCAGGACATGGAGCCCCATGAAGACTGGGTTCACTTGTCCCCACTCTGTCCTTCAGTGGTAGCGATGTGATCTGAAGTGACTTTAAAGAGGGTCTGTTACCAGAATCTCTAGATTGAAATGCATTGCTAAAAAGAATTTTCAATGATGGCATGAAATGACTGCTGCTGGAAGATGGCAAGCCATTTGTGAGGAGAGGTCCCTTTGGCACCAGCGCTTTCTCACTTAACAAGAATTTCAGTGCCATGTTGTGCATTTGATCTGCGTGCACTGTTTATGGCATTTATTGGCCATGAGAAGGCAGCCTACAGTAGTTGGATGTTTAAAGATTTACGCTTGATGTTGTTGTGATGTGGGTAAATGAGTGAGAGACAGTTTTGCTCACCCTGCTGTCTTGATCTCTGGATTTTTGAATGACATATTTTCACTGCCTGATTTTCATTAGAAGGCAAATTTTGGATGCACCTTTTAGGAGAGAAAAGCCCTCTGATTTATTCCTTCACTGCTTGTACGGAGCATGAATTTGCCTTTTTCTTTGTATTCAGATATATGCTTTTGCACTTGATCCAATGCCAAGGCAAATATCAAGCAATATAAACCAGATGAATATACCAGAAGGCAATAGATACTCTCTTCTACTGTTAGTGTGAAAGATTATGAAGTCCATCATGTGTTCAGATAAAGTTTCTCTTTGAAAGTAACAATGCTTTAGAATTTAATTACTTAGAAAAATTAACCTAAGTGCTGAAATAATAATGTAGTGCTTGAACATACATATGTATGTGTATGTTTCCTGTTTGTGTGGCTTAGTTTTGGTTTCTTGTTATCCTGATTAATGAAATAGTGGACTTTGTGGCTAAAGATAATGAGGTTGTGTAAGCTGAATCATGTTGAGGGTCTTTTGAGGCAAGGAAGAACTGAAAAGGATAAAAACCCCTTCTTCCCACAACTAAGGCTGAGAAAAAAAACCCTGAAGATTGTTTGAGGTGGCTTAACCACTTTATCAGACATTCATGTGGGAATAGAGAAAAAAGGAGTAGGGAAGAGTCCATGTATTTATTTAGTGCAGAGCGTGGTAAATTATAATGGATGTTGCATAGGCTCAGATATCAGGTGTCTGCCTAAAATTCATGAAAGCAGCATAATTCAGACTGAACTTTATTCTCTTCCATTATGCCCAGCTGTTTGAAAGAAGCAGACATGTGTGCAGAGTCTCCAGATGTTTGATGATCACTCACAAAGGGAGCAAAGGAGGGAGATATACTATTTGTTCAATTTTGTATTTTCAGATTATGAATTCAGTTTTTCAGCATGCTTCATGGAATTTTTGTGTTTTATTTACTTTTAATGCCATTGTCTCCATATTTATGTATTGCTTATTTCCTTACAAGTATTGTCATTCCCCCTTTTTCTTTTGAATGAGAAGAAAAGATGGTGAAGGCGATGGCAGGCAGTCATTTAATCATGCTTTACATCACTGTAATGAAGTGTGCATTATCCCCAAGAAAGGACTGTACTACAGAGGGATTCCTCAGTGTCTTGTGGGAAATTTCTGGCAGTATTAAAAAATAGACCTGGCTGTTCTGGTGGCAGTCTAGCATAGTGGGAGTGACACATGGACCTGGTGGTGGGAAGTTTGATTCTGACATTCTGACTTCCCACTTTCAGGTGGTTGAAAAATTTACAAATTATTTGTTTTACAGATGTTACAATTTATTCACCTTAGCAGTTTTTTTTTTTTTTTTTTTTTTTTTTTTTGTGTTAAAACCACAATTTTGATCTTAATTATGAATCAAATGATTCTCTATTTGATTATTGCCAGTCAATTTGACTATTGCTAGTCAAATAGTTCTGTTTTATTTGATTACTCATGTGGGTCATATGGTCTTGTTTCTGTTTTCTTTTTATAAGTCCTTCAGCACCAGTAATCACGTGTGACAATCTTAAAATTTTAGGAAAACTCAGATACATAAAACTTAATTTGAAACCAACACAAGACTGTCACAGGTGTGGGTAAACTGAGTTTCTTTAAACTTTGTTTAATGATTTATGAATAAAGCAATTGCATTTAATAAGCTTCTTTGTAGTCTGAATTCTCTGCCTTTTCTAAGTGCTACATGTTAATATTAGACATGTTTGTTCTGGTGAAAGGTAAAATACAAAGAGAAGTTCAGTAAGGAAATGAAGAATCACCGGTACAATCCTCTTGACAGTGCTTCCTTCAAGCAAGCACAGATTGCATCCACCTTGGCAAGTGATGTAAGTTAGTTGGCTTTGTATTTTATGTGCATTTACATCCTGAATAACCTAATATTTGTTCACAAGAAGAATTTCTTTTTTCATCTTATGAATTCCTCTGAGCTACAGTCTCTGTTATACAGTGTGTAGCAGGTACAGCATGTTATCCATTTCTTCTTCTGCTTCTGACAGAGGGCCTGAAGAGTTTTTCATAACCATTTTAAATGAGATTTGTCTCACTTAATTTTGTGTATCAAAAGGTGTGACCGTTTACTCTGAGCTTCTTGCCTTGTGCTTGGTCCCTTTTTATTCAGGAAAGAAATAAACAGGTCTAGAGGTCAATTCTTCTCACCTGTTAGAGGTGCCTGTCTTTAGAGTAGCAAAGTACTGTCATCTCTCCAATGGTTATGGAAGGAGGTTACATGAGCAGTTCAGATTTGGATGTTGGTCTTTTAGACTTCATTCTTCTGGTTGATCTTTTCAATGGTATTACAAAATACAGCAGTCACTAGGTTCAGCAATGGGTGGCTGCTGCTGGAGCCAGACTGGAGAAAACATCTTTATCAAGTGATAATGCTCTTGGGATGATATATTTAAAAATGTGTTTAATGCTAAAAATGTGATCTCTTTGAGGCTGTGATCCCAGATAGCCAAAAGACAAGCCTTCATTCTGTAGTCCAGCATTTCTGAAGTGTGAGGTACCATGCAATGGGAACAGGAAAGACTGGCTCTGGGAAGGGTGCAGAAGTTTATGTAATTATTTCCAAAATCTAAATGTGTAGTAAAAAATCAGTTGAAGCAGTTATTATTATAAGAAATGGGCAAATTGAAGTGAGGAACATGGTACATATATGGAAATAACTAAAAGTATTAGTTTAAAAGATTTCTCAAGCAAGACAGGTAAGGTAGCTAGTTTTCTTCCTGTAAATTTGGGCAAACTGGTCTCAGGAGAATGGAAAATCCTACTGTAGGATGATGATAAGTTACTTTCTGCTGCTTCATTAAGTGATTATATTTTGCTTTAGGTCACCATATTGCTTATATTTGCTGCAAGCAATCTGTGTTGGATAAAATATCCAGGAACGTTTCCCTTTAACTGCTATATGTCAAACTTCTAAATTGGATGGTGTGATTCCTGAAGCTGGGGAAAAAGAATAAGAATTAAAGGTGTTTAATATGAATAGACCCAAAGTATTGAGTAAGATACTCTTGATTTAAGTAGGGGGTGGGAAGGGAGGGGAGAGGAACAAAGAAACTAATTAATTCTAGCTTGAAAAGTGATACAAAGTGTGGTTTTGTTTTAAGTGTCCTTGTTTGGAGAAAAAGTTTGAGTAGTTCCTAAGTACTTAGCAGAATGAGTCTGATATTGTTCTTTACTTTTCTTTGAAATAATAGTAGGTGACCACCATCTAGTGGCTGGGAGAGATTTTTCAGGGAAGCACTTCATGTTTTCTCTTTCTGAATGGTCACACTGTAATACAGAGCTGTGAATTATTTTATTAATCTTTACTGTGCATAACCTGAATTTTCTTTCCAGGTGAACTACAAGAAAGATTTGGAAAGCCTACATGATCCAGCATCTGATCTACCAAATCTGCTGCATTTAAACCATGCTTTAAATATCAGCAAAACACAGAGTGATGTAAGTTGCCTTTTTAAGAAAAATAAATCTAGTAAGGAATGTGCTATGTATAGTCACGGTAGGAAACACATTTTTACTCTCAAATGTAGTGGAAAATAGTGTTGCAACTGTAGTAGATGAGGGGTGTAGTGAAGAAAACCAGGTTTTTATGGAGACATATTTCAGTTATTAGAACAGATAATATATACCGTGGAAGAATCACACAGACTTCTGATGTTGAGTGTTTCTTTTCATATGCCTGAAACATTGACTGTTTTTTTCTTTGTTCTAAGACCTAAAATACTTCTTTCCTTGCAAATCTCATTTTGTATAAGATCTTGCTTTCATCTGCAAGTCTCTGTACTGAAGTGACCATTATGCTAGATTCCTATTTGGACTTTTTTTCATGAACAGCCTCTGGAGTGTTAGCTTACTTTGGGCTTCTCTAGCTAAGCTTTTTTCTCCTCCTAACTGTCTGACTCTTCCTACACTGGGTCAGATAAATAGGCACATGCTCCATTCTGCCACATAGCAAGATGTGCCCCTTGATGGGGCTGATGTTCTGATATATGATCCTGGTAGGGGTTGAAATAGGAGGGAAGAGCTAGGAAACCCCTGGCTCCTGTGCCATTATGAAGGTTCTTTCCCACTCCAAGAGCATTTATGCTGCATGTCTGTAAGCTGGTTAGCTGCATTTGTCATCTTTACTCCAGAAAACACAGCAGGCCTGCAGAACTGCTGTGGAGAGGCATGAGTGGGTGGTGTTGGGAAGGAAGGTTGCTCTGTGGTTGGCAGGAGTTGGGTGTTTCATAGACAATTAACTCTCATGAGTAGGAGCATACTGGGTCATCTTTTGGGTCAGTGCCTGCTTATGTCTAAAATAATAAAAATAATCCATCTATATTTGATTTTTGTGTTGTTTTTTATTTTATTTTATTTTATTTTTTTGGAGAATTGAAGCTTTTTTTTTTTGTCTGTCTCACTCCCACTGTGAAGGTAACACTGACTTATCCCCTTTTGTAGGAGTAGTAAATGAGTTCGAGTCTTTTTCTTCCTGCATTCTTCATGCACTTTTTGGCCCAAATCTAGTTTCTTTCTAGTGTATGGTAAGATTGGCAGTCTTGCTGATTAAATGACCACCCTCAGAATGGACTTCATCAGTTTATCACCTTAGCTCTAAGGATATAGAAACCTGGACTTTCCCTTAAGGCAGATCATGCCTTGCAAAACCTATTTCTTTCTTTTGTCCTGGAGGTTGATTCATAATGTCCATGTGCTTGTCTGAGGACTCTGTAAATACTAAGCCTATGATTTTTGCATTGTTCAGATCTTGCTGAGTATTTTTATTTGGTACAAGAAGAGAAATGCTTTCCTAATCCCTAAGCTCTCCATTAAATACCTGTCTTTTAAAGAAATCCCATTTTCATAGTCCTTTTCAGACTTGACCTCCCCATGTCATCACTTTTATTTAAACATGGTTTACTCTTCTGCCTTTCTCCCTCCTTTTCCAGTGCATTCCATGTGTTCTCCTTGGCTCTCCATAGCTCATACCAAATCTGTTTTGTAATCTGCCACCATTGTAAAAAATAGTCTTCCTGACTTCCCTGTGTTAACTAGTTTCCAAAGACTGGTCTTATGGTCTATTTTGTTTTTTTGGCTTTTTTTTTTTTTTTTTTTTTTTTTTTTTTTTTTGTTTTTTTTTATTCTGAAACACAGAGCTGCTTGCTAATTGCCTGATTTTGCTGTTTCCCTGCAGTAAACCTTTCTCCACTGAACTTTTTGTTTCTCATTATCTTCTACATAACATAGTTATGCCTGCACCAGTGTGACAGATTGAAACCTATATGGTTAATTAAACTCATAAACTAATATTGTGATTGAATGAATGGTTTTACTTATTGACCTGAAGTGTAGAAGTGTGTACAACATTATGAAGCACTTATACTGTAATAGCAATCCAGGGGTGTTATACAAGTCAACTTCCATGGGAATAAATTCCAACAGTTAAGAGGAAAGCTTGATGGGCATCCTTGGACATAAACAAACAGATTTGGATGGGTCAAACTCATCCTGGTTTTATTATTTTGATGAGGAAGAAAATTACAAGGTAGAATTCTCCCTTCATGCCATATTTTCTGGTTTCACTTGGAATGGGGTAATTTTCTTCCTAGCAGCTGGTGCACTGCTGTGTTTTGATTTAGGATGGAAACAATGTTGATAACACACTGGTGGTTCAGTTGTTGCTGAGCAGTGCTTGCACTAAGTCTAGAACTTTTCAGCTTCTTATGCAGCCCTGCCGTTGAGGTAGCTGGTGGTGCATGAGAAGCTGGGAGAGGACACAGCCAGGACAGCTGACCCAAACTGGCCAAAGGGATATCCCACACCATATAGTGTCATTCTCAGTATATAGACAAGGGGAAAGTTGTCCAGGGGTTAGGGGTTCCTTGTCAGGGACAGGCTGAGCACTGATAGGTTGGTGATGAGTGACTTGTTTTCATTTGCATCTCTTGTTTTTTTCCTTGAGCTTTATTTATATATTTTTTTTGTTATTTTCCTTTTAGTACTGTTTATTATTATTTTATAGCTTATTTTATTTAAATTATTTAACTCTTATCTCAAACCACAAATTTTGTCACTTTTACCCTTCTGATTCTCTACCCATCCCACTGGGGTAAAGTGTGTGAGCAATTGTGTGGCTGGCTGTAGTTAAAACATGACAGAAATATATGCAATTCTGGTATGAACTATGGAGATACAAAATTTGACACTTTGATATATGTAGAGCAGCTAGTTTAATGTTTTTCACATTTTAAATCTGTTCCTATTGTGGAGACTGAGATACTAATGAAATACTAAAGGGGGTTAAAAAAGGGAGAACTTTGATGTATTTCATTTTAATGAAGAAGGTAAATAAATAGAACTTCAGAGACTGAATGCGGTGCTTGTAGTTTAGCTTAATGCAGCAAAACGTTATGAGTTTAGCTAAGTTGATTTTATAGAATTTCTTTAAAATTTTCTTCCATTAGCTGAGGAATGGAGTAAAAGTATGAGATCAGTGTCTGTAGATGGAGGTAATTTTAATTTGTTTCCACTACTAAAGTGTTTTTGTTGTGTGACATTTATAGTTCTTTCCACTAGGAGGCAAACGCAGACCATCATATGTGTTCCTTTGCATTTCAGGTGTAAATAATAATGTTTATTTTCTATGGAACATAGAAACATCTGACTTTTAGATTAGCAGGAAAACTATTTTCTCTAGGAATGTACAAAAGCTATTTTTTATCTTATCCTTTTTTTTTTTATTATTTCATCACAACATTTTAAATTCACATTTGATAGAACTCCCCAGTTTGCAGGACTGAAATATAGTTTCTTTTTTCTATGTTTTTTCTTTCACAGTTATTTTAAATAGTATTTAAATTCCAAAACCTTCTGGATTTTGTCTGTGAAAACAAAATGTTTGGAATTTTTTTGTTTCAGTATGAATATAAGAAATCATTTAAGCAAAACAATTGTTTCTATAATTTCAGCCCAGACACTGCAGAACAAATCCATTTCAAAGAAAATGCAGTGCTTCAAAGTCAGGTATACACAATGACAAATGAACACATCTTGCAAAGAGAAAAATGCAATGTTTTAACAATGATTAAATCATGCACAAAACCACATAATAGATTTCAGTGATGTACAGTGCATATTCAATCAGAAGCACCCCATGAGGAGAGAGGAGAATGTTTTTGCAGGACCCAAGCCTAATGGAGAATCCTGACAGGGAAAGAGAAATTCAGACATCGCTATTTTTGAAGAGTCATAGAAATTAAAATCACATTACTTACTATAAATGCAATATTTTGATTTGTAGCTATTTGCTTTCCTTTAAGGCTTCTGTAGACTATTCCATCATGCCCCACACTGACTATTGGAGATAAGGAATGTGTTTGCCAGTCTTAATCAAAAGAGTGTGAATGAATGAGTTCGGAAGGCTTCTCCAGGTTTCCAAACAAAGTGTATTTCCTTTGTGAGTTAGCACAAAGGAATAAGTTGATGTCTTAACCCTGTGTCCTTCACTGTGATTTTGCTGCTAGCTCTAAGGTCATGGTCCCTGGTAGATGTGAGGGGAGTGTTGGTGCAGGACAGGGTCCTACCAAAGCAGTAGTTTTCCTTCACTTCTCCTTCCCACAGGTACAAACTAAAGTGCATTTGAGAGCAGTGCTTCTGAGCCTGGAACAAAGACCTGTGGACCCTGGCTGTGAAACAGATTTTGTTGTTGTTACAGTAAATGTGCTGTTTTATGGAAACAGCAGGGGATCCTATTAAAAAGCTGCCAAGTGTTCAGACATAGGTTATTTGGCCAAACCTATGCAATTAGTTTAAGGATTGTACTTGATGCTCCTTATTCCTGTTGTCTTCAAAGTTCACAATTTCTAGGTCTGAATTGTGTAGAAAAGGAATAAATTACTCCAAAACGTATTACCTTATCTAACTGCCCAGTGGGTTAAGTTTAGAAGTCTTCCAAGTCAAAACACCTAAGGAGTATGGCTAAGACAGGATTTGTTTCTTGCCAGGGCAAGCAATCAGATCTCATTCTCTCAGCTGTTAACAGACTTTATTTTAATTTTACTAGGTCAAGTACAAAGAAAATTATGAAAAATCTAAAGGCAGATCAATGCTGGAGTTTGTGGATACACCAATGTATCAGCTTTCAAAGGAGGCTCAAAAGATGCAAAGTGAGGTAAGTAAAAATGTACTTTTTGAACAAGTAAAATTTTGATCAACAGAGAGGTTAACAGACATCTTATACTCAGAAATGTAAGAAAATGTACGAAGCAGAGAGTAAATTGTGAAATTGTGGATATGGTAGAGTTATACTGAGTAGTTGTCTCTGCTGTTCTGTAGTTCAGTTTTTGTGAATTTGCTTTTTTCTCAAAAGGCCATTGATACTAACAGTGCACACACATCATTTAATTGAGAAGAAGCTCAATAGGTCATCTAGATCAGAGATTAATAACTTTTAAAATTTTCACTTCAATTTAATCTTTAGAGAGGGATGGTTCTCATGTGGGAGCAAGTGAAGCCACAAAATCCAGTCCAACCCCATGATTTAGCTGAAACATCCTCCTGCCTTTCTAGCCTGGGAAACTCATCAAGAAGGAGGGACTGTTCCCAGGCTCCAGATCAGCATTGGCTGTCTTATATCAGGCCATGTTTTTCTAAGTTTTTTTAAAAAAAACTTCAAATGATGAAGATTTTGTGACTTCCCAGACAATCTAGTCCAGTGCATTACCATCCATCCTGAGTGAGATGGATGCACCTGTGTCCCCATGCTGCAGTTTGATGTCATTAGTTTTGCTGTGTCATGGAAAACAGATTATCTCAGCCTCTTGGCAGAAACTTTAATGAGTTTTAAACCATTTCCTTGTGTGCCATTTGTCTTCTCTTTTCTGTACCAAGAAAACTATTTCTTTCATAGATCAGGTTCAACATTCTCTTTGGGCATACTGTACACATATTTTTGTCTAGATTGTATCTGTTTCTATAAAAAAACTAGATAATGAAATGCATAATGAAGTTGCTTATTTGTGTGAAATCTAATTTATGGCAGGGCTTATTTCTGGTTCTGTTTACAATATCTCTCCTGAAATATGCTTGGAATTGCATATGTATGTACCACTAATTGTTGGTTTTGCTATGATAGAAAATGTACCGCAGAGATTTTGAAGAAGGGATCAAGGGAAGGCCTTCACTGGATTTAGACAAGACCCCAGAGTTCTTGCATATAAAACAAGTCACTAATCTTCTGAAAGAGGTAAAGGATTTCTTTTTCCTGTTGTTAAGTTGTAAATGAGTAATAAGCACCTCACTACAAGCTGCTGAGTGCTGAATAACTTAAAATTTTCTTGGCAGTTACATAGAAGTAAAACTTTTCACTATAAAAATTGCTTCACATCATTTTGGATTCTGAATAGTCCTGTAGTAAGGAAATTATAAAGCTCAGCATACCTGAACCAGACTATCACTTCTCTCTTCAGATAGATAAAGGGGTGGAAGGAAGAATTTCCATTGGTGTCCAGATGGCAGTTTTTCCCTCTGAGTAATTATTTCACATTTATGGTAGCCTGTTGAGATTATACTGATGCCTTGAACTGCATAGAGTCAATTATAGCTAACTTAATTATAATAATTATCTATCATACATGTTATGGATAAAAACCAAAGAAGACCAAAATTCCCTAACAGAGCTGTGACATTGCACAACTGTTTTAGTCCATTTTGTTAGAAGGTACAGGTTTTCTGTAAGCCTACTGTTTCCTTCAGATTTTTGAATGTTCTTCAGTTGTATGTGTCACTAAAAATGAAATTTTTTTCCCGTAACTGAGAATCTTTCTATCTTTAGTATTTTTATATTATTTTTAAAACTGTTTTCATGTTAGGTTTTGAGTATTTTGTGAAAAAATTTAGAAGAGCTAGAAATGCTAGAAGAGAAGAGCAGTGCTAGTAGATATTCTGCCTTTGAAGCTGGGAGCCACCAATATCTTGTTTGTATTTATGGTATTAAGAATAGATTTTTTTTTTGCCAAAACAAATAAAGCACATTAGAATTAAAAACCCTTGAACTTTGTTCCTTTCCTTGTTCTTTATACAACTTATTCCAGTCCATGCTAGATTTCATATACTTAAAGAAAAAAATTTCTTTTAAGATATTTCTTTATAATTAATCCTCTAATAAATAATTTATTCTGATAAGCCTGATTGTCAGGTAGGCAAGTCTCAAGCTAGGTCTGTTTTATGCAGTGGCATTCTGTGATACGTCTCATATATGCCTTCTCACTAGGGAAAAATTGCAAATCAAGCTGGCATCTCATTCAGTTCATCTTGCTGCTCACTGAATGCCCAAAGAAGTGGGTACTGTATGCATAGTTTTATCATGTGCTCTACATGTTCATCTCTGAAATTTTGATGTAGCTCCCCTCCTTAGTGCTATATGCATTAAGATGTTCTCTAATTCTGACCTCCTCAAGCTTTATGCCTTCTTATTTAGGGAGTAAACCATGCCTGTAAGTCAAAGGGGAAGGAAATGAGAAAATGAAAATGGTATTTCCATTAATGCATAACTGCATGAATTTCTGATGATTTTATATCCATATTCAAGGAATGTATTCCAAACACAAAGATTACCTAGGTAAAATTAATTAGTATCTTTCATGATTCAGAAAAATTATGTATTTCTTCATAGTCAAGGATGTAGCTCCGTGTTTTTCCATAAAGGTTCATAATCAACTTTGAATAGATACTGCATGAAACAAGAAAAACCTGGAATTAAAAATGAATTAATTGTTCAATCACTTTTTTTTTTTTTTTACCCAAATGTCAGATGCTTATTCTGTTGACTTCCCACTGTAGAGAATTCTGCAAATATTTCACACTTTGTAATAATACAAACTTTATTCCTGGGACCACATTTACAACTCCTTCAGAAGAGATAACTGAATTAAATAGTTCTGAGTTAAATAGTTCTAAATTAGAAGAAATTATTCCCTGCTTGTTGTAGGACATGCTTCTGATGATCAAGAGAAGCATCTTTAAAAATATCTGGTTTCCTTTTTTTTAAATAAAGAGCTTATAGGGAAATAAAGGTGCTCACTGCTGCTTATGAAACTTAATATGTAATTAGAAGTATTAATTCTTGTCTATGTAAATAATTCTGATAAATATTTTGTGCAATGTTCTTCTAATTTCTTTGCCCGAAAAAGCCTAAACCTCATCTGGATATGTTAAGAGTAATTAAAAATCCTTACATAACTTAAAGATCTTGAACTTCACTAGGCTTACATCAGCTCTCTAGGAGCTGGGAAGAGCAAAAAGAACCAAATATCTGTGGGAAAGTTCTGGTGTGCTTTGAATTTTATACTGAATATTTGAGTACTCTGGAGGCTGCAGTTGATGAATGTTGATAGATCATACCAGTGCAGTGTCTAGGAGGCACAGGAGTGATATGGTAGGAATATTGCTTCTACATTTTAATTCATCAAGAGGTTGTTTTAACAGGTCCTAGTATGGTGTTTAGGGAATCCATCCTGATTGGGATGCCATTAATGGAACTGAGGTAAAAACTGCAGCACTGCTGGTTGGCAGAAAGAGAATGCTGCTGCAGTGAAAATATCTGTCCAGAGACAGACAAGGGCCCTAAACAGTGTGCTAGTGCTGTATAGGACACAGCTGATTTTCAAGAGCAAAAAAAAAACCATAGATGACGACATTGAAATCTTCTTTTTCAACATTGTTCCTTTTCATTTCACAATTTCCAATTCTATTTTAAGTTTGAAATCTGTACTTCAGCTAATTCATATTTCATAGAAATTTCAAAGGGACTCTTCAGGCGTTTAATAACTGGCATTTCTTTTTAAGATCTTGCACAAAATAAGAAGTAGTGAAATCTCTCTCTCTTTTTTTTTTAATCGTTAGAAAGAGTATCGAAAAGATTTGGAAGAAGGGATGAAAGGGAAAGGAATGACAGTGTTTGAAGATACACCAGATTTGATTAGAGTGAAAAATGCAGCTCAGATACTAAATGAGGTATGTTATCCTATTCTAAGGTTATTAATATCACAGAAGGTTCACTTTGTGTTAAACTCAAAAGATTCCTGGGTGTTTTTTTTTTTTTTTTTTTTTTTTTTTTAATCTACAATGAAATATGTAAGTATTGAGACTAAGGCTATTTCTGTTGTGCTTGAAAAATACAGTAAAGCTCTGGATCAAAAACAACACAGGACAGATAATTTAGATTTTCAAGCAAGTAAAAGGTAACTGGAAATTGTTAGTGGGGTCAGTAGATCCAGGATTTAGAGCTGTGCTCTGCTGAGGCTTTCCCAGCACATGAGTTTGGGTGGTCTTCCAGACATCCAAGGCTGTCTCTGGGAAGCAACAGGGGGGCTGGAGGGTGTAGGGAGGGAAGAGGGAAGGCAAAGTTCATGCTGCATGTTATGACTGTGGGAAATAATTTTAGATTTTTTATATATATATATATATATAAATATATTTGATATTAATTTTGTATTTATTTATTATATAATATATATATGTGTGTTTATTCACACACACACATATCCATAAAAAATGGAGGAAATACCATGGATAGGGCCAATTTGACCACTGTAAAGAAGTGCAGGAATATATAACTGTAACTCCTGGGATTATCTTTTCCTTGGTGTTTTACACAACATGAAGCTTAGAGGAAATATCTGCCATCCCACCTTTAGCAGAGAAGAATAGAGGGATGATGTATTTCTGCAGGTTAATTTACAATTCTTGCAAAAAAAACGTGGTTTGTGAAGTAGAGGGCTGTTTTATCACATTTATTTCCACATCAGAGTGAGACACAGATTGGAAGACCAAAAATCTTTTTGCTCATGTTCTTGTAAGTGATCAAACCATTGTATTGAGTACAAACATATATTCCTTCTTTTTCTAACTAATGTACAAACTAAAAGTAATTAACAAACATGAAAAATAAGAGGCATTTTAGAATTATATGTATTATATGTATTTACCTTAAAAAAGAAGAATTTTCCACCAGCAGAGATGACTTAGAATAGAAAAAAGGATGATTATTACTACAGCACTGAAAGTAGAAATAGAATATTTAAAAAAAAAATCTACAACTATTGTATACAATATTTCCATATTACTTTTTAATATAATTTGCTGATGAACAAGGAACATATCCTTGCTTGGATAAGCTGAGAATGAAATATTAATTTTGTTTTTAGGTTATTGGTTATTTATAATTTATGTCTTGAGGAAAAAGCAGCAATCATAGATGAGGACTGCCACTTGCCTAATGGCTATGGTTCAGGAAGGACCTATTAAATGAATAAATTACAACTTCCTGATCTGGAAGTTCACTGGAAGCAGTTCTGTATGGTATTAAATTTCTAACATGTAGTCTTGTCATAAATAAAATATTTTCTTAAAAGTAAAATGTGTTTCAATTAGACTGGCACCAAGGACAGACTTATTACACCATGTTCTACAAAGCTAAACTTCCCCTTTACTTTAGAGGATAACTGTAGCAGGCTGCATGGGCTGATTTCCTCTCACCCTCTTTCACATTAAAAATTCATTGATAGAGATTTGTACATTCATTGACTATCTTCTAAAAGTTTTCATCCCGTAGTTTATGTGTTTTTTTCTGACAACAGTTCACCAAGAGTCTTGAGTACTGTGACTCTTGAAAGTCTTGATTGATTCTAATTCCTAAATTTGAGTGTCTAGTGGAAAAAAAATCTACTTGTAACTCTCCGGATTTTGTGAATGTGATGTATAAATTCTGTCTTCACAGAGGCAATACAAGAAAGACTTGGAAACTGAAATTAAAGGGAAAGGCATGGAAGTTGGTCCGGATACACCTGAGATAAGACGAGCCAAGAAAGCTTCTGAAATTGCAAGCATGGTCAGTACCGCTCCTGGGGCGAGCTTTCCATTCGACAGAATGCGACAAGTTATTGTGGTTGAGAATTCCAGGTGGTGACCAATCTAGGCAGTACTGAAACACAGATTTCTCTAAATAACTAATCCATTGAGCTCAAAGAGTTGAACAGTTGCATAATCAGTGTAAAGGGGGAAAGTTAAGACTTCCCAGAACTAGACCTTCCTATCCCCTTTTGCAGGCTGTCCTTGTTCCTCATGAGCCATGCCTGGCCTGGGCTGTGTTTGGTCACCGTAGGTCCTGCTGCTTTTAGGTCTAAATAGCTACTTATTTAGGTAGGGCCAAATGATAAACAGAGTTAGAGAGATGCTAAAGCGTTATGAGCTCAGTCTTGCAAAGCCCAGCAGATGGAGAAATTCTCACGTGTCTGACTGTGGCTGCCAAAACTGCAAAGACAGGTAGATATGAAAGGCTACATAGGATTTGAAGTGAGCAGTCTGTTAAAAGAGTTCCTTAACCCATCAGCAACTACAGTGTAGGCACGGATAAGTTCTACAAAACTAGTACTGCTGAATCATTTTTTATTTGGTGGTTTATGAATGCTGGTCAGTGAAATCGCACAGATTATATTGGGAAAAATTTAAGAATTTGGCTGTCAGCTGTGAGTATTTCCAATGCTATTCTTTCCAGAAAGAATACAAGAAAGACTTGGAGAATGAAATTAAAGGAAAGGGAATGGAAGTAGGTACGGATACCCTTGATATACAACGAGCCAAAAAAGCTTCTGAAATTGTCAGCCAGGTAAGCACAGAATTGCTTTTAGATTACTTTGAAAGTAAAACGCATTGAGATGTTAAAAACATAGAATCCTCTTGAACATTCGTAAGCTAAAAAAAAAGCAAGCAGTGCACAATGAAAATATTAAACTAAATAAATTGCAGAATTTATTTTTATAGCGTGACCAGTCCTATGAGAATAGCTTTGAAGACAGCATATACAGAGAGTTGTAGTATTAGTTACAGGGTTTTTTTCTACCATTTATTTTTCTTCAGAAGAAATATAAAAAGCATCTGGGGAGAAAAGGGGATGCAAGTTGGTCCATATATTCCAGAAATACAGTGTGTCAAAAGGGCTTCAGAAATAGCAAGCCAGGTAGACATAGTCAAAAGCTGAATGTTTTAATTCTGTATAACAATGACTGCTTAGCATACTCTGCTCAAAATACTTTTTCTCTAGCTCTGTAGAGGCTTTTATAGCCATACTAAATTAATTTACATGTAGTGAAATGCCTTAACTGTCTGATTGTTATTTGTTTTTGGGCCTGTTACACCATGTAAATTGAATTTAATTATTTACATCTATCTGTAGTTATTTTCACAATACCGAATTACCTAATGTTACCTTACATACATCCTGACAGTGAGGGGAAAATATATATGAGGATACGTTATGTATGAAGGTTTGTTATATATGAGGATATATAGGTATATTATATATTTTTTAGTAAGGGGGCAGACAATGGTAACAGTATCATGGAGAAGACAGGTTTAAGTAAATATTGGATGGAGAGGAGGAGGCTCATCAGCAATAAGCATCTTTTGTGCAGTTTGGATATCCTGAGCATAGATGTGTATAGATGCAAAAAACATAGATGTATAAAAATTATTTTTCCAGAAAATGTACAAAGATGAAGCAGAGAAGATGCTCTGTAACTATTCTGCTGTCCCAGACACTCCTGAGATGGAGAGGATAAGAAGTACTCAGAAAAACATCAGTTCAGTGAGTAATAGTGCTTCTCTCTTTGCTTGTAACTTTTCAGATATTTTTTAGTTTAAATAGGCTCTCTTGTGCCACAGTGTAAAATAGGGAATTTATGAGTAGGTGTCCTTTGAACCATTTCCATAATTTTCCTGGCAAAAACTGTATCACTCATTTCTTTCAGTAAAAATAATACCCGGTTTTTCTAGGTGCGACACTGTTATTTTGAATTTCAAAACCACTTATATCACCTTGCCAAGCCACAGTTATTTTTAAAAGAAGATTTTTTTTCCATCAAGCCCCAGGAAGTACTTTATTTAAAAGGGAAAAAAAATCTGAGGCTTCTTACTATACATATAAGATTTTTCATCTGTTTCCTATAATATGAACTGAGCATCAAGACTGGGGTATAAAATTAGAACAGATCAAATTTCATTTAAAAAAAATATATATATGTAATGATTTTATATTACACTGGGTATATTTTTAAATTTTATGCTAGATTTAAGTTTCAGTTTATCCCTAAATATAAATTATGAGGTTAGATTTCTAAAATTGCCCAGTTTGGGATATATTACGTTTCACTTCCTTTTTGGGCCCATTAATGCTGCTGTTTGTAATTCTGCCTTTGCTTGTAATATAACAGAGAATAGGAGTAAATCTGGCCTCCAGAACAAAAGGCCAGTCAGTGGCTGGTTTTTATGGCAGACTAAGTAATACTAATAAAGCCAGTGATTTGAGAGAAAGGAATATATGATACCTAAATGTTTTTAGTATTATCTGACACACATGTTTCTTAACTTAGAGATACCCTCAGCTTCTCCAGCTCTCAGAAGTAACTGAGTAAACTCAGTTAGTTTCTCCCAGAGGTGCTTGCCTGCATCTTCCCTGTACAGCTGAGGCTTCTGCAGGGGAGTAAGAGCCTGTGGGGAGAGCAGAGGAGGTGACTCTCTGAGCCTGCTCCAGGCTGTTGTCATGTCCAGCCATCACCTGCCCTTTTTCTTCCTTTGAATGAGGACAGCTGAAAGCTGCATCTTTCTAGAAGGAGCTCTTGACAGGCCTACTGGCCCAATTTTGCTTCCTGTCATCTGTTGGCTCCTGGCTCTGAATGGTGTGCTGCAGCATAGTGTGATGTGGTTATCCCTATTTCTCACATCACTGGTGTCCTACCATGCTAGGCTGAAACTCCCTGGAACAGAGGCATCCACGCCAGCCCCTGTGATCTGCTTTCCTCCCTCCTCCAGCCTTTGGTAGCTTTTGATGAAGTCCTCAAGTAGGTCAGTGGCTCTGGCAGTGTAGACTCACTAACATTTAGGTACCAGGCTTAGTTAAGATAGGTATCACCACTTAGTTCTGCCTTGACAAGGCTCTGATATTTCAGAACCCTTTGCAGCCCTTCAGGCCAATCTGAGTTTCAGTGCCAAGGCTGACAATGATCCTCTTTGTTAGTGTTCTAGATAATAAGAAATAAAATGCTTTGTCTTAGAGGTGATTTGTATTTGCTTTCTTTTGTGATTGTCCTGTTCCTGTTTGTGAGCTGGGTCTTCCAAATGGAGGAAAGTAGTTTACAGCAGTGATTGAACTACTTTTTTTCTTCTTTCTCTATGTTTTAATCTTTCATCCTTCTGTGCAGTTTAGATGATAAAGGTAAATTATTACTGAGTGAAGATACAGCTGGAAGCAACCCAAATAGATAAAAAAAAATAGTGACACCTAATAGTCTTCTGATTTTTGGATTTTGTCTCAAGTGTTTTTCTGCCTTAAGGGACAAAAAATAACAACTAGCTCTGCAGATAAGATCGCTGCTGCTTTTAGCTCTCTAGCTCATTTGGCAGATGATTTATAAAAGGATATTTACTTCACAGTAATCTCTTTCATAGAAAAATTCATGTCTCAAACATATTTTACTAATCCTTCCTTGGCAGAGAAGAAAAGTATATTGTAGTCCAATCCACAATATAAATCTTTCTAACTGACATGATGCAGAAGAATTTTCAAGTTCTTACTCATAAACTGTCTCTGTTATCACATGGTAAAACAAAATTTTGTTTTAAAATTTTTTAAAAAAAATTTTTAAAACCTTGTTAAATGTTTTCTGAATATTTAAAAAAATAGTTGCAGACATTCACTCTTCTCTAGAATATTTGGCAGTAGTATTCACCCCAGGCTATGGAGGACTTCAAGGAAGTAGGAGGAATTAGTTAAGAATGATGTTTTTATTGTTTAAGGTTTGTTGACAGGAAAAATCAAATAAATCTTGATTTAAGAAAGACAGAAATACAAAATGATGAAGGTTATTTAATTTTAATTAACTCCAGGATCAGACTTGTTTTTTACACTAATGGGCTGAAAATACTTACTAGAGTGGCAACAGCTGTGACACCAAATACTGAAAATCCAGTAAAACTTCTTTAGGAGTTTTGCAGCATGAACTGGTACTCCATAGTTATTTAAATTGTAACTATGCTTGGAATTTGCAGAGCAGTAATTTACTGTCTCTTTCAGTAATTTCAAATGATTGATTCTACTGATGTGCTTTGTGTTTATCCATTACCGAAACAATTGAAATAGAGAGAATTGTATAAACAGCATGTGTATCTTTTAAGAAGTGAGACCTCAGCTTTCTGGCTTGAACCTAGGAGTCAAAAATTGCATGATTTGGATTGTAGCTCTGGTTTGTTATGGTTATTTTTCCATGAATATTTCAATTTTCTAGTTTGTTAACTTAGAAATAATAGTAATGTCTGTTCACTTTTCATAGTATTTTAAGATCTGAAGACTACAGAAACCAAATAAAATCCTAAATGTACTTTCAATAACATTGAAATGAATGAAATTACTTAAGCATAAAGTTACATTTGTAAAACTTTATACATTATTACATAAATTCTAATACTTTTTTCCCAATTTAAATATGTAATTGTAAATACTTAAAGATACTGAGGTAATTTTAAAGGATGAGAATATATTATTTGGGTTATAGCTGAAAACAATGTTATCATAGTTATTGACAATTAGTCCTATTTATGAAAAATTAAAGTATTTGCTTTCTTAGCAAAATTCGTAGTCAGACCAATTTAGAACTTGGAAAATTGCCTAACCCTTTTATGAGAACTAGCATTTGCATTGCTAACAGTCTCATAATAATCTTTTCTTTTGGGGAAATGAAGGTGTTTTATAAGAAGGAAGTAGGAGCTGGCACAGCTGTAAAAGATACTCCAGAGATTGAAAGAGTAAAGAAAAATCAACAGAATATTAGTTCGGTAAGTGCTATTAACATAAATTATTCTAAATAAAATTTAATTTAAATAAATATTTTAACTAAATATTTGAGGAAAGTGCTTTGTCTCTCAGGAGTGAGAAATATGAGGTGCATTTCCCCATATGGCAGACTGAACAACAATTGTATTTGCAGGTTAGAAAAATACCATGTGACAAAAAAGAAAATCTATCATGTTCTGTTAGAGACTGCATGTATTGCATAGGACTTGATACACTTCCAGATGAGAAAAACTATGTCCAGACCTATGTGAAAAGGTGGACAGTGGATCTTCTTTATGTTCTGGGGACAAGTTGATCTGTGGATCTGATGAGAATAGTGCTGAATTGATGTTGTTATCTAAGGATGCCAAATGTCTTTGGCACTTTAGTAGGCAAATCAAAATAAATTATCAAAATGAATGTTTTCTACAAATAATACATTATCTTCTGATAAATATGTGGCAAAACTTGGAAAAAAACCTGAAAAGTGACTGCCAAGCAGCAGAGCCCTTGTAACTGTCTTGTTCATTTCCTTGTTATATTTGGTGGGGACTCCTCTGGGGCATTTTTTATGTTTATGATATAAAAATAATGTATAGACATGATACTATGTTGTGTTTAAGTATTAGTTAAAATATGAGTTAGGGTCTCTAGACACCTATTCTCATAGAATTTTGTTGTTTAGCGAATAGTGTTAAACACCTAATTTCCCACCAAAGTAAGGTCAGTAGAGAATTTCCAAAAAATTTTGAAAAGCTCATATTTTCCTTAAAATGTTTTTTCTATTCTATCCATCACTATTCATCTTGTCATTTTGAGTCACAGTGCAAGCTATCATGTGTCCTAAATCCTGAAATAATTGGATATTGAACAGTTGAAACCTGCTTGTTGGGAAGCTGTTGATTTTCTTGATTTGAGGGTGAGGGTTTTTTTGTTTCTTTGTTTGGTTTTTTTGTTGTTATTTTGCTTTTAAATTTCCAATTACCACAGACATTTATTTCAAGAGTAGTCACATGGAAAGGAGAAGTCTTATTCTAACACTTTTTCACAATACATTTCAAAGTGAAATGCAAAAAATAGTGTACACTGTTCTTGCTGTTTTAGAAATCCTGAATAGTGGTGAAGAGGAAAAATGAAAGGTTGAACTGTATGCTAGTAAACACATTCGAGCAAAAACCCACCAAGGGAAGTACAAAATGCATTAGTGGTGTAGTGGTACTATGTAAATAACATGGCCTTTACCTTGCTAGTCTTTGTGTAGAGTTAATGTTTTACAAAAAGGTATTTTATTACATGTAGTGTACTTGAAATTACTTTAGTCATGTATAATATTTATTAGAGGTGTAACATGCCAAATTTAAAGGCAATGTACAAGAGTGTTTCAAATTACATGTCAGTGAGAGGGAAATTATATTGTGCAGTAAGAGGGAAATTGTATTGTGTAATTTACAGGAGTCCCAAAGGAAGGGTAAATTATACCAATTTTGAATCCATTAGATTTAAATGTTTTACACATATTTTTGAATTTAGCCAGAAGAACTTGAGACAGCCTTAAAACTATTTTCTGGGCTAAACAAAACTACTATGTGGAATGTGAAGCAAATTTGCAGTGAAACAAACACCAGGGCACCAAAATAACACATGCAGTACAACCAACCACACATAAAAGTCCATTGAATCACGTTCTGAAAGTGATCAAATTCTTCCAGATTACATATGTAAGAGGAAAACATAAGAATGGTGTTTTCAAAGCCTAAAATATAAGGTGGTGACAGCCAAGGAGGTTGAGCTCATCTCACCTGTTGTGATGATTGGTTTGGAAGAAACCAAGATCTCACAGAACTTTCAAAGCAAGCCACAGACGCATGGACTGTAGCTGAATCTGCACTGAGAAGCTATAAATAACTAAAGACATTTAAAAACTTGTTTATATTGTGGGGCAGGCAGGATTGGACACAGCACTGGGAAGAAGAAGTGCTTTGGGAGAATCTATTTGTGTTTTCATTAATGTGAAATCTGTGAGGAAACTCTGGTGGTATGTAAGTCAATACCACAAAGCTGGGGGGGTCTTATTAAAATTCAAGTAACAGACATTTTGAAGCATTTTAAGGATGAGTAGCACTGCCAATTTTTAAACTTACCTAACAGTCTCTGTTAAAAGACCCTTTTTTCTAGTGCTGTAGTGTTTTTGCCAGTCCTAAACTGTCTGGACTGTAATTTTCCATTCCTACTCTGTACTTTGGACTGGTTTGGTTTTATTTATTTATAAATTTCAGTCAAAGCAGCTTCCAAGTATGAGCTTACAGGAAAACAAGTTGTTTTGTCTGTGCTATGAAATTGGGCATTCTCCAGAAGTACTGTGTCTTGAGAAGAGAGTTGAAAATTTGATGTTAGGAAAAAAGCAGTAAATATCTGACAGCACCTGCAAAAGCTTCAACAATCCAGACGACTATATCCTCACCTGTGTGTCACACGTGTTTTTAAAGAACTTAAATGAGACTTTGAAGCCATCTACCCTTTTAGGAACACCTAAAAGGCTTGGTTTCTGAAATGGACTGGTAGAATCCATAGCAAGTTAATAGTAAGACCAAGTCATTTTCAAAGTGGTGTGGATCTCCAAGTAGTGTATGCAGCATCCCAGTTATGGTGAAAATATCCACAATCCCGCGTGATGTATATTCCCACTGCAAGAGTTTTAGTACACTAGAATTGTTATAAGTGCTCTCTGCTCATGTTATCAAATAAGGTACATCAGAGAGCCTAGCAGACTGTTTTAGAAATTAAGTATAACTGTTGCTTTTCAGGCCGATGATGTTAGTAGATGTGGTCTAGTAGTGCAGTATGTGTAAGGGTGATAGTATAAAGTGATAGATGTGTTTTAGTGCCTGTCTCTCGCTTCTTTAAATTGATAATATTTTTAATATCTGTTGTGCAGATTAAATACAAGGAGGAAATTCGACATGCAACAGCTATTTCTGATCCACCTGAACTAAGGAGAGTTAAAGAAAACCAGAAGAATATTAGCAATGTGTGCCTCATTTTCATTTCTTGCACACTTCTCTCTGCTGTATTAAATGTTATTAATGTGTCTTGGTGAATATATCTGTGGTGTTTGTGCTACTTTCTGTTTGTCCACAAAGACCAATTTAATCAGTTAATTGTAAAATGATAATTCCTTAGCCTGCACTTTGATTCATAAGAATGAAAGTGAAGTATTTCTGTTGAAATAACAATTGTCTGTGTTTGAAATAGAAGAACTGCCAGAGGGTGAGTACTATGTATTGTGTGGGAAGATGGGATTGATTATTAAGGAATGGTACTTTCCATCCAAATGCAAATGCAATGTGCTCTTTAGTGATGTCTAGCACACTTTATGTATTTCTATTACTTGGAAATCTCTGTTATAATATCTTCTGACATGTTTGTAGGTTCAGTACAAAGAACAGCTCTGCAAAGCTACACCTGTGAGTGTCACCCCTGAGATGGAAAGAGTCAAGAGGAATCAAGAGAATGTCAGCATGGGAAGTTGCTATCTTTGAATACTTTGTATAATTTTTGGGTGTAGAAGATGAATACAAAGTTCTGTTTTCTGAAGTAGTGCCTTTCCTTTAGTCTGGGGAAAACCAATGTATTGTAATGTGTTCGAATTCAAGTAATGGAATTACTTGAAAATCTTCTCTTAGGAAGCAATTGTGACAAGGCTTTGCTTTGTTTGAGATGTTATTATCTTCCTTGGATATTTGCAGAAGATCTTGACCTTTTTTTTTTTTTTTTTTTTTTAAACAGAGTATCTCTTTCCAGTTTTATTTTTCTTTGCTTTGAGAAAAATTAGCAACAGTTGTGCTCAAACTTCTGCTCTCTTACCTGTCTCCTTCTGGTTCCCCAGTAACCTCTCTGTCAGAATTTAGTATTTAATGGCTGAGATAACCATTTGCAGGGACACAGAGAAGAAGACAAGGACTGGAGCATGCTACTGCCTTCCTGCATTGATGAAGTTGTACCCTATTGAAGAGTCCATGAGAGACCAGGCACTCTCCTCACTGAGAGCTGCCATCAGCAGCTGTGGGTCATGGGTCCACAAATAGCTGCAGTGTTTCCCGAGGGTGCTTTCTGTTGCATTTGCCAAAATAATTTTTAGTCACAATTTTCAAGAATTCTGTCCTTCTAACTCAACTTCTGGATTACTGCTGATATATCTGGCTTTCCTAAAATGTATTCTGTTCAAAAACTGCTTTCCTCTTTTTCAAACAATCTCTATAGTATTTCTACTCAAACTGTTGTTTACTCTTCATCATTTTTTGTGTTGTGAAAACTTCACTGGAAAGTTTAAATTCTTTTCAAGTCACTGGAATAGCTTTGAGTGAAGATTCTTTAACTTCAGCCATTTCTAGAAACATTAATTCTTGAATAGTCATTTTACCTTCATAAATGTTAATTTACAGGTCTAATCCATTTAAAAGATTACCACAGTTTTAGTAAGACATTAATTTTTCAATTGGAATACATTGATGTGGACAGAACAAAATTGTGTTGTGCTGGAAGACAGTTGCTTAAGCAATAACTGCCTTACTGCCACAGTGCACTGCAGAATTATGAGCATAATGTATCTGCGCAGTTAACCTTATCACTTAAACCCAAGAGCTTGCTTTTGTATGGAAGCATTTATTTTGCATAAAAATATATTAATGGTATGAATTTGTTGCCAGAATCGGTTACTAAATATTTACCACATCTGACACCCCAGCATGTGGGGCTAGAATTAATGTTAGATTGCTTAGTCTGTCAATTCCACATCCTGTCCTGATCTGCTTTAGATCCTGATCTAGCTTTGGATGTGCATTTGGTTAATGCATTGTGTTTGGTTACAAAGTGATGAAGGGGATATTCCTAGAGTACGTTTAAATAAATGCATAGTGAAATTAGGCTGGATTCAATTGGCAATTGTCTGATGTACTGCACCCTCTGTGTTTAATCACCTTTGAATGTGTAATATATAAAATTTAGAACATAGATGGAGACCTTATAGAATTTCTGTGCCTTGACAAATATGTATTTACAGTGGACCTTCCTGAAATTCAGTTTTTCATGTGCTTTGCTTGCCTTTACTGCATTATATGTGGCTTAACCCTATTCCAAATATGAGTTATTTCTCTGTAGAGCCAAGGACCAGTCTGGTAAATGCCAAGATATTGTGTGCATATGTGGGTATATATCCACAGAAATGCATTAATAAACAGCCTGTATGTAAAAAAAAGTCATGTTACCTTTCAAAAATCAAGTTTTATAAACTTTAATAAACTTCAGATGCATTTTAGCTTTTCAGTTGTTTCCTGGATGACCTTTGAAGTCATGCATTTTTATATAAAACAAAGATATATTGCTATATCTGAAATAGTATGAATATATATTTCCTATTTAAATAATAGGTTCACTACAGAGAGCAGCCTGGCAAAGCTACTGCTGTGAGTGTCACTCCTGAGATAGAGAGAGTCAGGAAGAATCAAGATAATATCAGCTCGGCAAGTTGTTTGAATCTTTTTGTCATTCAGATTTTTCAGTCACTGTAGAAATATAAACATAGATATGCTTTTCCTTTTACAATTGCTATGTCAAAGAAATCTAACTACATAATTCACTGATGAGATATTGGTTTTATTCTTTGAGGACATGGACTGCATATATGTGCAACAAACATATTCAGGGTTGTCTGGTTATTTTTGCAAAAAAAAGTAAGTGGTTGGGTTGGTGTCAGTATTTTTCGAGGAGAAAGTCAGTAGAGGTTAGGGTTACCATTCTTTGCAGTAAAGAAAAAAAGGAAATTAGAATTTAACCTCAGTGCAAATATTTGGGTTTTTTTTTTGTGATTCAAAGCATGGGAAGTGTCCATTCCATTCTGTGACATGCCACCTCTGTTAGAGTTGAGTAGTTCTAAATACTAGCAGTTCCACTGCTAAATACTAAAGAGTAAGATAATATCTATTTCTTGGCTTTTATGGTAATAAAATGTAATTGCTACTAAGGTAGTGTAAGAAGCAGGAGATAATTCTATTGAGGACCAAGGAAGAAGTGCAAAAAGCCTGATGAAGTAAAGGATAAGACCAGTTATATTGCAGTCCGTCCTCAAGACTGAAACAACATCTGTGGCAAAGTCACTGCAGATGGTAAATAGAAGACCTTTCATGCAGAATCACTGTGGCAGAAGAGAATTACAAGTGGTGAACACTTGAGAACTGAGTGTAGGAGTGAAAAGTAGGTTGGATTTGTCAGGGAATATGTCCAAGGACAAAGGAATGGAATCTGACTTTATAACTGCATATATCTTAATCATGTTCTTAAAATGCTCATGAATATTTACCAAAGTCAATTATTTTTGAGGTGTGTAGTTGAAAGTAAGAGGAAAATGTCACAACAGTTCTAGTCTTCAAATATTTTTTTAATTTGTGAAAATTTAATGTGTTTCACCAAGTGACTCAGGTTGTTGCTGTTTTACAGGAATAAATACTTTTCTATGTTAATGAGAAAGATAAAAATCAACCTATGTTGACTGTAATTATTCTGTCCAGAAAATGCCTTATATTCAAAAGCATATGTAGCTGAATGTATTTTGTAAGAGAATTTACTGTTTAATTAAGAAGGCTTTGAAGAATATGCAGTACCATATATTTTTGTTTCTCATATATTACTTCAAACTTACCTATGAAACACAGACATCTAAATATATATTTTCATGGGTGTGCTTTCTTAGCCAATATATAATCTTAAGGAGGGTTAGACAGTTTCAATACATGTTTTTTCTCATCACAAATGCATGTTGAAATAGATTTGCATAACTTATATGAAAAGTAATACTTGGAGTGTGAAGACACAGGTAAATCTAAAATATTAAATAACACAGTACACAGGTTATGGTGTGATGTAGGGGCTAAGAGAGGCCACTGGTAGAAGAATTCAACACGACAGAAAAAAAACTGTTAGAATACTCACTCCTGAACCAATAAGTAGGATCAGCTACTTTCACTATTTTAGAATTTTGAGTAGTTTTTTTTTTCTTATTTTTAACAGATAATTAACCTTATATCTTTACTAGTCTGTAAAATGCCACAAAATAAGCTAATCAGGAGAAATGTGGTGTAAGAGATTCAGTATTTACTGATGCACTAAACCCAGAACACAAACATTTGTTTAGGATACAAAATATTCAGATTCTTCCCAACCATGTTGCTTTGTGCTGCTAGTAAAGACTGGCTATTGAATGGGAGTTATAAGCCTTCCAAAATATTAATCCTCTTGTAAGACTTGAATTCCCTGGGTTTCTCAGGTAATCCCAATCCCACAGACTCTGTGTCTGTCTTGGTAATAGGAAGGTAGTTTATCATCAGCCATACAAACATGTTTTAAGGATGTTCTAAGTCACAGTGGTGTTTTCTTAGTATTTATGTTATTTTTCAGTTCATAAATGAATGATTTCACTTATGTCACAAATTTCAGCTTTTAAATCAATACTTTATTTTGAGTAAGTGATTGATGGAATAAATGTGCCTTTTGGCCTTACCAATATACAAGGTCAGCTGTATCCTCACTGTGAAATAATTTACTGCCACATGAGTGTAAAGAAAGAAGAGAACTGTTAGGCACTGTGGTTTGGAAAGGTACTGTTGCATGGTGTGATTCTCACCATCCTTCCTACTGTAAACAAAAAAATTCACCTGTGCTGTTGTTGCTGTTTTGCAGGTGAAGTACAGCAGTGATCAGAGGCAGATGAAAGGTAGACGTAGTGTGCTTCTAGACACACCTGAGCTAAGGCATGTCAAAGAAACACAAAACAACATCTCAATGGTAGGGTACTTTCTTCCTGTGACTAGAGCGTTCTAAGGAATGGCACTTGACTTTCACTGGATTTTGCCTTCCATTAATATAGGTAACTAATGAAACTCTCTCCTCAGGTATGGAAGGAATATTTTCTTCTTACGCCTGTAGAGGGAGTGTTTGCTAACTGCATAGGAGTGTCATGAACATTTTCAAAATACTAATAAAAAGTTTTCTAACAGTTAAATGTCCGTTCTTTTGGCTTTTTTTCTTTAAAAATGTACACACATTATTTGAGCATCACAATTTCACTGGACTAGGTGACACACTTCACCTTGTGCCTGTGCATGTTCCTGGTTTCTGCGTGACATTGGTTCTTGGAATGAGTTGTTTTGTGTGCATCAGCTTGTGTGAGAATGTTTGTCAATTTAATTAATGGATGATTAAGTTATTTATAATGTAATATGCATAAGCAGCAGTACTACCTTTATAACTCTTACTAATACTGGGGTTTTGTTCCAACACTTGGTGCTGTAACACTTTCTACTCTAATGTCCTTTTTTCTATTATTTTCTTTTAAAGCAGGCAGTTTAGAATAACTTATTCTTTCTAAAAGCCTATTTTTAAATCCAGCTGACATATGATAAAACAAAAGAGCAAAATATGCATTTTGTATGATACTGTGCAAGTAGTCAAAATTATCAGGGGATGAAAATGCTTGAGTGTCGCACTACGACACGAAATAACTCACGCACTCACACTAAGATCAAAAGAGCAAAAGTAACTCTTATTTTTGACTTTGCAATATATAGAATTCCAAAAGTGACAGTGGATTGGAAGATAAAATTGCCACCTCTCTAACTACACTGGTCAAACTAACAGTCTATCAATTCTCTCCTCCCACAAAAAAGAATGCAAAACAATCATTATTTACATGATCAGTGTGTGAGAACTCCAGTAGAACTATGTAAACATCAGAAGGCTTAGAAAACTTTTAAAAGAACTTTAAAACTTTTGAAAGAACAGGGCAACACTTGAATTCTTTAGAACTACTACTGCTGGAATATTTTTAGTGACAGATATATTTGTCTGCATCAATAGACAGCTATCCTGTCTTAGAGAAGAAGGGAATGGACTAGGTGACCTCCTGAGTGAAGGTCTGTTTCATGTTCTGTGTGATAGTAAGATGATGCTTTGCTGCTTAAGCTAGTGCCTAATTAAATGTCAATGGAAAAGAAATGCAAAATTGATAGTAAAATATCAGGAAAACTAGTTAAGGTGATAGAAAATACTTGGCTGGCCACCCAGCCTGTCTCATGTGTATAACAATTCTGTTATGGTGCCAAGTCAAAGTGTATGAGTGCCTCATAAACCAAACATATATGTATTCCTGCACAGAATAACCATTTGCTGTCAATTGCAACCTGGGGAAAAATGTAATTCTGCTTGTTTTCCTAGGTAAAATATCATGAAGATTTTGAGAAGACAAAGGGCAGAGGTTTCACCCCAGTGGTAGATGATCCTATAACAGAGCGTGTACGAAAAAACACCCAAATTGTGAGTGATGCCGCATATAAAGGTGTGCATCCACATATTGTTGAAATGGATAGAAGACCTGGAATAATTGTTGGTAAGCTGTTAAATACTGTTGTTATTGAAGGCATGGTGGGGAAGATAAAAACCCCTGTTTTTGCTCTCCAGATTCCATTTTCTCTCTTTTTTCACCATGAAACTTCTGGTTGAACTACAGGTTCCATGTCAACTTCTAGAGAAGTCATAATGGGAATGAATGGGAGATATATTGTCATTT
This sequence comes from Vidua chalybeata, assembly GCF_026979565.1. Classification (NCBI taxonomy): domain Eukaryota; kingdom Metazoa; phylum Chordata; class Aves; order Passeriformes; family Viduidae; genus Vidua; species Vidua chalybeata. The sequence goes on from NC_071530.1 coordinate 18,990,885, forward strand.
GCTCTGTAATTTAAAAAAAAAATATATGGATAGTTTTTACTATTACTTTACATTTTAATTTTGACTCTAAAAGGAATGTCAGAATATCTACAATCTTAATTTTACACAGAAGAAAGATGATTAAAACTGATTCTGCAAGCTATCAATGTTTAAATTTTGCAGGCCAATTTGAAATTTCTCCTTCTGTCAGTCAGTAATTTCTTCAGAATTGCACATATCTATTTACGTTGTGTTTCACAATTTCACACAGCTTTAAAAATATCTCAGGCTGTAATTCATTACTAACTCTTTAGATTGCTGGTAAGCCAGCTACCAGTGTTGAGAAGTGATGTTCTGAAAGATGGTCCAAGATAAGGATGAGTGTTCAAGGGATAGAATATAGATTAGATTTATATGTAAAGTCAAGGTATTGCATAAAGGTATTATTTGGCATAACCATAATGAGCTCTTTTTAAAATTGAAGTGGATATTTGAAATTGCTGAAAAGTCAGCAAGTCTACTATGGCATACGAAGCAGTAATCCTTTTTTTTTTCTTCTCATTTCTTTTTGTTTTGGTGTGTCCCATTTCTGTTTTTGTGTGCTTTGCAGCCATGTAGACTCCAGAGGATCTGCATACAAAAAAAACATACTGAGATAGCACTCTGAAATTCTTCATATATAGTGATAACAGTGAGGCTGACTAAGTTTGCATCACAAAACCCCGAGAAATTGCAGGTGAAATGGACTAACTTGTCGGTCACATAGGCCATCCTCCTGCCTAAAGCAAGGTTAACTATGTTATTCCTGGCAGATACTTTTTCAGTCTGTTCCTTAAAGTCTCCAAATAAGTCTCCCCCACATAACGAAGTATATTTCTTTCCTTTTTTTTGCCATCCTTTATGTGTCTGTAGCTATGGTAGCCTTATATGAAAAGAGGTTTCCCAAAAGTATGTGTTAAGAGAGCTCTGCCTGGGGCAGGTGCTGATGATCTTCCATCACTGCTCACTTTCCTAGTTGTGGTGCAGCCAAAGAAAAAGAAAAATGCTTCTGTAAAATTGCAGTGTGAGATTCAGTTTGCAATTTGCTCTTTAGTGTATGCTACAAGTCTCCTGCTCTCTGCTGCATTGCATGTGTGCTGTAGCCCTGTGTAAGAGCCATGTGTGCAATCCCATGTTCAGCAACTGAAGCCTTGCTAGCACAAGCAGATTGGAATGAAGGACATCTCTGAGATAGATTAATGAGCTGTAAGAACTGAAATATATAGTATTATTTATCACCTAAAAATACTCCAGTATCAAAACATGGAAATTCTTAATTTCCCATGCCTGCCAAACAGCAAAAATTGTACAACTATATAAAGGAAAAAGGCCATGACTATTTCAGCTAATGCTTTTTTTTGGAATAAAATTGCAATTATAATATCTACTTGTTTAAAAAGAAGCAGAGCTCCCTGCTCGTGAAATGTCCTTGGCAGCTCAAAAAAAAATCTGCAAACTGAAAAACGTACTTAGGACTCTCGTGAGTATTTTTTGTAGCCGTAAATTGTTCAGCCAGTTAGGAAAAGTGTGTCAGAATCCCTCTGGTTGATTTTTAATGTGTTATTGGCGAAGCTAGAGCTACTCTTTGAAATGCCTGATTACTAAAATTAATGACGCTGCTCTGGCAAATAGGCACTAGTTTTAACCCTACTAAGCCATTCTAAACCCATCAAGATAAATTGATGTTGGTGAGCTTTGGATCTGTTACTAAAGAGAAACCACAATTCTCACATGAATATAAGGATATTTTACCTTGGCAAAAGGTACCAGGGATTAAAATTGATTTGTGTTATATATTGCCAAGATTCTATGTATGTTATTTCAGATTACAGAGATGGATAAAATCAATACAAATCAATGACTCTTGCACTGGTGCTGCCATGAAGCCGTACTTATAGTTTCACTTACTAAGGCATGATCAAGCAGGACAAGCTGGGTGTTCACCAATTCCCCTTCCCCTTCTCATGCCCATCAGTACTTTATGTAGGTGCATAATTTATCTCCATTAGGACTAACACATAGTCTATCAAAAGATTTTGCATTGGCTTTAATTTATCTTGGCAGGAAGGAGTTATCACTACGCCTCACCTTATGGGAATTGTGGTAGATAATGTGTAATGTGCAATGTACATACACTGAATGTATTCTAAAGCCATGGGATTTATTTTGTTAGCTCTGTCTGTTCTTTCCATTGCATCTAGGCTATTAATCATTTGAAACATGAAATATTTGGGTCCTCACAGTCCTACTTTACCTACAACCCATTACTGAGCTTGGTACCTCTCAAACCAGCAAAAGAACAAAGCTGGGAAGACAGTTTTTTTCCTACTTCCAGTATATGGAGTAAATCTTGCAGCCAGGTCTGCCCAAGAAGAAACTATAGTAAAAATGTATGATCTGGTAGATTTGTGCTTTGACTGATTATATTTTACATCAAGATTTTAGTTGAAACTGGTTTGAAGAGATTAAAAGATTTATTAATTTTAGACGTATCAGATATCATAGAATCATTTAGATTGGCAAAGACTATTAGGACCATCAGATATTACCATTAACCCTGGTCTGTCAAGCCCACCACAAAACCATGTCCTCAAGCATCATGTCAACACATCTTTTAAATATCTCCAGGGATGGTAACTCAGCCACTTCCCTGGGCAGCCTGTTCCAGTGCTTGACACCCTTTCAGTGAAAAATATTTTCCTAATATCCAGTATATAAGCCTCCCCTGGCACACCTGGGGCCATTTTCTCACATCTTGTCACTTGTTATGTGGGAGAAGAGATCTATTCCCACATCACTACAACCTCCTTTCAGGCAGTTGTAGAAAATGATAAGGTAGCCCTGAGCCTCCTTTTCTCCAGGCTAAACACCCCCAGCTGCCTCAGCTTCTCATCAGATTTGTGCTCTAGATGCTTCCCCAGCTCCATTGCCCTTCTCTGGACTCTCCAGCACCTCAATGTCCTTTTGGAATTGAGGGGCCCAGAACTGAACCCAGGATTTGAGGTGTGGCCTCACCAGTGCTGAGTACAGGGTTATGGTCACTGTGCTGGTGCTGCTGGCCACACTGGTGCTGATCCAGGCCAGGATGCCATTGGCCTTCTTGGCTACCTGGGCACACACTGGTACAGGGAATTACTTGTTAAGTTCAAGAGTGGACATAATTTTATCATATGGTAGATGTGTACACTGCAGATTTCTGCAGCTGAATTTGTCGCCTTAGTTATTTTTTTGATATTAATTAAGAATGCTAGATACTTTTGAGTTTACATGAATTAAGCAATTAGTAGAAATTTATTTTGGATGAGCTATAGCCCTGATTATTCTTCTTATGTTGACTTGATCTCTGCTGTATATTCAAAGGAGAGTCTGTAGTGTCTCTGTCAGCTGTGGAGCTGTGTACTGCCAGCTGTCAGCTATAGGGATATACGCTGCAGCATCTCCACACATACGGATACTCCTGGTGAACTGGGGAAATAATCTTATACCTCTGGTGATTTTGGTTCTGCTCCTGGAAGAGAACTCTAATATGTTTATTTAGACTTAAGAACATATTATGGTCATGTTTAGAAAATGCAGAAAAATTAGGAGCAAAAGTCTCCTTAAGGTAATGTTAGTGCTTAAAATGAATACACTAGGTTCTTTTAAGCAGGAAATTAAGCTTTCTGATCTCTTCAGGTGAATATCTAGGTATTTTGGTTAATTTCTAGATGAAGGAAATTGATTGCTGATTGTTAAAGCTCATTCCTTTCATGCTTTTACTTCCTTTTTTGTTTGTCTGTCTTATACTTTCTGTGCTGTGGAAAAAGATCTTAAAGTTTGGCGCACAGATCCCGGCTCCATCTTCGACATTGATCCTCTGGAGGACAATATTCAGTCTAGGAGTCTGCATATGCTTTCTGGTATTGCTTATATCCTGACTTCTCCCCAGTTCAGCTTTTCATGTTTGTGAAACTAAGTTGATACTGTAAATTTTCAGGTCAATATGCCAGCCATATGTTTTATAAGCATACTTGCATATATATATATATATATATTTATAACTGTTGTAGTTTAAAAGCAGTATTTTATAGGAGATGTGGAGATAAGAAATAGTGAAATAAATCTTATCTTAAACAAGTTATTCATGCCACTTACAAGTAGCCATTTAAAAAGCATTGACCTACTTTGTCCCTGCTATAAGTAGAATTTTCAAATAGTTGGACCTTATAAAATTTATAGAAAGTGACCTATTTACAAAATTGATTTATTTTCCATGCACATTTTGCCTATATGGCACATGACATTATGCTTTGTTCAATTATTTTCAACTCCAAGGTGTTCATAATTTTAGGATACATAGAAAAGAAGAGAAAGCAATGTAATAACAGGGAGTGGGTTTTGGCTTTACAAGTTTATTGATACTTTTCCTGCATAGGAGTGTTTATTGTGAATGTTTAATTTTTCACATGCATTTCCTTTGCTACTTTGGAACTTTTAAATATTCTTTTGAGCGACATACAACTGTATTTCTACATGCACTTGTGTGCATGCTGGGATAAAGGAATAATTTGATTTTCCACTGGAAATTTTTGTATTCTTCATCTTTATCCCTTCCCTTCTGGTATCTCAATACCACCTTCCATTTCTGCTATTCTTTTAAAGCAAAGAAAAAGCTTAGTTGTATTAGATTTTGAAGCAAGCGTTGGAACTAATGGTGCTCAAAATGGAAACAAATTGCAAAGAATTTACTTTTCTCTAATTTTACTGCCATCAGTGTATGAATAGCGATGTTAGCAGTGGTGGGGTTTATGTTGCTGGTTGTCTTTGCACTTCCATCATCTATTTACTGTGATATTCTTTATTTCTTTCTACCTTTGTAGAAAGAGCAAGCCGTTACAGTAAGCAGTATTTACATTCTACCAGTCTGGGGGATTATAAATCAGATGGCTCTGACACGAACCCTACCTTTTCTTACTGCAGTGAGATAACAAGGCCATCTGATGAAGGAGGTACCCTTTATTCCCACCTTTTTTCACTAACGACACTGTTGCAGTGTGTTGAGATTTCACAGGCCTGTATTAACTCCATATCCTTGTGTAGTCACAAGTAGAAACTTTGTAAGCTATTGCCTGATTGACAAAGAAAGTAAAGCAAGACTGTGCAGTTTCTGCGTGCCATACCATTCTATTGTGAATTCTCTTTCACAGTTTTGGTAATGCTGTTGGCTCCAAAGCCCTGTTAACTCCTATTTACAGTGCTTTAAAGAAACTGTGTTGTGCTTTCGCAAAATGTACATGAATCTGGTTTTATTTTTTTCTCCTGAATGACACACTGTAACTGAATGAAATATACCTTTAACCTGAAAAAAGCATATTTACCTTGGGCTTTTCAGTGGGTAAATCAAGTATATAATAGTATTTTAGTGACTAAAGTACTTTTTCCCATATTCAACTACGCAGGTTTTTATGGCTCTCTGTTTTGATCTTTAAAAAAAAATCCAAGGAATTTTATTGTGTTCTCTCTCACATAACTAAATTTTCTCATCCTCTCAGTGGCTTGAGGACCAAGGTTAACATTCATCTGGGAAGTGTATGTAGTCTGTTATGGTTTAACATGGATTAATATTAGAATACTTTGACAAATCTGCATTCTCAGGTATAAACCCACATTGTGTACCTGTTTGATGCTGTTGATTAGAACAAAATTTAGGAAAATGATGAATAAGGGTCTAGTCATCCTAGTGGTGTTACAGTATGCACTAGACTTGACTGATGAATTGAAAATATTCTGAATCATTGCATTCTAATTAGATAGTTTTTAAAATAGTAATTTCTGCTTCTCAGTTGTGAAAAAATGGTGCATTGGAAAGGTTATCCAAAGGGTTACTTTTTTTTTTTTCTTGTAATAAACCAATTAGTTGCTCACACAACATTAAATTACCCATGCTTTTAGAAGATTTTAAGACATCTTAATCATAGACTGCACTTGTTCATGTTCACCCATTCACTGGAGTAATGTGTTACTGTGGTGGTTGGTGCTTATGGAGTCTACCTTCATATGGGTGCTGTGTAAATACATACAAGCAGCTCTGATTAAGAATGGGTGAGGGAGAAGGTGTTCAGACTGAAGTGCTAACTCTGAACAAAGAAAGAAACACATATCTTTGACAGAAATGCCTTTTATCATATCTGGCTATCTTTATTTGGTATTTTAACTATATTCTCATCTCTTTTAATAGATGATAGCAATGATCCACATTTATGTTGTTTTTTCTCTTCCTGTGATGGTGCAAAGTGGCCTTAATAGTCCAGTGCACGTTGTTTGTCTATAGCTGTTCTGATCTTTTCTTTGGAAGTATTCCAAGCCATTTCAACATTGCCAGCTTGATTTGATTTTTAACAGATATTTTTTACTACTTGAGAATAGGAAATGGGCTTTATTTTCCTTGTTGTTCTGGCACTAGTAAGCTTGTTTTTTGTGGCTCTATTTGCATCTATTGTTGTGGTGATGTCTTGAATACATCCTTTCCAAGATCAACATATTTTATCAAGAGGTTGTTTCTGTTTTAACCCAGCTGACCAGCCAGGATTTGAGCATCTGTAGACAGCTCCCATTGCAGGGAAGAAATAAGTGCCACAGCTAAGTAACTGAACATAATCCTAATGATTTACAAGAAAATGCCATTTCTGTGAAAACACTTAGAGACAGCTAGCAGAGGATAGCATCTTTGGCCAAAAATGCCAATGTTTTTCATCCCATTCAAAAGGTCATTTTGCACATAGCCACAAGACAAGTTTGCCCATGACCTTTATACAATGTCTCTTATACCATAAATGAGAACCAAATCCATTTTGGTGAGATTCCATGGCTGTTTCTCATGGAGTTTGTACTCTTAGATCAGCAGAGTTTCTCACTGGCCATTTTTCTATCTGATGGTGTTGCCAACATGAAAGACAGTTGGAGACCTGTAACCAATTTTACAATCTCAGAGTGTCTTTGGCCTTGTCTCATCATATTTCACATATTCCTACATTGTTCAATTGAAAAACTTTATTTTAGATACCTTTACTGATATTGGATACATAATTCAAATCTTCGCCTGCCACAGCTGATGGAATTGTTCCTTAACTACCTCTTCCCAGCCCTTAGCTGGGTCTCTGACTTAATATCAGATGTTAAAGGCTTATTCAGATCTAAATAACTTTCTCTTCTCTTGGGGAATTTTAGTAATAACAGCACAGGGAAACGACTAACACTGTTCATTAGAATTCTTTCTATTTTGTTCCCTGACTGTTATTTTAGATTATGATGTTGAGTTGACCCATGTGTCCTTCTCTACAAAATCAGTAGATTTTTGCATGATGTAAGTCTAGAAAATTCCCTGTTAGAGTATTTTAGAGTATTGCTGGAAAAATTCAATGGGAAACAATTGTTAACAGTTTTCAGCAAGCTGATGCAGTTCATGGGCTTTCATTTTAATCATATTTTTGAAATTACTTTTCAACTTTTTGAGTAATTATTTTCAACTTGGCTAAAAAGGAATAGAATAAGTCCTATGATTTCTCTCTTTCAGTCCCGCTTTTAACAGTGATGTTGCAACTTCGCAGGCACAGAACTCATTACTTTTGGAAGGGCTTTTCAGATTTTTTTCTTCAGAAAGAGAGGTTGAGATATATGGATGTCAGATTTATTTTTGCTTATAAAGACAGACCAGGCAGGTTTTTTTCTCCACAGAACACTAGGAAAAAGCAGCAAAGTTCTGAAGTTTAGGTCTCTCTTGACAACATTCTTTCTGAAAAACATCTCAACTGTTGTGTTTTGGGTTTTTTTTTTTTTAGATTCTTTATAAAGTCTTTTCTGTCTGCTCTGATTTTCCGTGCAGCCTTGTACAGTGGTTTTCTCCTAGCTCTTTCCACACTCACTCTCTTGCTTCCCTTCCTTCCCTTTGAGTAAAGTTCTGCCCTGTTAGTTTGCATTCAGGCTCCAGGAAAGAATGATTTGGTTCAATCATCATATGGCTCAACACCTCTGCCAGTCTGGCACTATTTTGGAAAGTCTCTAGTTGAAACCTTCAGGGCTGGTTTTCTCCTCTTTTGCATTTGACCTTTCCTTTTTCTTTTTTTTCCCTTTGATTTCCTCTTAATGTCCAGTTTGTATGCACATTTTTTTGACTTTTTTGATGCACACCTTTGTCTAGGTGTGTATCAGCATATTGACATGATGCATAAATGTTTTCCTTACCACAGGTTCAGACTTTTTCAGTATAAGTGACCATTTATTTTGATTTTAAATTGTTTGTAGTCTGTAGATGGAGAAAAATAAGAGCTGACTATCAGTTCATTTTCAGTTATGAATATATTGTTACTCTGGTGGGGAAGAAACATGGTTTCTTGGTTATTTTCTATGTCATCATCATATTATCTTAAAAGATACATAGAAATCAGTCTGTAGGAGATGGAAATCAGTTTTGCAATACTCCCAAAAACACATGTAATGTGGGAAACCTTAGTGGATATTAGGACAGAATTTTCAAGGGCCTTTTGTTGTGTTTTAAACATGAGTGCTGAAATGTCATATCTTTGGCTGGAGCCAGCATGTTACTGGTTGGCTGCATGTGTGCTATTTTCACTTGTCTTCTTTAGCCAGGCTTTTCCGACTCAGTTCACCTGCTGCCACCAGACAAGTAGTGAGCATAAAGGAGCCTTGATATGATATGATATTTTAAAGTCTCCCTTTCTTTTTTTTTAATGAAAACAGTCTGGCAGCAGTCTCTATCTTTGCCTGGTTAGTTATCTTCTTTTACTCACACTGGCAGTCTAGATACCCAGATTTTATTATCTACCTTAAAAGTAACCTGTAGGTTACTGTGAGAAAACTGAATTTTTTTCTTAGGTACTTCATTGATATTACATAACAAAAAAGAAAGCCACAAACAATTGGTGCAAACAACCTCTGAGGAATAAATACAGCAAATGGGCATTGCTGTCAATATGACTCCAAAGTCTATGAAGACTGAAGAGAACGCAATACTGCAGTCTCTTTTTTAAAGTTTTGAAGTCTTTATGTAGCTTGGAGTGGAAGTTTAATCAATGAGAAACAGTAAGTCCTTTTATCTCTCTCTCCAGTGGCATGTCATTGTGATATGAACTTCTGAAGAAGAAAGGCTCCAAAACAGCTGAGTCTGCTCCCCTCCCTTCCTTCAGACTCCAGGGGTTATCTTCCTTCTTTCCTCACTGAGGCAGGAGCTCACTGTAGGCCACTAGAAGAACTGCTGTTTGAGCTGCAGTGTGAACACAGCCCTGCACAGAGCAAACACAGACCTTAGGTATTGCTGTGTGTCACTGTCAGCAACCTTGTTCTGTGTACCAGCTCAAGGAGAGGCCTTTTAGTCCTCAGCCTAACACTGACATTTTATATGTTAATTTCAAGGATGTCTCCTTCTCTTCCCCCAGCACACACCAATATCTGTAACTCTGTATGTAAAATGATTGTTCATGGGATTTGTCTGAGGCTTTGACACTCACACATATACACCACAGAAAATCCTAGAACAAGGAACTTTGCTGTTCATTCTGCTCCTGGTTAGTCTGGTCAGAAGACTACGAACTACTCAGATAAAATTGAGAAAATCCCTCTTTATTTCACACACTGGAATTGCAAATGTTTCCCAGTATGAAGCCAAGGAGTCTCCTTGCACTGGGATAGTGGTCATAACTCTTCTCCTGTGCCAAGAGCTGAACGAAGAAGAGGAACGAAAATCTTGAAAATCCCTTCCTTGATCTGTCCTTCCCATGCATTTTTATAAAAAACCCACTGGTTCTGAGGTTGGGAAAAATCACCATTAAGTAAAAGACAAGCTGAAGAAAAAAAGAGGGAACAATGTCTTACTGCTCTTTATGTTGTAATAGAGAGATCTGTCTTCCATGTCCAGGTTCAGGTGTCAGGAGTACAGGGCAGGAATCCTTCACTCTTCTTCGTATTCATATTCAGTTGCTAAGCTCTGCCATTCTGGGGAGGTCAAGCAGAATGGCACAGCAGTTACATTTTCTTCTCTGTCAGTCAGGAGAGGATTGTTCTTTTCTGCTAGGTAGCTGAACTCTGTTTCCACAGTGTTCCCCAGAGTCCGGAAATCAAACATGGCATTCAGAGGGAGAGGAACTGTACAGTTCACGAGAAGAACGGGAGGCATTTGTGGGTTTCTTGTCCCCTTTCAAGTGTGTCAGCAGGCTTCCCTGCCACAGAAGGCTGAGCACATCAAAATTATGCTCTCTGTCTACTCTTGGTAGCTCTTAGTGAGGGTCACATTGATACTTCTCTAAGACACCAGACTCTTACATCTGTTTCTGACTTTTTTGTATTTCAGACTAGATGGTACTTTGGTTTTCCTTCTTTAACATGCCAGTCTCCAGCAGGTTTGCCAACCTGAAAGCTAACATGTGGGAAAAAATAGTCTTCTTCCATTCAACAGCATTTTGGTAAAACTGTTTTTTCATCTTGGTAATCAGGTGATTTTCTGTTCTTAAGTGTGTAATGTACTGCAAATGCTTGCAGTCAAATAATAAATAACTTACCCCACAAACTTCTGTGATATTTTTGAACTTAACTAAATAGTTCTCCTGTATGTTATACAGACACAAGTGCATGTATATATTTGTAATCTCTCTGGTGCCACAAATTATTTAGCATTAAGAGCTTTCCTTGTTAAAGAGCTTGCTCTCCAAAAGCAGTGAGCTCTGGTCTTCGATTCTCAAATATATTTTTACAGAAATGATACAGTTTCCCTTGTAAAGGTTTGCTGTAACCACATTGTACCCCAAAAGGATGTGGTTTTTCAGGCAGTAAGACAGAGCTCTCTCCCTTCTGAAAATTGCATCTTTCATTTGAAGAAGGTGTGTTCTGCTGTTTTAGCTTCTGCCTCCTGTTTTGCAGTGACTCCTAATATTCAAAGGGCATTTTTTTCCTGATTTAAAATAATGTCATTACAATTAGAGGAGTTCTTGAAAGCAGTGGGAGGCTTCCTGGTGTTAAAAAACTTCTCTCCTCTAGATTTGAGGTAAGAAGAAAAAGTAAAGACAAAGTTAGTTGTAAGAATTTAGATTTCAGTTAGAAACAAGTTGAGTATGTTCCCTACAAATGTGCTAATTTCTATGTGTTTACATGATAAGAGGATTTCTTCTTAATATATAATTTTGTCTCTGAATAATCCATTTAAGCCTTTTAAGCCATGTAAGTATAGGAATCCAGAAAGGCATTGGGGCTACATTTATGCACTATCTTGTGCATTATCAGTTTTCTGTCCTAGTCTGGACTATTGGACTTTAAGTGTCCTCTGCTGAATGCTTTTTTAATGCAGAACATGAGAGAAATTAGTCCAGAAAATTATATTTCTTTCTTTTCCACCACAAAGAAGTATTAGCTATCTGTAAAACCTGATTTTTTAACATAAAGCTTGAAAATTCATATAGTAATTCAAGTGATTGCTTAGTTAAATTTTGATTAAGGTCTGGTGTAGGGTGCTGGGAATAAAACTAAATACTCCATGCTGGTTAAGATAGAAATTGTTGATTCGTCTGAAAGCACATTTTTATTCAGCATGTGTTCACTGTGTTCATGAGTTAATGTTCCAGGGAGAACATACATTTCATACTTACAAAATATTTATGCTTAGACTCCTTATGCCTATCTTTGATTTCCATGCTTCTCTCCCACACTCTTGGCATCTGGCACCATCAAAAGACAATCCTCACACATCCAGGTGGAGGACAATCCAGAAGAGATCTCATTTTTAATTTCTGTAGTATAGCAGCAGTTCAGGGGATCCTTCTGTTTGTTCTGCCTGCTGTCTGAGTTTGATGTTCCCTTTTCCATTAAACAGTTGGTGAGCAGAAAGTGGAAAGGAAGTTTCCAAGTGACTCAGCAGTTGGAAGTGTTAATGGCTCCCTTGGCAAGGAGTTGTTTCAGTTGTTCAGTGTGGTTCCCTTGAGCAGCTTTTGATACACTTCAGAGAATGTTATATCCAGTGGACAATAAATATAATTAGTAAAATTGTGTGCAGTGACATAGATGATCCTCGTTAATGCTATCCTTCCACCATTGCTCAGATTGGTTATTCCCACTATGCAAATGAATCGATGCACAGAAATCAAAGCACAGCTTCTGTGAGAAGAACTTGCAGGCTTCTCTCTCTAATGAACAAGGGCAACAGTAGATGTTCAGTAAATGTAAGAGAATTCAAATTATAATTGAAGGCCTGTGGGTAATGTAACATGTTAACCTTCATTTTACTAAATCTTTCCTTTTGTGAGGAAGCCTAGAGCAAAGCTGTGCCTAGTCACAATTTAAGTAGGAATTGCAGCTTCCTGTGGTACACCATGGCCCCACTAGGACTGAGGATGCCTTGGGCTGGCTTTAAGACATTTTGTGCCTTCATAAATAAAATAATGTAGTTTGGTGTGTGAAGAGAAAAAAGGCAGATTGTACTGCTGTCTCAGCTGAGACATGCTGCAACTTAGGTTGAATGTCAGGCAAAAAAGTCAGGTGGCACTAAGGTCTGTTTGTAACAGACCCTGTGATATGGTTGTGTTCCAGGCACAGAACCAGTGGGGAAATGGGGGCTGTGTACAACTATTGTGGCATAGCAGCTGTTAACAGACACACAGGCTGAACTCCATGGACTGTGCAGCTACCACTGAAGAAAATGCCAAACTAATATTTGTAGTGGTGTCTGAATAAAATGATCTTTTATATTTGAACTGCTAGAAAAATTCCTATGACAATATATAATCTATATAATATATACCCTGTCAGTAATTCTTTTTTCCTCAGGTTACAATAGAGTATTTAATGCATTTAATTTACTTTCATGAGGAAAAAGAGTGAATTAAACATCTAGAAAAGATATTGCAGTTGAATATCAAACCAATTTTTTTGTCAGTACATTTAACTGGTTTAGAATATTCTGTGTTCATAATAATAACCCTAAAATTTCATTTTTGGATTCAAAACTAGGAACAAATAAGACTCTAGTTTTAGGATTAGGAGCCAAATAGTTTAAGCAATTTTCTCTTTTACAGTGGTGTAGTAAAAATTTCTCAGTGGAATCTGGAAGGGGGATAAATGGTTTGTATTTTAGGTGAAATAAATTTTAAGTGAAGTAGATGGTTGTAGCTGGCCATAAAGTCCTAAATAGTCAGATATAGAATTCATACAACTTTTAAAATCCCCAAAACAACTGTTCAAGATGTTGGATGAAGATAATAATTAATATAATTAATTCTAAATTGTAATTTTATATTGGGTTCACTTTCATTTTGTGCTGTTTTTTAGCAAAACTGAGAAAAACCATGAATATGAATAAACACTACAAACAGCCTTTTCCTATATTTTTAAAGGCTGATAACACTTAGAAATATTTTACTGAATTTTCTGGGAGATCATTTAACACCCTATTTTATAATAAACACCCTTACTTTTATTTGAAAAAGTTTTTGTTTGAAGGGCCTACTATGGAATTACATTTATCAAATAAATTTTTTTAAATGTTTATGGTCTTGCAGTCCTAAATGACCATTCCAAAAGCAGTCTGGGGAAGCTGATGTCATTTTTGGAACATAAAAATTGTCTGCTCTGCCAGAACAGGACTGGCTTTTGCTTTTTGTAAGCTATGAGGCTGCCACTTACCACCTCACTGATCCAGAGTCAGATGCAGGCAGGGACTCTATGGCTTGTTTGAGATTTGGCTTCTTCTCCTCTCCTGTTGCCAGAGCACTAAATTATGTGTAGTTAATACTTAACAACTCTGTGATGCTTTACTATGACAGTAATGTATTAATGATCACAGAAGCTTTTGAGTTATTACCAGTATTACCCAACTCCTGTACCTCAATAAAAATGATGCTCTAAGCAGTATCCATGATCTCCTTCTGGCAAAAATATTCCCTGTGTTATTGTCTTTTAATGATCAGGATGGATGTTCTGTTGACTGTCCTCTTTCTTTTAACGCTGACTATAGAAAATAGGACATCCTGGGTTCCTTTCTTTTTTCTCTAGACTGTGATATTTGATAACTGCTTGCAGACAAAGCTTCTGGAGACTGTGCTAGCCTAGGGCTTTTTAAAAACCTATTGCTGTTTTGCAGTTACTGTGAAGAGGAATGAAAGCCATACTTTTTTTTTTTAAGGGAAAAAATTGTCCATGAGAGACTGACTTTTGAAATACAGAGATTTAGAACCCTCAGAGGGACCAGAATGGACCTTGGAAGATAATTTGCCATGAAAAATAATATAATGGAATTGATGGATCCACCATTCCTTGAAATGTGAAGAATTAAGAAGGTCTGAATCACCAGACACATAGACCATGATGTACTAGAGAGACAGTTTGCCAACTGTTCTTCCACTGTCCTAGCTAGTATTTCTCAAATTCCCTCTTCATCTGCTATTGGATTTATGATGGACTTAAAACACAAAGAGCAGCATAACTATTATTGTTGCTTGTTCATACAAATCAAGAACTTCGGACTGAAATATGAGATAGTCCCTGCCTAAAAGGAAACCTCAAATAAAACACAGGATTCCAGTGTCACATGAGCACACTAGACATTTTTTTTTTGTCTTTGATATTCCTTTCAAAATGTCTTAGTTTTCTCTGACATATGCTCAACAGCTATGAGATCTTTCGTTGCAATTTCGTTCTAAATCAGATTTTAATTTTTATGTTGAAGTTGCTCTCAGGATTTATAATTGCATGATTCTGCATTTCCCATAATAATCTACTTCAGCTTACATGGTGGATACAACATAGTTAGTCTTAATTATTGCTGGCTGATAAAATGGTGTTCTGAAATAATGATTCTTTAAACAATCTTTGTCTAATCATGACATTTATGAAGTTTAGTTTAAAATACATTATTTTATAAACTGTAGTATGTCAGTAAGTAGTCATGAGAGTAAAGGTGTCTTGATTTCTTGCATGATGAATAATTAATGATACTTTAAACACAAGATCAGTACTTTTGTTGGTCTCTCCATAATTTTTTAATGTATTTGAAGATTGCACAGTTTATGTCTTATATCTTTAGAAATTAGGTTATGGAAACTTCCTAAGCTGGAACACTCTGAATTTGCTATTGAATCCAAGTAGTTCAGAGCTTCAATTCTAATGAGGTCAGTGAGCATGGCAGATATTTATTAGCACCCTCTGTGAATTAGGCCATACTTTCAGGTTGTTATTTCGACAACCTAATTATATCTGGGTTTGATATTCCAATTTACTATTACTGACTCCTGTAATGGATAGCATGCAGACAAACTGCTGCTTCTGACAGAACTACTGAGAGCAACCAGCTTGGTAGCTCAGACATCCATGAAAGCAGGCTAACTGACTAGTAAAGGGCAAGGCAAAGAGGGAAAAAAACCCAAAAGAAATGAAGAGAAAGTTACTTTTACAAGAAAAAATGCCAAGATGCCTTACCATGGTGTTTTCTACTGTTCTAAAAACAGCATTTTTCTGTATCAGATCTCATCATCTTCAGTCTTCAGGTTAGTGCTTTTTATATTGCTTACACAGTCTGAACTATTCCCAGTAAATTTGACTGTGCTATGCTACTCTTTCTGATTAGAAAAAAAACTATGTAATAGATAAGCTGGGAATTTTTCAATGTTTGTCAGAAGATAGTAGTTTAAAAGGAAAACTTTTATATAGGAAGGGTTACATGTGATGAATGTCTCAATGCCAAAAGAACCACATTTTTCAGTTTGAGATTTTTAAAACAAGGAATCCAGCTTTGTGTTGAAATATATTTAATGTTGAAGAGCCACATAAACTGTAATAATGATTGAAAATTATAGATACTTTGATATGATTGGCAAAAAAAAGTCTCTTTACCCAATTTTTAACATTTCGTTTTGCATGAAACTTTGGGATTTAAAAAAAAAATAAATGTCCTCTTATTTGGGGACAGGAGCATTCTTGGCAATCAGTTCTGCACTGTAAAATTATTACTGAGGTTTTCCTAATGTATCTGTCTAACATTCCTGTACTCTTCTGTTTGTTTTCTCTACTTCTATGACTGCTTTTACTGTATTCTTTAGAGACCATCTCCTTGATCAGTACTGTGGAGTTGCTGCAGATTTCTGTACCTCATATCAACCTCCCTGGGCAATCCTTGCACACTCATTGAAGTATTTTAAGTTCTCTGACACCTATTTTTACTGTCAAGTAAACAGCTCTTGCTGGCTGCATTAGGCTTTATAAACTTCCACTATGACTTTTAAAAAATATTAGGGAGACCTAGGATGCAAGCAGTTTGCAAGTAGCTGAGCAGTGTCTGCCACATGCAAGCACATAGGAGTACCTGCATTACATGGGGTGCTTTGTTTGGAGCTGGGTGCTGGGACATGTGGAGGGAAGCATCTGTGAGAGGCTCAGCTCTTTTGTGGTTTTAATTCAGAGGCAGCTTGTGCAATAGAGAGGTGCTTAGGGGGACATACCTTGCAACAGCTGAGCTGATCTAGCTGTTCATTGCTTTCTGTTGTCTGTGGCCTTGGGTCCTGCCTCTGTCCTTGCACTATATTTGATCTGATCCCTGGCTGAGCTCACCAAGCCAGCAGAACAACCTAGCTGAGAGGAAGAAAGGGGTAGCAACAGTGTTAGGCTGTCTCAGCCAGCTCATGGGGAACCGACCTCAGATATGCAGTGGGCAACAGGGCTGGATTGCCTGTAACCTCCTTGAGACATATCCCCTCATGACTCCTGCCAAATTCTTCCAAAAGTCTTAACTTCAGCAGAGAAGTTAAGTTCAGCACATCATCTTCAAACGTCTGCTCAAAGCTTGGCTGTCATAACAGTCAAGTTACTTTTCTACCCTTTATGCATCTTTAACAGTATACCCTCATCATATATAACCTGCCTTACTTGTTGCCAAAGTGTCAAGATTCTTGTTTCTGATTAGCCTGTGATATGGGCCTTCTTTAAATCTCTTACTGAATTCTTGGCTAGCAACAATTATGTTCTGTTTATGCTGCTGTTGGGCAGGATCTGAACTTCTGCAGAATTAATGTGTTAACCTCCTTCAAATCTCTCCTTAAAACTGTTTCTCAAGTTGCTTATATGATTAATGCAGTGCTGGGCTGAGCTCATCTCCAGAGCATGGGAAATAAAGAAGAGAAATTAGAGGGTTTGTGGTTGCTTGAAGAGCTGTATTAAAATCTGCATCCCAAAATAAAAATTGACAGGACAAGGCCTGAAGAAACTCAACCTATCTGAAAATTTGGCTGTGATTTTAAATGGGGACAGACTATATTATTCCTAGAGGCTTCTTGAGAAAAACATTCAGTTTAAATATTTCAGTGATGGTGTGCAGCAGCCAATATCTGGGGAAAATTATAGAAAACAAAAAAATAAATTATCTACCCAGAATTTGTAATCAAAACAAACTTTTTAACACTTTCTGGAGAAGGCTTTAAAAGGTATCAGTTGTTATTATCCACCAGCTTTAAGAGAGCAGTAACAGTTCTGTTTCCTGTATTTCCTAAGGTTTTATTTCCTTAGCCAAGGAAGTGTCAAAGGCTCTGTGCAGTTCAGGCCTGCAGTTCAAACCTGTGCACATGGACAGCACATGGGGTGACCTGAGTCCCCAGGAATGTCCTGTAGGTCTGCATCTCTCCATGTGTGATTGCATCACTCTGATAATGTCTTCTGTTGCCTGGGATATAGCTGAGGCTTTCTAAGGGAAGAGACAAAGAAAGAAGGAACTGAAAACTGTGGGGAAAGCTTTCTAAAGAAAGTGTGTGAAGCCTTTGCCAAATGTAGCAACCTGTGGAAAATACAGCAGTAGCAAGGCAAAAAAAGGGGAAGGACTTCCATATATGTGGATGAGCATGATTCCCATAAGCAGCTTGATCTGTTTTGGGTGAGCTCATTGTAATGGCAGTAATAGAGAGACGTATGATGATGCTGTATTCTGGCTCTTTTGTGCCACTCAGAAAGTCCACAACTTTTTACCTAATGTATTGCAGACACTAGAATTAAGCACATACTAATCAAAGTCTTTATTTTTACTTTGTGTTCTCTCATGTTATGATTACAGAATGGTGCCATTTTCTTTGTGAGTTGTATAAAGTCTTAGGAGTGAAAGTAGTGACTTGAGGTATTATCAGAATAGGAAGGATCCTATTAAATCCTTAACAGTGTATGATGTGTATGAGAGTAAATTGAGTGGGTATTTTATATGAGGTTCAGTAATTGGCATGTGTTGCAGTAAATGGCAAAAGTACCACTGAGGATATATTGTTTTATATCATGAATTATCAAGGTTCTGCTGTACAAAAGAATGGAAGAGAGTTTAAGTATGGTATTGATAAAATGTATCTCAGAACCTAACTTTTAACTGATTTTTCTTTATAGCATAACATTTCTTTTTAAGCTTATAATTATATGATGCTCTGTTAAGGATTCCTTTCCTGTTTCTACATTTCGACCTTTTTCTTTCCCAATTCTTTTCAAAGCATATCCTGATCAGACCCTCTGCAGATCCCATTGTCTGGAGCAGAGAGTTGATATTTGCTATCATTCTTTCAGCTGCTTTTTTTTTTTCTTGGAGGCTTCCTCTCTGTCTTACATAATGTTCATTTATTTTTCTTGCTCTTTTCTCTGAGGAAGCCTGTAAAGATACAGTAAGAGATATATGATACATTTATTCAAGTAGATAATTTTAAATGAATATCTGGCTTGCTTGGTAAGTGGGAAAAGAAAAAAAATAAGCTTTGATAAATCAGAATGCATCTGGTAAAGTCTTAATGCAGAAAAAAAAAAATAAAATCCACCTGTACTTCTGGGAGCAATGGCCAGCCCTCAGCTCCATCACCAATAAATCTGGCTTCAGTTAAATGAATTTCATGTTCCACCACTGTATTTTATTGTTCCCTTAGGTTAGCTAAAACCATTGCTTTTGCTGCTGCTGCAATCAATGATGTTATAGAACTTTATACTTCTGACTTAGCCAAAAGATTGCAGTTAACTATGTGTGATGGTGGTGAAAAAAAGTCAAACTCTTTCTCTGCGTCATTTAATCTCACCTTGAATCATCTGTATGTCATGAGAAACACAGCTCAGACATTGTCTCTTCACTATTCTTCATATTTATATGATTCCCAAATAGCCTTCCAAATAGACCATCCTCTGAGAGTTTCTTCAGTATTCTTTGTTAAAAGTTGCTAGAAAATAATTATTGTTTTTGAAGTTTTTTGGTAGAATACTATAGTATTCTTTTAATGGAAAAAAATCCCAGCCCACATGGAATTATTCAAACAAGTGTCTTCAACACTAGTATGTGCTGATATTTATGCTCACATATATGATACCTAAATAAATGACTAGAAGATAATTAGCAAAGCTAATTCTTCTTTTTGTTTGTATAAAATCTTTTTCTAATACTACAATTTCTATCACTTCCTGAAATTTCTCATGCTTTGGAAGAAATGCTTTATTTTTGTAGATTCATGTTTTCCATCATTGCAGGTAAAGTAGCAAACGGCTTTGTTGAGTCAGTTTGACAGAATTCTCTCAGCTTGTGAGAGACTGATTGCTAAAGAGCAAAGCACATTTCAGACCTGCAGCTGTCACTTGTCACAGAGGCAGGAGCTGTGGGTTATCCTCCCCAGAATAAGCCAGTTGACTTGGAGGTTACAATGAAGCTGACCATCAGTGGGCTTGCTGCCTTATGCTGACAAGGGATGATTGATAGGAAATGAGAAAGAGCTCTTTTGGGGAGAAGGAATCAAGAACAGAAAGTTCCTACCAGCCTCTGCTTCTCTTGGGAAGAAGAAAGGGACTCTCAGGTTGTCTGACCCTGCCAGGGACCAGGGAAGAGCTACCAGCTCTTTGTTGTTGCAGGACAGGCTTGCTGCTGGCTGATCAGTGGCCAGTGTTGGCTGAAGGTACTCCTCCTGCTAAGTTAAAAAGCTGTGCTTAGTTTTCAACCCATAAAAGTAATTTGCTGCTGGTGTGAGGAGATGAGACTCCGTTGGCTTCGACAAACTGGCTTACAGTTAGTTCATGCTGGTGGTGAATTAGACAAAATGTATTCATTCCAGCTTGATCTCAGAACCTTTGATTAAATTATTTTTTTCTCTATTTTCTCACAAAGGGCCACATCTGCTCATGTGGAAATAGCTTGTAACAACATTGAAACATAAATTATTTGATGAACTACTTAGGACTATTCACTTAATGCATGATAATCCTGTGAACATGTTAATGAGCGGCAATTCTCTGATGATTGAACTGCTTCAGAATGTCTTTCTACTTATATGTCATTAGAATGGACTTGGCCCTTCTAAAACATCCATTATTCATCATGTTCCAATGCTGCATCTGACTGCATATCACTTTAATTTCCCTCATTTAACAAAACAATCTATTCATTACAATAGTTTGAAGCATGTTTTCTAAATAAGAAAAACCCTAGTTAATATATAGTATTAGCTATCTTTACAAGTATAGTAGAGCAAAGTGTAGCATCCCAAATTGTAATTACAGACTTAGTGCATTTAAATATGCTAACTAAAACTAAATGGAAGTGTTAAGAAGAACCTTTGTTGAAATCAATTTTGTTAGCTGGAGAAGCAGGATTAGTAAAACAACTTGCTGAAAGCACAAGGTTGACCTTTCTTTCTGAAATAGTTGAGCAAAAATTTTCTCAGTAATCCTTTTTTTCGCATGCATTTCTTGTCCTGACAACTCAAGAAGCAGAGAGTTATCGAGTAATACTAGTGCAAATATGAATACTTATCATAAATATATTTTTTTTATTAGGTTTTCCTGTTTTTCCCATGTATTTTTTCATTTTACAAGTCCTTGGTCCTTTCACACATTGTGAACCCCATTAAATCTTATGTTAGATTTGCTCCTTTTTGAATCTATGTGTGATGGCTGCTGCAGAAGTGATTCTTACTTCCCAACAAGCTCAAGAGATCTATCCCAGGAAGTGCTGGACTGCTGAATGACTCCATATTTGAAGATTTTTTAATCATGTGCTGCATAAGCTCTATCTCCTTTAACCAAAAGACAGTTTTTGGAAGAGGAGATAGATAGACTATCAGTTAAATAGACTGATACATTAAAAGTATCAGCAGAAATACATTTGCTTTTCAGTGTAGCTAAATGAATTCCCCATTGAGCTAGTAAAATTCTGGCAAATAACAGTGGAGATGGGCTAATAGCCTCCATACAAGCCAGAAATCTTTATTCTCAGAGAGCCTGAGTCTTGTAAAATATGCACAAATATGTGGTGACTAAACTTTAATCTTTCTATTTTGAAAACCACTTCAGTGTTTTTAATTTTGATTTTAAAATACTTTTTGGCCTTGCTAGGAAAATAGTCACTTATGCTGGGCTTATTTCTCACAGTTTTTTGATCAACCCTGTTTTTAACACATTTTATTTCAGTGGGTTCCATAGTAAGATGTTTGGGCAGATGTGGGAAGTTTATGAATGCTTTTCTAGTAAGCAATGGAGTTAGAGATCCCTGTTGGTTGTATTCATGCTTTCAGCAGCTCTTGGTACAATAGAAGTTAATATACAGAATTATATAATAATATAGAAGTGTTAAAATGTGAATAAAATATGTATTAAAGAAATGGAACATTTATGTGGTAAGACGAAAATACTGAATAAGGTGGACTTCAAAATATACAAGTAGCATTGATCTCTCTGTGTTGGACTAAGAATGTTGATGGAATCAGAATAAACTAAAAAACTTGACTGTGGGCTCACTTCTTAAAATTTCTGCCTCTTCCTGTGAATCACAATCATTCGTTGTTCATAGCCTAATAAATAAGAGTTAGTTTGCAATGAGTTGAGAAGTAATTACAGTGAATTTTTAGTGAACCATTTGAAAACTATTTGCTTTTTTTTCATCATTCATTCCCTAAAGATGGCAGCTTATGGGACGTATATTTAGTGCCTTATCTGTGTCAGTACCAAAATTGAGTTAGTGGTGTCTTAAACTTTTGTAAAACTTTTAATGATTAAACTTCTAATAGTATGTTAAACTTTTCCTTCCAGCTAACCCTAATAGTGTTTGTGGATATATTGCTATAGCTTTGGTACATTTATGTGTAAATCAGCCTTTAAAAAGCCTTATGTTCTTTATGGAAATAACTCTGAATTGTTTTGTATGGAGGAATTAATGCTATTAACAGTGAAAATAGTCTACCATTTCTACAAAATGTTAGATAAGGGCTGTTTTAAAATATTAATTAATGTGTGTGTATTTTTTAATGCAGCCCCTGTTCTCCCTGGGGCATATCAACAAAGCCAGACTCAAGGATATGGATACATGCACCAGACCAGTATGTCATCCATGAGGTCCATGCATTCACAGCCTCATTCAGCAAGTCTGGTGAGTATTGAATTTAAAGGAGAATTTTGTTTGTTAAGCACCATCATCAGCTATTGTGAAATCTCTTAAATATGACAGAACCCCTAGAGTTCTATAGTTGATCTATTTGACTGTCTTTATCATAAATGTAACTGGTTGTCCTCATGTATATAAAAGATTTGTGACTATGGGCAGCGGTAAGAACTTCTATATCAGAATACATTAAAAAAAGGTATGATATTCAGAGAGCAGTGAAATAACTGAATTCTTTTCCTACTTAGCTACTTCAAACAAATAGTAGATGCTTGGACAGTGTTTCACAGGCTGAATTTTGATGTTATGCTCTGCGATGAATTCATGCTCCTAGCAGTGGATGAAAACCAGTGATCTCTTAAGATCACCCTGTTGGTTTAAATCAGTTTCAATTTTTTTTGACTTGCTAATTTTGTGCTAGCAGGCTTTGTGCCTACCTGTATTACTTCTGCTTGCGTAGAGCTAGCTCAGACTCCAGATTGCTGTGCCCTTTCTAATTGCACACAGCAGTTGTGCACCAGCTCATGTAAGAGCCAAACTGAGTCACACTGGTTGGCAACTGAGATAAAGCTTTATCATGAAACCGTGGCTGCCTCATGAAGTCCTCAACTGTTGTGGATGGGAATATAAAGCTGGAGTGAATATTTCATTTTCAGAGTAACTGGTCATGGAGGGAGAGATGAATGGTATTCAGCTGGGATTTTTAGGAAAGTAAACTTCTTTTTTTTTAAACTCCCTATATAAAAATTTCAGTTTTAATGGTTATCATATTTTTTAAATCATATTGCTGCCTAGGGATTTCCTAGCCACCTAGAGATCCAGCCACCTTTTACCTTAAAATATTGTCATTTTGAATTTTAAACTATTTTGAATATATGCACAGTTGCTATCTCTATGAGTAAGTCACCTCTACCTCTAAGGTGACTACTACATTGCCACCTTTTTTAGAGATGAATAAATATTCAATTATGAACCAAACTTAGAGCTTGCTGAGCTTAAAAAAACCTTTTTCAAGACTGGATGAAACTTGTATTTTTTTGTAAAACTGAAACTCCATGACATTTTATATTGTAAAGGTAATGATTTTCTGTATGGCGTGAGTAGTTTCAGGCTTGTCAGATTCTCAGCTGTCTGGGGCTGAGGGGGCTAACTTGCTGGAAAGTCTGGGATCCAGATACCTCCATCATTGAGTGAGTCAATAACCTGAGAAACTCTTTAGACACCTGCATGGCAGCTGTGAGACAGCTGATAGTGGAATCAACCATTAATTTCCAAGGATATTGCAAGGCACTTTGGGAGCTGATTGCTTTCCAAAAGAAACAAAATCCAAAAAGTGGGAGACCTGGAAGCCTGGGCTTTGCCAGCAGATGTGCTAGTCACTGGGGAGCAGAGCAAACAGCCCTCAAATCCAGCAGACAGAAAATGGAGATGCCTGCAAATCTCAGAATGCACTTACCAGCCTTTGCAGCTTTGTGGGCTGAGAGATGACTACTGCTTCCTAATACCTCTGTGTCCCAGTGACTTACCTGACAGGCTGTCAAAACAGTGTCATTTCAGTCATCTTGAGAATCATCATTTGCCTCTTCTTCCAGATTTGGGAATGTGAAGGTAATAGGAAAAGGAAGGGAGCGATGTTAAAGAATTTAAAAGTAAGATTGACTTATTTCAACAGATTTATTTTCCCTGTTGTGAAACTGTTTTCACTTGACATCCTTGTAAGTGATAATATGTTGTCATGGGAAAAAAAATGAAAACAGCAAACATCATGATTTAAACTCATTTTGCTGTTAAAAACTGAGAGGATTTCCCTTTAGAAAATAAACCCCAAGCAGTTCCAGAGAGAGGAAATCAAAGACTGCTGGCCTGTTGCTTACTGCTAACTTGCCAGTCTGGTGAGGAAGACAGTGTGATCTTACCACCCTGGGGTGATGATTCTGCTCCAAAAGAGGCATCTCAGATGCAGTTAGAAACCTGCCAGGCTCCCTTGTCTTCCTATGTTAAGACTAGAATATTTTCATTAGCCTGTGCAGCTTATCCAGGTGCATTGCATATGGTGCACTCAGCTATTGGGACAACAACAGAGTGGTCTCAGAGTGTGCCTGGGGGAAGCCCCTGGCTGGGGATGTCTTTAAATGTAACAGACTGAAGGTTAATGACTGTCTTAGAGAACTTTTAAAAAGAGGTGTGGACATGCTGTAGGAGATCTGACAAACCTACACAATGTTTAGGTGTGTTGCTTTCAGCTGCCTGTTCAGTTCTGGGCTTGGAGCAGTACTACCAGAGATGCGGTGTTTGGCTAATCACAGAGGGAGGAAAGATGAGAAGAAAGTTCCTGGGGAAGGAGACTGAAGGAAAGGAATCCTAGAATAGTGACCTCAAAGCCTGAGCAGCTTTTGAGGCTTAGCTAAAAGGAGGGAAGGTGATAAAGTCATTCATCAGTGCCTGAGTTTTGCCAGGACATCTCTAGGGCAGAAGTGATTAAGATCCCATGGGTTATATCAGGGCAGAGATGACTGCAGAGTTAGCTGCTCTAGTACATTTACTCCTTTCAACTGAGTTGTTGTATTGTTATCAAATTTGTCCCCAAGATGCATAAGTTCATTTTATAATCGTGTTCAATGGACTCCTATATTAAGAAGCAGAATTTTTCTAATTTCTAAATTTTCACAATATGGTTTATTTAATTTTGAACTCTGTTTTGTATTAGGCATTATCCTAATGCAATCTTTGGATAGGTTTTTTTTTCCTCAAATAAATTGCATTATTTTCTGATTCTTAACTTTTCCTTGCTTTCTGTGAGCAGTTCTGCATAATGGGGTGAATTAAATTGTTGCTCAGGGTAGAAAGTGTTTTATAACAGAAAGCCCTGAAGGCTGTTTTCCTATTTGGAAAATAATGGGGTGTTCACCACACACTGTTTGATATCCAAGAGCAGTAGGAAAACAAAACCTACACTTCAACTTGGCTTTCCTTGATGGCTTCTGTATGTGAAGGATGCTGCAACTGTTACTGCTCTTTGCAAGGAGCCATCCATAGAACCAGTGTGAATTGGGGTGAAGTGGAAATACACACCTGACAGCCCAGAACAGGCTGGGGAGCTGAGAACATATTAGCTGGATTTCAGTTCTTCATTTGGACAAGTCTTCTGGTCGGTCTAAGCAGTGGGTGTGAGACAGGCCTTTGAGGAGGTGGGAGATAAGTGAGTTCTGACTATTTTCTAGAACTCCAAACTTACACCTTCTTGTAACTTAGTACCCGCTAAACTCACTACTGAGGAATACTGAGAAATAATTCACTGAAATGCATTTTAAAATCCCTGCTTTGAGTCCTTTAGGCATTGTAATTCTCGATTATATAGCCCAGACTACATTCTGCAGTGATAATTAGGCATTAAATGCTAACAGGATTATTATGGAGATTTCTCCTGACAGCCATTTAGCACCTAATTAGGTGTTAAGGCCATAAATTTAGGTTTCTCAGCAGCATTTAGGGCCCTAATAAATTCTTTTAAAGTTTGGAATTGCGGGCTTGTCTTCACAACTGT
The DNA here is from genome assembly GCF_026979565.1 of Vidua chalybeata. Classification (NCBI taxonomy): domain Eukaryota; kingdom Metazoa; phylum Chordata; class Aves; order Passeriformes; family Viduidae; genus Vidua; species Vidua chalybeata. The sequence goes on from NC_071530.1 coordinate 19,016,840, forward strand.
GCACCAGTGATGTAGTCAAGCAGCCTTTTAGGAGACAGCAATGGTATGTCCTTTGCCATGGTGCTCTAAAGAAGAGTGAGCAAAACCTCTTTATTTTTCCAATTTTATGTTAGTTTAATAAAATATTTAATCTCTTCACCAGTCTTTTCCCATTTAAGGGAGACCTATAAGCATGGCTCTAGGCAAAATCCATTTGCTGCCTTATACCAGATATAGACTTGCTACCATTTTTCTTAAATGGGCACTCTTCTGAAATAAATTGTTTAAAGGGCTAACTGCTGCTGAGTTTGTTGTAATAGCATATTTTTCACTGCTTTTTTGGAGTTAGTTTCAAGGCTCAGCAGTGAGATCAGTTGAAATAGTTGGAAAAAATAAGATTCTGAAAGGCAGAGAGCCTTTTGACAGCTAGTTGTCTACTTTATGACTATTTAAGGATTTTTGGTGATGATAGAACCCAAGAAATTACTTACTGTCATGTAGTGCATAAAAATGATCCTTTTTTAAACTGAGTTCCATGCGCACTTGGAAGACATTAAGGAACCACTAGGAAAGCACATACCTCTGGTTGAAAACTGCTCTTAGTCACGGCCTGTAGGTCAGCAAAACTACAAGGCATGGCAGAGAACAATAATATAGCACAAGATTCAAATGTAGTCTTGTCAGGAAAGGTGGTCTTCAGTGCTCTCCAGTGTTTAAACAGGAGCTGATTTCTCTGTCCTGTTTAATTTGCACTAGAAGTATATTTCTAGCATGGGAACAGTAATGATCAGTTGCCCTATAGAGTCTGGATTAAATAATTTCACGTTTCCAACATGTGACAAATGGCTTGCTCACTCCATGTGGAGCAATCTCCACCTTTTTAAAAAATAGTTTTATTAAATACACTCAAGTCCCCATATATATGATATGAACTAAAACTAATTCAAAGCTGTTTTCTTGATCAGAGAAGTTTGCTGTATTTTAAAAGGCTCAGACAATAGTACTAGGCATGAACTCACACATTTACTGTTTTGCCTTTTTTTCTCTCTAAATTATTGTACCAGAAAAATTCAGCTACATATGGTAACATAGCAAAAATTACCGGAAGGGAAATTGGATATTATCAGTGATGCTTGAACTACTTTTGACTTCTGTTAAGAGCCAGGGTAAGGAAAAGAAAGTACTCTTGGGAATTTTAAAATGAGCTAGTTTTATTCTGCTGTTAAGATACAAAGGGAGACTGTTGTTCCTGAGTTTGAAAATCCACTTTGAATTCCAGTAAAGGATGGCATTTTACTGGTTATGAGTGGAAACAAATACTCTGTTTAGAAAAATAGAGAAAAAAGCTGAAAGCTTGTCTTATAGTGGGCAAGGTTATGGGGAAATTTATCTTAGCTTATGATGATACTTTATATGCTAAATTTTGTCTGAATATGAAAATATAAGTACTCATAAAAATTATTTTAATAGAATTTTTAAAATCTTGTCTTTCCTTTAGATAATAATGCATTCCTAATTCTTAATTCGGGTAAAATCCTAATGAAATGAAGGACATTCAGTGAGATGGAAAAGTTAATGGCCTGGATGAAGACTATGTTTCTTCTTGTAGTGAAGGCACAGGAGAAGCTATTTGTGAATCATGCAAATAGGGAGCAGAAGCAGAGCTAGCCTGGCTGGATGTAATGAATTGTTACTAGTGAATTAACGAAACAGACTATTTCAGTATGCAGTGAATGGCTTGAAATCTGTTTGTTTGAAGCCATAAGACAATGTGAGTTAACAAAATAATTATTTTGCTACTCAGAACAAGGGCCTGTATTCACTGTATATTTGACAAGGTGTAGAAGGGAATACTGTTCCTTTTCAACAGGTAACTTGTGATTTCTCTCTCTGCTTTGCTCCCTCTTTTCTTTTTTTCCTTCTCTTTTCTTCTTTGAGCAAAGAGAAGGAATCAAGGGATCTCAGGTTTAGACTTGAGGCTTTACACTCTTGTTTTCTTTCCTTCAACAGAGAACATACAGAGCTATGTATGATTACAGCGCCCAAGATGAAGATGAAGTTTCCTTCAGGGATGGTGATTATATCATCAATGTGCAACCAATTGATGATGGCTGGATGTATGGTACTGTTCAGAGAACTGGGAAAACAGGAATGCTTCCAGCAAATTATATTGAGTTTGTTAACTAATTTTTTGTCTCTAGTCCTTTGAGCTTTATTATGATTTACTTAAAATCTAACCTTTTAGAAAAAATCAGAAGAATCTTTTAAGAGTTCATGATCATTACTTTATCACTGCTATAACAGTTTGCATTTTCACTCAGAATCCATTTTAGAGTCCTTTAAAAAAAAAAAAAATCCACAAGAAGCCCAGAGCTTTGAAAACAGCATTGCTTATAATAGTGCTCTCTCAAAATGAAAAACATATATGGAAGCCTGGTGTTGCCAGTCCTATAAAAACTTCAGTCAATTAACTGTAAAGGGGTAATGCCTTTTCTTTACACCTGAAAGACGTTATAACCATAAAATTGATTCACTTCTTATGGCACTCTGAAGTCACAGGAGGTTAACACACTGAGTTTGAACACATCTTCAAATTATTAGGGAAATGTTAAATGTTTAAGCAGTTAGCTTCCTAATAAAAAATAATATGTTGAGTAGATAATGCAGTCATTTGAAATGAAGACAAGTAACATGCCAGTAAAAAAAAAAAAACAGTAAAACCCCCTACTGCCCAGCAGCCTTACAGTAAATATGTCTATTTTGACAGCAAAAATTTCCTGACTCTTGCATATCCACATTTATTCTCGGATTATCCATTTTTTTCTTATTTTCAAGTAATCTATTAGCTTTGCTTCCATCCTAATCCTAATCCATCAATTAGACCCAGGTCTGGATTCATGTTCTTCAGTATCTTTTCCACAGAAGATTCCTTGCAAAGACTATCTAAAATATAAAACTTGTCAACTCTTCTGTTTCCTTGTAATAATACTTAACATTTAAACAGAAACTTTCATTAGGGCAACGTACAACCAATACTTCATGTTAGCTCCTTTGCCTTCATCTGTAGTGCTGTAAATAAATACCCCACGTGCGGCCGCGGTGCTGTGCAGTCCCACAGAGCCTGCAGTCACATCCCATTCTCACCACAGGTAACTCGCTTACTGGCTGCTTTGCTGATGAGCTGATGTCCCTCCCCTGCTGCAGAAACACTTGTGCCTCCATCGAGCAGTGGAGGTTATTGTAGTGCATTTCAGATCAATGGCCTATTGCTTCAGTTTGCTCCCAAATTCTTGGTGATCCAACAGTGGGTTGTACGCTTGCCAAATGATTAATGATGGAGAAGAATTATGTTTTCTTTTAGTGACTTAATCTTTCTCATAACTGACATCGAAGAGAAAGCTAACTAAGCAAAATCCAGCATACTCTATTGCCATTCTGTTTCAGTTTAGCCATCTGTTGAAAACAGTAAAATTATTCTGCTGACAAACCTTCACATGTGCTATTTGGTGTCTCTTAACTTACAGCCAGAACTGAGAGATCCAGGTCTCAGTCTATGAAGCTGGGAGAGGATCTAACAGCTGGTGACACAGTGGATAGTAAGAGGGATTTTGTCAGCAGGGTTTGGTCACAGGCAACTTCTTTTTGCTTTGACTGTATTCCCTCACAAGGAGAAATTGTGGAAGGAAGGACAAAAGAGTTAAAGACTCATGTGAGAAATTATTTCTGTGGATGCAGAAATGTGTAAGGAAGAAAATGTTTTTCTGATAAAATAATTTGTGGAGCTCAGCCAGGTGCTAAGGAAGTTAACTTTGGAGTAGCCCTCAGAATATTGAGTCTGCACTGGCTTTATTTAATTTCTAAAATTTTTAAAGTAGAATTATATATAGAACTTTTGGACAGTTTTGTACTTCTCGTCTCACATAGCAGGAAACCCTGCAGTAACTATTTAAAAATTAAATAAGGAAGGCAGTATGGATTTGTTATGTCAACTGAAAGTTGTCAATGCAAATCCCTGTAAGTTCTATTTTTGCATACAATTTTCAAAGAATTGGTAAGCTTATGCAATTTTATTTTGGGTCTTGCTAACACAGGGATGATACCAGCTGCCAAGCAGAATGGAATAACTGCATTAAAAAAGAAATTTAAAAATGTCCGTGACTGTGGAATTACCTGTGCTTTTCTTGTCAGCAGCCTAATTTCAAGGCTAAAGCTGCCCAGGAGAATCCAGCTTCAAAAAATGTGTTTTAAAAGTAGAATTCCATGACTGTAAATATGCAATTTGTATAGTTGACTG